>NW_028227265.1:111597692-112010192 GCF_978045245.1 Mus caroli | reverse complement strand
CTTGTTTTTACTGACTTCCAGCTGGAGGAAGGATACGACTTCTTAGAGATCAGCGGGACAGAAGCACCATCCATATGGTGAGTTTGGGTAATCATGTGAGCTCTTCGTAGTCTTTGCATCATCTTTTCAGGAGAAAGAGGATCTGCCAAGTGGTGTCAGTGGACAGTGAGTGGACAGCTTGAGTATGGTATTTTTTTTTCTCTTGACCCTTTGTTGTAACCTGTTCCAGTGTCTGAGATGTTTCTTTATTGGCAGTTGAAGTTAGAGAAAGTATCAATGCTTGAATTGTTTTCCTTTTCTCATATTACACTCAAATCTTCCCAGGAAGAACATAGGAGGAACCCTGGGCCTTGGGTCTCATCTAGAAATGATGCAGTTTGAGCAGATGCTTTTAGGCTTTTTCTCTTTTTACAAAATGGTCCTGCTCTATTTTGCCAGCAGGACCATGATTCATTCCTACCCCCTTGTGAAGAGGTGCACACAACTCCAGAACCATCTGTGAGACATATCTTAAACAGAGTTAGTGTGAACTCTAGCATGATGGGTGACAGGTCTGAGCAATTGGGGGGCAGGAATTGAGTGTATGACAGAGAGAAGTTTGAAGCACAGTCATGCTTGTGGCAGAGCTGCCTTCACTGTATCCACAGGTATAGTTCTAAAATGGAAAATTAAAAGAACAGATATAAGATAGCTTGATTCCACCTTCACATCTCTGGGCTACTTGTTGCTAGTTAGTTGGACTTACTATTGTTTTAATTATTTAAATGATTTTGGTATTTTAAAGTTGCTTCTATCCTTTAGTTTGGGTCTTGAGCCATGAGGTAATTTGAGAATCTGCAATCACAAGAACAACTGGTTATGTGTGTAGAACAGAAGAGTTAGTGGAAGAAGTGTTAAAATATTTCGATGGCTTTCAGTCTTAACTTGGATTCAGAGGTGAAGTAATGACAAGGCTAAATGTGTAAGCTGATAAAAGGAGATCCTCTTTACACCATTCCTTAACACCAAACTGAATCGTTCAGTTTTCCACAACTAGAAGCTCTGTGTTCACAAAAATCGGTACATACTTCCCTCTCTTGAGTTTTATTTCTCTTAAGTTAAATATTATTCCAATTACAGAAGTAAAAACAAAAACAGAACTTCATTAGGACACAGCTGTATGACTCCTGGGCACATACTCAAAGACTTTGCATCTTACTAGAATCATTTGCACATCCTTATTTACTACAGCTCTATCTGCAGGACAAAGGAAATGTAATCAACCTAAATGTCCACCAATAGATATTGTGTAGTTAAATAATAAATAATGGAAATGTGGCACATAAACTCAGCGGAATTTTATTCATCTGTAAAGAAAAATAAACCTTGCAGAATATGGATATGCCTGGAAAGAAATACATGAATTGAAGTGCCCCAGGTTTAGAAAAACATCCATATGCACATAAAATAGTGATTAGTGTGTTTGCGTGTGTGTGTGTGTGTGTGTGTGTGTGTGTGTGTGTGTGTGTGTGAATGCTGAAGTCAGGAGACTAGAAAGGGGGCCATGATGGGCATGAAGGCTTTAAAGGAAGATATTGTGAAGGTATTTGAATATGGGACAGACAGTAGAAAGGAAAATGTGGAGGGGAGACACGAAAGGATTCAAGGAGAGAGCTGGGGCAAGAATGGTGTGGGGATCAACCCAGACTAAGCACAAAAATGCCTTTGGGAAATGTGTCACTGTGTGCTGGTTTTAGCAAGCTCCACAACCACTGTCATGAACTGAACTGTGTTATTCACCTTGAATAGGACTCTGGCAACAGCCATTGTTCTTCAACCTCATGTATTTGTAGAATGCATATAAATCTCATGTTACTGAGAATCAAAGCTATGAACACCGATGCTGGCTGAAAACCCTGAGTCTCATTATCAGTCACTCTTTGACTTTCACCCGGCCCTAAGAAGCCATATTTAGATGCCTTTTAAGTTCATGAAACAAATTCAACATTCATGTGCCTAAATTCTGCCAATTATTACTGTAGAAGCAGGTGATTCAAACACTTCTAACTTTTTAACTGCATAAATATTTTACATGGAACTACTTTATAACTATATGAAATGTTTGAAAATGGAAAATATATCACTTCTTGGCCTTTTGGCAAAGATCAAGTGAAAATGGAAAATATTTGGTAAAGGAGTTGCAGAAATTACTTGGTTAACTTTAAATTTGTGAGAACCTGGATGTGTTGGGTATTGGGTGTTGGGTGTTGACTGACGGTGTTGCTGTAAGGTGTCAGAGTGGGGGAGATTGGAAGATGGGGATGAACTTTGTGTTTATAGAGTGTGGTGAAGGTTTTTGCCAAGCCAAATGGAGAGTGTAGGAGTTCAGGTGACAACATAAGTAACTAAAATAGAAAGAGCAGCCAAGGCAGGTTGCCAGGGAGATGATTGTGGCTCCAGAAAGGGGAGCAGCTCCTTCCTGTATGAGTGTCACAGAGAAAAAAAATCAATGCCTGCTCTGCTCAGGGGCCAAAGGACATCCTGTGGTCTGGTTTCTCCATTTCTTTACTCATCCTCCATGAATTTCTTCCATTCCTCACCCCTCTCTTCCCTTCCTCCACTCTTTATTGATTTCATTTGTAATTCATCATAGGGGAATTCTCTCTCCCTAACCCCTTCCCATCTTTCGTTCATCCCATTCATCTCCTCATTCCCTCAGCCTTTTATTCCCTCATCCTCCCATCTCCTCATCGCCTCATTACTTCATGTTCATCCCCTCATCCCCTCATGTCCATCCCCTCATCCTCTCATCCCCCTGTCCTTCCCTTCATCTCCTCATTCCTTCATATCCATCCCCTCATCTCCTCATTCCCTCACCCTCTCATCCCCTCATCCCGACATATTCATCTCCTCATCCCCTCATCCCCTCATGTCCACCCCCTCATCTCCTCATCTCCTCATCCCCTCATTCTCTCATCTTATCATCCCCTCATGTCCATCCCCTCATCCCCTCACCCCCTCACCCCCTCATCTTCTCATCTCCTTACCCTCAATCTCCCAATACCTTCATCCCCTCCCCTCCCCTCTCCTCCTCTCCCCTCCTCTTAGGCTCTTTATTCATTTTCTTATCCATCACAGGTGATTCTTCTCCCCTGTACTTTTCTTTTCCTCTCCTGTACCTCCCCTCTCTTCCTGTCCTTTGGCTTCCATTTCCCAGTGACTACCACAACTCATGAGAAACAAGAAACAGTAGGAAAAGTTGTTGGTCAGGAAGAAATTTCTCAGCTTTGGAGACAGCCCTAATTTTTGTTATTAGAATGGGGAAACTTCCTTCAGTTCTCTGAGATCGCCACAGACCCTTTTAAAGACAGTTATTAAAGAGACTTTGCTTCTGCAAGCTCCTAAACTATCCTGCCTATTGTCCTAGCCTGCCCCATGAATGGCCTTTGTAGACAGTGTGAAGTTGCATGATGATGATTGATGAGCCCCCACTTGTTGGAAATGCTAGAGCCCTAAAGAATGGTCTTCCCCTAATGGACTCTTAGCACCTTTGTCTGCTTTGTGAACAAGAAACTGGGACACGGGAAGGATAACAGGGAACTGGCACAAGCTCAGGGTCTAAGTCCACTAAACTCTGTGTCACTGTGTCCTGGTCTCCAGCTGCACAGCATTTGGAGAGCATCACTGTTCTGCCTTGGATTCACTTTTGCTCAGCTGTACAATCTCCTTGTGCCTTGCAGAGGATGCTGCAGTCGAGGACACAGGTCCACTGAAAATCCATGCACCACTGTATACTGCATGAGAAAGGACAGAGGGGCTTTCTTATTTATTTTACTTTGGTGACATTCAGTGCTTTTTGTAATTACAGAGGGAATTGTCTTGACGTGTCCATATGGAGTGTTACTTTAAATGGAACTCACATCAAGCCGTTAATCTTCAGATGAGGCTGAAAAGAAAAAAAGATGGTTTTCTTAAATAACCGTCAAGCCCACATGAACACACTTCAAATTTAAAATAGAATAATTGGGAACATGCTTTCAAGATTTATACAAATGTGTATTATCTGGCTTATCTTTTAAAAGACTATTATTTTACTATAATTTTAGTGACAGTCTCTGAAATGTTTAATGGCCCAAATTGGTATATTTAGAAGATTTATCCATTCCAGGATTGCAATAAAAGTAGGGAGAAGGGTGAACTTGGCCTCTTCTCCAAAACAAGGTTATGCCTCCGAGGCAAGAGGATGGTGCTAATGGCTATAAGTGGAGAGAGGGCACACATGTACAATTTTCCAATAATCTGTTTTTAAAGACAGGATGAACAAGCAAGGGCATAGTAAGAGGAAACTGCATGGAAAATAATTGAGAATAATAATGGGATTAGCTTTATTTTCATTACATTTCGAGTGAAATTACCAACTCTGCTATAATTTCTTTGCTCCAAGTTGCCATGGCTACAGTAGAGGCAGCCTCAACATAGTAATTCTCATTTGCCAAACTCTTATATGTATTAAATGTGGGGATTTAAACCTTACCACCTGTATGCATACTGGCCAAGGATGATTTATATCATCATCATTATCATCATCATCATTTTAGATTTTCATATAGTCAGGTAGTTTTCCTAGTGATGATTAAGAACATAGATACTGTTTCTAGTTGACTTGCAACAGGCTCTAGTAACTATGGTTTTTATTGTAATTTTTTAAAAACAGGCTGGAGAGATGGCTCAATGGTTAAGAGTGTTTGCTGCTTCTTACAGAGAACCCAGCTTCAAGTCTCAACACCTACATTCAGAGATCACAAACATCTATAACTTCAGTCCTAAGGGATCCAATGCCCTCTTCTTACATCTGTAGGCACCTGAACATGCATAGTACACCTACATGCTCATACACATAAGATAAATACATCTAATAAAAACTAAAATCTCAACAAACATTTTTAAATGCAGCAAAACCGTCTGATTTTTATCCTCTTTCAGGGATTTGATGGTGCAATCTGTGCCTCTTAAAACGCCAAGAATGAAAGCTGATGTCATCTCTAAGTTAGTCAGTTGTACTTTCTAACTTAAGACTTGAGGGTTGAAGGGTTCGAATTGTGTTTTCTTGTCAGGGGACTGGAGAGGGGACATGGGCTTTCTTCTTGTGTCAGGGAATGTATACAGCTGCACATGGCCTGTAAAGGAAGAGCAAGGACAAACATGCAGACTTTGCCCTCCCTCAGTCTGCCCAGGAAGAGTCCAGAAGCCTTAGGAGGTCGTCCTGGGCAAGACAGAAGTTGTTCTACTGGTCTCCAGTTCCTTGTATCATCCAGTCTTAGCCCTAGGTCACATTGCTACTCAAGAGTCTTGCTTCCCTGCACCTGGGTATGGTTACATGGCTACCTGCCTCCACATGGCCATTCCAGGATGGCCTGTATTTACAAAGTTAGCACAATCATTAGAGAGGGTCTAGATGAAGAATACCATAGAAGATGTGCAGAGGAAACCATGCAGTGTCCCTCCAGCAATCTTCTCTCCATTTGTGTGGGAGAACCTCCATGATCCAATTTGTTATTTTGTACTGTAGAAGCAAGGCTCAGTAAGGAGCTAACCAAAGACCCTCTCCTGCTCTGGCCTGGCTACGATTACCCTCCACAGAAAAACAACACACTGTATAAATGCACTTTATTTTGTTGCCATTAACCCAGCCCAATTTCATTATGAAATCAATATAATCAGTAGCTGGCTGAAGCCAAAATGAGACTTCAAAGACACTGGAGCAGCCCAGTGAGCTTCAAAGAACCCTTGAAGGGTCAATTAATGCCTACAATGTTTATCCAACATGTCACTTAATTGATACTTGACTTGGTGTATGTTTAATTTCTAATGAAGAAGGTTATGGAGCTCCAGTGAGCAGTAGATTTCCTGCAATGAGCTCTTCCCCTCACCTGCCCCAAACCCAGAGAGGTTTGCCTGCCTACAGTATCGAAACTGCTTAATTTGAATTCATTCTACAGAAACTTCAGGAGATAGCCCAGAGTGAATGCTGCCTGCTGCCTGCCTTCACCCTAGTGTCCTCTATTCGTTCCAGATTCCTTACTTTTCCTGTGGTTGTGACAAGATATCTGGCTAAAGAAACCTAAGAAACAAAGGTTTGCTTGACAGTACAGCTCCTGGTGGCAAAAAGGGCATTGCAGGAAGGGCACTTCTCCTTGCAGTGGGGGATGGGGAGGCCACTGATGGCAAAGAAGTCACAGTCAGGAAGTAGAGAGAGGGATATTAGTATTGTTCTCACCTTTTCATTGTTTCATTCACTCAGAGACAGCATGGAGTGGTGTTTTCCATATTCAGGGTAGCTCTCCCTTCCTGGCAGAGACTTGATGAACCAGGGTCAGGGGATACCCAGTATACTCCTCTGAGAAGTCACCCTTTCAGAAAAGAATAGGAGCCAGGGGTGAGGGGAAGTTCCAGAATTGGGGATAGCATTTTCTATATTAATTAATTAATTAATTAATTAATCAATCAACCAACCAATCAATCAATCAATCTCTCAAAAAGACCTGGAGGAAGATACTCCCAAGGGTGTATCTTTTAGCTTGTTCTAAATTCCATCCAGCTAATGATCGTATGTAACTGCCCCATAACATCTCACAACCTCACGGTTATTACCCAAACCAAATCATTTGGTTTGCATTTATGGCTGCTAGTGAATGGGCACACAGTATTTTGAATTTTCTAGTTGTTCTATTAAGCCTATTTTCTTTGGGCAGGGGACATTCATCTAGGGACATGCATGAGATTCAGTTATATTTGTTGGGACTCTCCCCAGTCTACCTAAATTATACTCTTTGTTCTACAACCTTGACCTATCTTGTCTTAGCAATTTGACCCCATCAGGCAATTTGGGAAAGTGGGGCATTATAGAGGGTTTTTAGGAGCACAAATAGCAATGATCCTGTTCCCAGCCCCAAGTGAAAATGTGATTGTTTTTATTTTATATTGCACTTCAAATTTTAATTCAAGCCTGGTCAAGACGGTGTACACTTGTAGTACAGCACATGTGTTCTGAGACAGGTGAATCACTAGTTTACAGCCAGGCTTGGCTAACTAGTAAATTTGTGGCCAGCCTGAAGCACATAGAGAATTTCCTGCAAAAGATCCAAAGGAGAAATTTTTGAATGCGAAAATTTTAATCTACAAACATGTTAAACAGTGTATATACATTTTTATGGAAGTAAGCAAAATAAATATTATAGATATGAACACATATTTATGAATACACACACACACATGCACACGCACACGCACACACACATCAAAACACATGTTTCAGTACTCATGCCTCTCTCTCTTCCATATGTTATCTTATCCAGGACACAAACAACAAAACAAGCACAGTTAAGTTGATGCTGTTGAGCCAATTTACCTTCTGGGACTGTATGTCCCTGCCAGGGAAGTTCTACCAGTCATGGGATCTGTGGTGTGCTTTTCTATGAAGATTCACCTAAGGGACATAGGGCTACAACATTTTCAAAATTAGGAACAGAACAGGATAAGAGAGAAAAAGTGTGGGCAGATCCATCTGTGTGGTCAGTTATTCCACAATATCTGAATACCACTCCACCCCAAAAGTTCTCATTAAATTCTATTCTGTATTATCTTAAATGGTTTCACAAGAAAGTCACATACACAATTACACACAAGTAAACAAGTATGCACACTTCACACACATACAATCATGTGTATAAGCACACATATAAATACACACACATACGTTATGTTACATGTATGCATGTGGATGGATGAGTGTATAATACAGACACTGAACCATTCGTCAGTAAATCATTATGTCACTGAGGAAACAAAGCTTAAGTGTTTTCAACTCAGATGTCTAGGTACAGCTTTCCTTATTTTAACTAAGAAAGCAAAATGTACTTAGCAAGAGTGTTTCCTTGTTGTACTTAGTGCTGGGTTCAAAATAACTTAGTTACTATTTAATGTCATATGGCACCCAGGAGACATGCATGCCTCTTTGTTCAGTCTTATCAGCTCAAAACCAAAACACCCAGTGCTTTGGAAGCTAAAACTCTGCATAGCAAATAGCAAACTCTATTCAGCCAGAGTTTGAGTTTTCTCTTTGCAGTGGGTTGGAATGTCAGTGAATGGGGCCCCTGGGTGATACTTCAGTGGAGACACTAGGGGGCATGATTTGATGTCACACTTCCCTCTGTTATCATGAGGTGGTTCCATGCTCAGCTCATGTTGTACAGTTCTCTCTGATCCTTTCCTGCCCCAATAGCTCTGTGGCCTAAAGCTGTAGCTGACTCTCCTGTTAGACTGTACCAAGGTTCCTCAAGAAGCATCCAACCACAGCCGTGGCTCTAATCATGGAGCTTGCCATGAATATACTCCATGTGACCCCAGACAGGCACAACATGGGCTGTGGATCACCCTGTATTGTGAGAAGTATGTGATGGAAGGAAATAGAAGAGATGTTAAGAATCTAAAGTATCTTCCCATCACCTGTGTGCATCATGGGCATCATTCTCCACATCCCACATGTCATCTCTGGATGGCTTACCATCTGTGCAGGTAAATCCCATATGGCAAGAAGATTTGAGTACTTGAAACTAGAGTTTCAAGGGAAATGACCTAGAAGATCTGGACTAGGTGTCCATTCCCACAATTCATCATACTGTGGTGTTTTAGTACACTAACTCTTCAAGCCCTGGTCTTGCAAAATGGATTTTACAATATCAGTCTGGGGTCATCATGAAGAAGAGCAAGAAGGGCTGGTGATATCACTGCATATTTGATGGCTAAGGGGGCCACAAAATAAAGGGTCTGACTTCCTGTGACTTTATCTGTTTCTTCTTCCCTTTATTTTTCTCAGTCATCCACTCCTTCCTGGTTCCCCTTCCTCATGCTCGGTCTCCTAGACCTTCTTCCATGCTATAGTACCCTCACTAGTTTGGATACACTGAGATGCATATAATAAATGTGGTCTGTCTCAGCAATACTCCTAGGTACACGACACTTCTGAATTGATCTCCCTGTTATAGAGAGTGTATGGAAACCTTTTGTTTAGCAAATTACTTGTTCTTTAGGAGAATGGGGTCCTAATAGTAATACCACGTTCTGACCCATGAGCAGAGGATGGCTCAAAGGGCTAACCAGGTATGAGCCCACTTGACCCCACTTTCCAGACAGAAAAGCTAAAAGTTAGAAATACCACATAAATAACCTAGCTTACATGACCATGAGATCAGGCCAGGGTTAACATGAGCCAGTGTAACTTAGGGATCAGCATAGTCATTAAGAGTCCTGTTTTATAAAAGACAGCTCCATGGGTAAGGAAGATGGGTCTTCATTTAAGGGACCATCTTCATTCTGAGTTATTAAAAGTGGGAATAAATCATTCCCCACAGTGAATGGGGTATGGTATGATTGCAAGTGAGAACTTAGGAGACAATTCAAGAGACTAGCAGATGGAACGTTTTGGAAACAGGGTTAAATACACATGTACCAAGATTGTATAGTGCTTGAGTGAAGAGGAGTAACATGGCTTTGATACGAAGAAAATTCAGTCAGTTTCTTATGGGGGAGCAGAGATTAGCCATGGGTTTAAATGATAAAACAAATACAGAGTCCTTAAGTACAAAGGATACAAAGAAACTGTCAGCAGGAAGGCAGGACCACTTGTTGGGTGTTTCTTTCCCAAATACTTTAGATGAGGAGTAACATGATATTATCACCAAGTCACAGGAGATAAGAGCTGCTTAGTGTTGTTATAATACATCAGCATACAGCCCTGCACTAAACCTGACATTCTGGAACTCCCACTGCATCTTGCTGACACATACTTATTAAAGTGTACAAAGGTAACCATCATATATACCTGTGGGCAATGCAAGAGCACAGTTGCCCCCATGAGTCAGTCCCTGATTGTGTCAACAGTCCTATTACCATGCACAGCCCATGTGATGATTGAGAGGATGGTCAGTCTCAGTTAAAGTACCCTGTGCAGCCCTGCCCAAAGTATCAGAAAACAGAATAGTAATCAAATAGGAAACATATGTTATCCTCGAGAGCCATTCGTTGAAAGTAGTGACAATATTCTTTCTCATGGAGAGTTTAAAATACCAAGGAGGTGCTTTCTCTGGTTTTGATATTTGAACTCTGGTGGTACAAACTGTGTTTGGGGGCTACAATATTGAAGACAACCCATCTTTTGTAAGGAAACCTTTCTGTACAGTAGGTTTGTCTGTCCCTTCCAGGAACATGAGTACCTCTGGCCAGATAGCAGAATGTTGCAAGCTAGGTAACATAAAGAATAAACATGTTACTCAGTTTTGGAGGTTGTAAATCCAAGATCACATAGCTACTGGTTCACTCAGAGCCTCTACTCCTGGTACAGATTCTGAGCCTTCTCATGGACCCTCCTACCCTCCCACCCCCACTCCCTGCTATGAGAGCAATCCCATACCACACATTACACTATGTGAATTAAATACAGATTTGCTGACTGTAAATTTCTCTGTGTAGCCTCTGCAGCCTCTCCAAAACCTTTGGCATCACTCATTATTCACTCTCTCAGACCCTGTAACAATGAGCTAATGAGTGACACCAGCATCAGACATACATTGCTGCATGTGGAAAGTATGTGAAGCCCACATGTTTGACTTCCGGGGAAGGTGATGTCCTGAGCTTCTGACCTAACATGTCCTGTATTTTATGGAGGCGTCCCTGGTGTTGTTTCTCAAAGTACTTAACAGCAACCAGTGTTACAGATGGGAAGAGAGGGCAGGCTGCACATTTAGTCTCAGAGTCAAGCCACACAGTAATGGGTGTTGCGCAGAGCCTGCTGTGCACATCTGGAGGGGACTCTGTGTGCTCAGGTGTTCATAGGCATTTTTCTCATCATCTAATTGCTGTAAGTGCAAGCTTCAAGGAGGTAGCTTTGCTGCCAAGCAGTGGGACCTTCGGCAGCAATCACTTTCCCTAATACTCACTTTCTCTGCTCTCCCTGCCCCTGTCTCACCCCATCTCTTGTTCCTTTCATTAAAGTTAATGGGAGCGCTGGGAAGAGATTATGAACGAAGCTCCAAATATGACAGATGTTTCCCCAAAGTACCTACTGTCCCTTAGAGCGTTAGCAACCAGTGAACTGATGTGATATGTTCACAATGTGTCTTTTATACTGATATCAGAGCGTTCAATTAATGGTAATTAGAACCCAGCTGGGCAAAAGTAATTTCAACACCACCATGTGGAGGACTAGAGACACAGAGACACAGACTGATCACACTTTTTATTCAACATTACTCTCCTCAAATATTTCTCCACCTATTCGTTAAACTATAAGAACTATTTCATTTCAGATTCTGCCAAATTCTCTCTCTCTCTCTCTCTCTCTCTCTCTCTCTGTATGTGTTTCAAGCTGTATTTTAGTATGTATTAAAATATTTAAATTGCAGACACATCCATGGGTTTCTCGCAATGATGCTCTTTATTGGAAGGTGGGACTCCAAGAGAATAGATAGAAGGCGTATGAGCCGAATAAATCTATGAATTATGAATATTTAATAAATGAGATTTTAGAATTGTGCTTAAATGAAAAAAATGATGAAATGAAGGAAGCAGTTTAGGTGAAGTTGCTTCTTGGGAATGTGTGACTGTGAGAGTGGCTAAAGCAGTCTCTGTGGGAGTGGCTGAGGCCTTCTCTATGGGTGTGGCTGAACCTGCCTTTGTGGGCATGGCAGAGCTACCCTGCTTCTGTGGGTGTGGCTGAGACCTTCTCTGTGGGAGTGGCTAAAGCTGTCTGTCTCTGTGGGTGTGGCTGAGGCCTTCTCTGTGGGTGTGGCTGAACCTGCCTTTGTGGGCATGGCAGAGCTACCCTTAGTGGCTAAGGCTGAGATTTCCTCAGTGGGCGTGACTAAGGTGCTCTGTGGGCGTGGCTGAGTTCTTCCCTGTGTGCGAGGCTTGGGGCTGCCTTTGCATCTGCCTGCTTCAGTGAGTTGTCCTTACAGTGGGGAGCTTTGGTGGCCCTGGCCACAGTTCACTCAGAGGTTTCCTGAGTACAAGGCTCGCTGGACCTTTTCTTATTAGTGGAGTGCTCAAGTGCAGAAATTTCAGTTTGCAGCTGCCAGGAGGCTATCTGTGAAGCAGCAGCTTCCATCAAGAGACTCAGGTCCACATGAGCTTTCCCTGCAGGGGTGTGGCTGACATGAAATCCCTTATTTCCTAGCGTGCCTTCATCTGCTCAAATTTATTCATAATCATTTTTGATGTTTTACAGTTATTTCCAGTAAACTGCTAAAATATAGAGAAATTGGAATTTGAAAACACAAGACCATAAGAGGAAATTAATTACAGGAATGGAGAATTTAAAAATGGCAGAGAATGAAATTAATATTTAATTTTTAATTTCGAGGCATCTGTGGCAAGCAGAGGTGGTTGGCCATTTACCCTGCTCCCATCAGCAGACAGCAGCCACTTCCAAATTTCTCTCAAGTGTGCCACCTTTTCTCTTTGCATTAAATATGGAAATAAAATTTGAGCTGAAGCTTTATGAATTTCAGAATAATAAACATGGTTGATATTTCGAATGGAAAATACGTTCTGATAGAGCAGAACAAAACTGTGAAAGAAAATTCTAAGCAAATCGTTTTCTTCGAGGAGTTCTTTTAGTCAAGCCCTTGTCACCACGACAATCCAGAGAGAAAGTTGAAAAACTTGAAAATGTTAACAACCCGGTTCAAAAACTCTCTGCATCTCCTTCAGCAAGACAGGCTTAGCTGCCTGTGTATTTGGTTGCTGTTCCGGGTTCCTCCATTTAGCCAGATAAATGCTGGGGTGGAATCTTCAGGAGCCCAAATAGGGCCTCATCCTGATATCAGAAATGTTTCTTGTAGAGGGAAAAATGAGTAAGGGTTATTGGCCTGTTATCCCTTTGAAACACCAGCAGTTGGGAGCACAGAATCGCCACTCTGAGGCACAGGACGAATTCAGTGTAAAATGTCATTAGAACACTAGGTATTAAAGATTAGGATACCGTGTGTGTGTTTGTGCCTGTGTGTGTGTGTAGCCAAAACCCACATGAAGACACTGAAGGGAAAGACAGCAGTAACCTCCTTCAATGTACTCCAGCAGGATGCGATTGAATATGCAAATTAACCAACAAACACTATAATCATATACAAGATGGGAGAGCTTTTCAAACTAATTCTGCAGAATGGGGGTGTGTGTTGAGCACCTTGAACCACACTGGATCAGAACTTACCTACATAGACCTTCAAATGCTCCCAGTGTGTACAGGGGTGATCCTCACTGGCCTATTAGAGGCCATTGAGAAAGAAAGTGCTATTGATTAGTGCTGTTTAAGCACCTTGATTTTAGCTGTCCCTGAATGTGTCCATACCTGGAATGTTAGGTGCTAATGCTGGTTGCACTGGTCACTTGGAAGGTCACATTTTATTAATCTTTTTTCTTTTCTTTTGGTGAAAAACTTGCTGGTGTGCAATGAAGGCGAAATAATTAGTTACAAGCCATTCAAATTATTAACATGACAATGGTGAATTAGTCACATGACAATGGCAACCAAGCAACTTCCAACTTGAGCAGAGACCTGACAATTATTCCTCATTATGTCATCACTTTCAGGAAAAGCCAAGCTTCAAGACAAACTATCCTGTGAAGATACAAGGTAGTTTTACAGTGTAGAGAGAAAGAGTAAGACACAAGCCCAGGACCAGCCTTTAGATTGCCTCTGGCAGGGTTGTGGATGGAACTAGGTAATTCTGTCTGCATCAGTCTGAGACATCAGCCCCATATAATCTTGCTTATTTATGAACAAATTCCATATCCATCATATGTCTGCTTTTTTTTTTTCTGTTCTATGCACACTCCTTGGATAAGAAATTTAGAACAGTAGAGAAAGTCCTGGACAGCACTCTCTAGGCATGCGCCTTTTGAAGATTCTTATGGCTTTGGAGACTCATTCCTATCATCTATGAGACACTGCACTGAGGAGATCCTCTCTGTTTCCCCCATAGCAACTTTGTGGTGGTTTGAATGAGCATGGCCCCCATAGACTCATGGGCTTGAATGCTTGGTCCACAGTTAGTAGAATTGTTTGGAAAGAAAAAGAAGGTATGGCCTTCCTGGAGGAGGTATGTCACTGAGTAGGCATTGAGCTTTCAAAAGCTCACACATGGATTGGTCTCACTCTTTACCTGCAACTTGTAGGTCAGTTGTAAGCTACGGTCCCAGTGCCATTCCTGCCTGCCTGTTGCCATGGTTTCTGCCATGATTATGGTGGACTCACCTGCTGAAACTATAAGCAAGCAGCCAGTTAAATGCTTCCTTCTATAAGCTGCTTTAGTCATAGTATTTTTTCCTAGAATAGTAACTAAGAGAGGATGTGCCATGGTTTCTGGACACAAAGTCTTGGCAACGTTAACACTCAAGTTTCCAGTCTGACACATTTGACTTATGAGGCTAGTTTGACAACAGTTTTCCAGATTGAATGCAGTATCCCTGAGCAGTTTACTTTGAATTGCTAAGATTGTATTCCAACTCAACCAAATCTTTCAGTTGTCTCTGATGAGATGAGTTTCTAGCCCTTCTAGACTCTGGAGACAGCTAAGTTGGCAAAGCCAAAGAGAGTTCTAGCTCCATGGAGTTGTTAACACTGAAAGACCTACCTTCCATGTTCAAAACTAAAGGCACAAAGGTGCACAAGTACACTGTCACAAGTGAAGGTCTCTTGAAGCATCAAACTCAAACAAAGTTGAAAATCATTTGAAAATATTCATGAAATCAGTACCTGTGTGATTAAAAATAAACACAAATTGCATCTTTTTCAGTCTGTGTTATGCACATCAGCCGTATCATTTCTGATCTCAGTTAATGAGTTTTTTCTTTACCAGATTCAGACAAAGAAATTGAGAACTTCAAATATAGATTCCTATCAGTGCAAATTTAATAAATACCCCACTCTCAGTCTCATATAGTTCTTAATTTCACCATCAATATATTAAAATGCACAAAAACTACTTTGGTGGAAAATTTTTCATTCATTTGGTAACAAAAGAAACATGATAACCTGTTATTATTGAAACAACAAATGAAAATAATAATTAGATATTTCACAGGAAAGATGTTTTAAATAAAACTATACAAATATCTTTACTAATGAATAATTAAGGGATACTGGTATAATTTATTTTCTTTTCCTTTTAAAAGTTACATTCCTAAAAGGAGTGACACTTGTGGTTTTTGAGTCAATCACAGTCTGGCATTGCCTTCACCAAGGTGGTGAAGAACCCTGTCGGTCCTGTTTTGTTCTTGTTGTTGCCAGAAAAGGCTATGAACTATGATATAAAACCACCATTATCCAGATAGGGGCCCAACTGTCCATACAACTCTCCAAAGTCAGAGTTATTCTAATGGTGTTTACTTCTTTATTACTGAGTTGTATGGGAGTTTTGAATAGAGTCCAACCAATATCTTAAAAGGACCACTGTGGGTTACACAGCAAGAATGAAAGGGAAATTATAGTTTTGAAACTGATGTCTGCATACACTCAAACAGTGCAGAAAGTATAGTATGAAAAAGAGAATCAGGAAGCCATGGCTCTCCTGATAGCACTGATAAAACACTAAAGAAATCCTGCTAAGTAGTAGCTGCATCTAAAGTGCACAGATAGCCACTTGCATCTTCTCGGGGTTCAGGAGGCTGTGGGATGAGGCAAAGGGCTCATCTGTAGACCTCTCTTCTTGGTCACAAGCTGGCAGCAGCCATGTGCCACCCATTGGTAGAACACAGACAGCCTTTATAGGATTGCTACCAGAAACTGATTTCACACACTGTTAATCTGTCTATTGCACCTACAAATGCATCAGACAATTGGTGTATAAGGTACGATATATTTTATTTAATATATCCTATGGACAAATGTTTTATACTGTATGATGTATTTTATTTAATATATCCTAACATAATTTATGCTATATTGACAAGTACTCTAGAGTGTGTTATTCTGTGTTGAAACTTCAGAGCTGAGGAGAAAATACAGGGTGGGTTTGTTAGGTGCTAGATGATGGAGCAACTCCTGCCCATAGTTCTTGACATTACTCCTGGTAATTGATGGTACAAAAGGTTTATCTTCATTTTCTTCACTGTTAACTTCTAGTTGTAGAATCACTGAGGAAAACGCCTCTGGTTTGGTTTGGTAGGCACTTTCTAGAGAAATTTGAAAAGGAACTAATATAGTGGATATTTATAAAATATGAAAATATCCCATAGAAACAAGAAAATGATTCAGTGGATTGATGATTTTATGTCTGTTTTCATTTAATTTTTTGTTCTCTTTTATTAAGAGAATTTGTTGACAATAATGAATATGTTACCTTGAGTAGTTGTCAATTCATATGAATGGGTATTTCCTCATAAATTCGCATGTTTAATTATGGAAACTTCAGAGAACATGGATAGAGATTTAAAAATCATTAAGTCTAGTTTGTGTTTACGAGTTTTTAGAGTCAAACTTCAGTGGAAAGATGATTATTTGTCAAGTCATATTTAAAGTAGTTCAAAACGCACATTTTAAACACTTGAAAGATGTGTAATCATTAATGGTTTGTGGTTGAAAAAACGTTGTACTTTCAGCATATGCGGTTGTGTTTTGTATAAATTAAGGTATATTCACTATAATATTCTCAGATCTGATACATTATTTTTGAATAGCACCATGTATCATAAGCTGATTTATGTCTAACTCTAGTAAAATATGTGATTGTATTGTAGACATTTTTATACAGTTGTTTATGTGTGAGGGAACCACTGAGATATTGATACTATGTCTTACTCTCATAATCTTATCAGTACATCTTTTTGTGGTGAGATTCTTTTTCTCCTATTGGGTTTCCTTGTGCAGTGTTGATATGAGGGTTTTGCCTTGTCTTATCATGTCTTGTTCTATCCTGTTTGGCTGTCATCTCTTAGAGACCTGACTTTTATGAAGAAGTAACAGATGGAGAGTGAATCTGGAGGAGAAGGAGGGGGAGGCATCTAGGAAGATTGAGGGGAGAAAAACTGTCATTGGAATCCATTGTGTGTGAGAACAATATTTTCAAAAAATAAAAGACCCGTGACTGCAGAAGTACATAAAGTATTGGTAGTTGGAAGAAGAATGTTTAACTATTTGGAGAAAACAAATAATTATTATAAAACATTTTATTTTTATTGCTTAATCTATTTTTCATTTTCATAACATTATTGTAAGTGATTAAATCCAATTCTATGCACACATATTTTGAATACCCTGACAGGCAAAAACTATCTTTAATTTGGCTGTTCTCAAAAATAATGCGTCTGATATTGCTTAGTCATACAGCTAATGTATGAGGAGTAAGAAGAGTGATTTGATTTACATCCACTGTATTTATCACAGCAAAAGAGGTTGGTTCAGGAAATACTTCCTGAGTTTGAACTTTCAGCTACTAACAGAAGTGTGTGTGTGTGTGTGTGTGTGTGTGTGTGTGTGTGTGTGAAATCTCTGCTAGTGAAGGCCAGAGTCCACCATGACCAGATGGCCTCTGGACTCAGCATAATGGGAGATTTTTTTCATTAGTGGTGTTTCTCCCTTTCTGACCTTGTCTGGGGAATTCAAAGTCCACACATACTCCTCTACCTGAGGAATGCCATGTATCCTCAATTAGATTAAAGGATCAATATCCTTCCTCCTGATAAGAACCTGGTTATCCAGTACCTGAGTGTCCTGGTGTCCTAAGATGCTTCCTCATGCTTATGAGACATGCCAGGTTCCCTAAGCCCCAAGCCAATGACCTTTGCCCATCCTGGATGTTTCTACCCTCAGTCCCTCAAATCATTATAAGTCTTGAATCACCCTAAGTAAAGATTCTCTGCCTCCTGATAGCCAGTGCTTGTGTGGTCATTCATAGCACTTACTCACGGGGCTTCCAAACCCTGGCTGAATGTCTCTGCTAATTTTGCCTACATGAACCATAGTGGTCAATGATCTAAGGGGGGACCCACATGTCTTTGTATATGTCTCTGTGGGTACATGTGTATGTGTATATGTATGTGTATATGCATGTGTGGTGTGTGTGTGTGTGTGTGTGTGTGTGTGTGTTGCTGGGTGCGCACGCATGCATGCATGCAGTCATGTACGTGTGCAAGCATACTCACTGGCAGACCTAAGAAACAGACAAAAACAGCACAATCTGTTAAGTATATAAAAGATCAGTTGGTTTTTTAGAACAAGCTACTTTATCTCAGTTATGGCAAACTGGCTGGATTATAGAAATAGAGAAGTACAGTATCTATTGACCTTAAAAGCTAATAAAGATTTCCAGCACGTTTTTTGTGGCCTGAGTCAGTAAGCAATACTAAGACAGAATCATTGTACTTTGTGTTTTCTTTTATTCTTTTGGTTATGCAAAAAGAAGAGTCTGCCAGTTTTCATAGAAGTATTTCTACTCTGTTGGTAATGATTTCTGACATGTTAACTATTTAATAAAAGACGTTTAGAAGTATTTCAACATCCAAAAAGGGCATTTTTGAATTTTAAATAAAGTTCAATATCCTTTCAAAATATCTTATCTAGCACTGGGCAGAGTAGGGGCAAGCAAGTAGAACAACATGCCTGAGTGAGAGAGAAATCTTCTAGAGGCAGGAAACAGACATGGCTTTGCCCAAGCCTCTGTATAGCAGCAAACACTGGACTCCATGGATAGAGAAACTTCTATGCTTCAGGAACTGCAGTTTGTGTGGGCAAAACTTGGTATTTTTAGAATTTATTTCCTAAGTTCTTATATCCCTATAAAATATGCTTCAAGAATTAGCAAACTTATAAAACAAAAATATCTACAAATAACCTTTATGTGCAAGCTTACATGGAAACACTGTGGGAGAAGAAAATAAATTTGCAAGCAGGACTATACAATATATGAAAAAATTCATTTAAAGAACTATAAAGAAATTTCATAATATTTTCTTCATGACTTTATTTCATTTTATATTTTCTGCTTTAATTGTTTAGATAGGTTTCTCATTTCCTATTTCAGTTAAAATTTTATGTTATTTTACTAGATGCTAGTAGAATGTCAGTTATATTTATGAATTTTCAGAAGTGCTTTTTATAGTATGTTTGATAACTATATACTGGGGCACTGGATACCAACATGTTTAATACTTTTGATTAGAATTGTATATTTATTCCTCTCATTCCTGCTTTATTAAAAGATCCAATTTTCAGTACCCATGTTCACACTAGCTATAATTAGTTACTGATTTCTTATTATGCATGAAGTACCTTAAGAAATTACAATAATAAATTAAGAATAAATGTCTTCTTGTCCTGCCCAACAAATCATTCTGATTAAACACAAGCAAGCAAAAGAAACCAAGAAGGAACTGGCGACAAAGATCTAAGAGTCAATTGATTGTTCAGTTTACTAATATGTTTGTATGTGTAGGCATGAGTTATCAAGTCTTGAGTTAGAATCTAGGAGAATGCAGCAATGTAGAAAAGCCACAGCCATGGGAACAGTGGTCAGTGTGCCAGAGCCCTCGTGTACCAGGTGCAAAAGCTCATCCAGCATTGATTCTGCTTTCTACGTCCATAATCCCGCTTGCTCGCTCGCTCGCTCGCTCGCTCGCTCGCTGCTCTGAAGACAGGACAACACTTTAGAACAGTGGTTCTCCACCTAGCTATCATGACCCCTTTTGAGGGGGACAAATGACCCTTTCAGAGGAATCACATATTAGACAAATATTTTATAATTTATAGTAAAATTACAGTTAAAATGTAGTAACTAAATAACTTTGGGTCTGGGGGTCACCACAATATGAGGAATGGTATTAAACTTGTTGCAACATTGAGAATGAGAACAAATGCTCTAGAAGCTTATAGAAAACTCAGATCCATTCCATTATGAAGACTAAGTTTCAGAACCAGGTGCCTCATATCTGTTTCTGGCCTCTTTTTCTCCTCTCTCTTTACTACAGAATATATCTGATCTGAGTGTCCCATGAGGAAATACCATTAAAAATACCAAAGAAGGGAAATACATAAAATTTATGTTATTGTGTTTTAAACTTTTTAGTAAGCTTCATTGACAAAAAAAAAAAAAAAAAAAAAAAAAGGAAAGGAAAGGAAATTGAGTGCTAAATCTTTGCATTCCGATTTATCAAGTAGAGTGCTTAAATCCTCAACTTGAGGTTGGATTTACTCACACCCAGAGTATTTAAAGGGGAGAAACACGTCTTGGAAAAGATCCTCTTGTAGGTGAATGAGCAGAACAAGAAAAGTTTTTAGAATGTTACTGGGGAAAGAACATATCTAGTCAGACAGCTGCAGGGCTTACAGGAGCCTGGTGGGGGTGAGGAGAATGTAAATCACAGTTGATGGAAACAACAGAGGCCAAACATCAGTGCCTGCACCTCAGTCACACCCCTGGTTTTAGCCCAAAATGTAGCATCCCTGTCCCATTGTCAGGAGGCAGGACCCACTGGCTCTTAGGCGTTCTGAGATTTCTTAGTCCAGTGTCGTCAAAGGCCAACTTCATAATAGGCACTCGGGTTTCATTCGAGATGAGAAACAAGCCCCCCCCCCTGCCCCCGTGCGTTTCTTTAGAGAGTTTCCTTTTACTTAGTGTGGTCTTGGCTAGCAATCTTTCAATATCATTTCCAAGTTCTCCTTTCTGTATAGCTCATAGGTCTCTGTGTCCATAGTAACATTAGAATGAGCAAGACCCCAAAATCTGCCTTCTAATTCTAATTGAACTTTGAGATTCCCTAGTGTCAGCTATTATCTTAGAGTGTCTCCTATAGTAAACACACAGACAAGTATATCTCATGGCCTTGGTTTTTATAACAATGAAGATTCGTTGTGTTCCCTGTTGTATTTGCTCAGACTGTAGCCCATCCAGAGGTATACAAATGAACTCTATCCATCCCTCTGGCTACCTACAAGTATCTTGTCTTCACCAAAACGGCTCCACTCTGAAGAGGAACATCAGTGAATTTTTCAATTTACTGGCCTCTAGCCATTTCAACCAATTAAATCAGAAGTTTCTTTTAGGCATAAATCTGTTCTGGAAAAAAAAGAAAAAACAAACAAACAAAAAAAAAAAACCCAAAACACTATATACTGGCTCCTATATAACCACTAAATGTTGCATAAAACTAATTTCCTTAGAACATATTTGATCATTTAATATCACTCAAAATGGTCTTGATATCAGAGATCTGGGTATAAGACATAGTGTATAATGGTTATTGCTTCACTGAGATAAGCCCATGAAGACAGAAAGATGCTAACTGTCAAAAGTCAAAAGTTGTATAGCAGTATTCTCTATATACAGCAGGAAGGTGCTATTGTCTGGTCTGCAAATTATCCAGCATTCTTCATTCTGCCCTAAGGATGTCTATTTGTGGACTTTGGTTAAGGTCTTATCTTATCTCTCTTGGGAAGATGTCACCTTCCCTCCTCAGTGAATTAGAATGGTGATATGAATGAATCCCTCAGGACACTAGATGCTTTGAGAACTGTGTTCTAATATATCACCCATGCCCACTGGCAATACCAGAGACAGAGGTGTTTTAGCGCTATAAGAACAATTCCTTATTCTTGTAATTTAGAACCCTTTCCAGAGACTTTCTCATCTATCTTCAAAACATGGCTGTTACTAGGAAATCCTCACAGTGTCACCAAGCACCAGCTATCTTCTGGAAGCCACGTGCAGCACCGTGAGACACAGTGACCCCTGGTTCTGGCAGCAGGAACAGAAAAGCAGTGATGGAAAATGACCGGAAGTGACCATTATTGTCCTGCAAGGATGACTGATGTAAAGAAGGCTGATGGAAATTTATATCTGAGGGAAACACAGTCTTGACAGCAGGATCATGAGGCAGATGTTACATGGAATCAGAAGTATCTTAGTTCTCTTGTATCTAAGTATTACTGTGTTCTATTGCTGTGAAGAGAGACCATGATCATGGCAAACTCTTATAAAGGAAAGCATTTATTGGGTCTTGCTTACAATTTCAGAGGTTTAGTCCACTGTTACTGTCTTGGTAAGCATGGCAGCACACGAGGAGCTATATGGTGCTGGAGAGGTAGCTGAGAGCTCTATATTTGGATCAGGAGGCAGCAAGAAGAAAGAGAGAGACTGTGCCTGACTTGAGCATTTGAAGTCTCAAAGACCACCCCAAGTGACACACTTTCTCCAACAATCCCATAGACCCTAATCCTTTCAAATAGTGTCACCCGCTATAAGCCTATAGGGGCTATTTTCATTCAAACCACTCTACACAAAGACCAGAGAGGAGTGAACACTTGTGTTCAGCTTCCTTCCTTCCTTTTACAAAGTAAAGAATCCCAACTCAGGGGCTGATATCACTCACAAGTGGAAAGATTCCCCACTTCAATTAATGTAATCAAGATAATCCCCCAAGGACATGGCCAGAGGCTATCAATTAAGTACTTTTGCATTGCAAGTTGGCAATTGAAATAAACCACCACAGTACCAAATTAGACTAAACTAAATGATGCTAAACAACATTTTAATTACTTAAAGAAGTTCTTTCAAGCCAAAGAAGTCATGAGCTGGGAACACAGCACAGTGTAGCTTCTTCCTGAGAAAGCAACAGGGGTGGGTGTCCTCTCTTGGTCCCGCCCACCAGGCTAGGACTGCTCTGGGGGTACAGAAACAAGCAGGCCATGATCACTCACAACATTGAGACTACCTTGGTATTCCTCAGCCTGCAAACTTGGGGTCTGTTAAGAGTATGGACGGTTTTGAGCCAACCTGGGACTTGAGTCTGTTTTCTTACTAACTGGAACTTTGTGACTCAGTCAGCTGACTCTCCCAAAACTGTTTGCATATTTTGCTCAATATTAAATGGAGGGGTATCAAAAATACTTCTATTGGAGAAATAGACTGTCAACCTTCTATAAGTTTTCACATGCAAAGTATGCCACAAGTAAGCATACTTCTGTTGTGGGACTGTTTGTAGATATTCTCAGTATCAACATACAAGGAAACATGATCATGAACTTCTGTGCTCAATGAGAGAGAATACCATTTATGTAATTTGTAATGCATGTGTAGCACTGAGTGCATATTTATACACACTAAACTATAACCGTTTTATACAAGTGCTTTATAAACATATACATCTCAATTCTTGATTAATAAGAACGAAGCCATGAGCACTGATGGGTGTGGTGTGCTGTAAGGATTCTTTCCTTTTTCTTCCCCGTTTCATTCCATCTTCAGAACCACCCATTAAAGCAGCTGCTCCTTTAAGGCTCATAAAGCCCTTTGCCTGTCAGGTCTCTGGGCTCAATGCCAGCTTTCCAACACTATGCACCTCTCCCTCAGCCACAGGGAGGATCAGTGAGTGTAGGGGGTTCTCACAAAGGCTCCTGTCCTGTGGGGCTGCACCAGCGGGGCAGCAGGAGTCTTGAAACAGAGGTGCCTCCAGCCTTTCCCGCTCAGCATCAGCACTTCTGCTTTAATATTCCTTCATTCTCTGTGTGTGAGTCTTTCTTGAAAGAAAGGCTGATAGATATGTGCTGGATAGACGGATGCCTGCGAGTGTCAATAGTTCAGCTTTGTTATCATTGCTGTTTCCAGTCCTGCCCACCTCAGTGCCTGCAGTCCTTAGGGCCATATGTTGGCATCTCCCCTTTGAGCACACGCAAGACCCCGCAGCGAGCAGGAAGGTGACCCACACTTCTCAAATGCATACTCTATGTGCTTGCACACGTAGACCGGAAGCCCGGTTTGTGCTCTACTCTGAAGGAAGTTCAAACACCTATGAAAATGTTCTTAGCAAAAAAAAAAAAAAAAAAAATGCCTATTCCCTTAACAACAGTTAAAAAACACTTGGAAGTTTGGAAAGGGACTAGCACAAGAAAGGAAGTCTGTAAGATGTTAGCAGAGGGCGAGGGCAGCTGATAACCATACTACAAAGTAAGAAGCCCTGCACTCTTCACTCTGAGAATTGGATGAACTTGTGCAGAGTCTCTTGTGGTTCAGTGTTTAGCCCCACCACAAGGCATGGCTGTCTGGGAAGCAAAATGCAGGGAGTTTGACTGTGCTTATCCCACACAGACTCCGGGCGAGTGCTAGGCTTCAAGAAAGCGCCTAGATACTGTGTGGAAAAGCACAGTCTGAGATGTGAGCAAGCTGGAGCTGGTATTGTCTGGCTTCCGGGGCCCCCAGTCATTGCTGAAGAACCGCACAGAGACCTCAGGAACAAAGTGTCCTGGGAAGAGGCTGGGGCCATGGTGGTCCTCAGACTCTTGGCCATCCAGGCACCACTTTGAGTAGCTCAAGAGTTGAGAAAGGAGTGAGGGGCTCTCGGCTGAGGACTAGCCTGGAGTTGGAGGAAATGGGGACCTCTTATTTAGCTCAGTTGTGATAATTCTTAGCTTGGTGGCAGTTGTGGTCAGAAGCACAGAGAGGCCTTCTATGGGAGAATTAAGCTGCCTTCGTTTGATAGTTGAATGCCATCTCCATTGCTCTCCACGTAGGATTGTTAGACCTAGTGGGGAAACCCCCACCCAATTCCCGATTCGGCGTGCACCCAAAAAAATCACGAAGGACCATCTCTTGATGTAATTACATGAGGACGTTTAATTACGGAGCTCTGGACCAACATGCATCCCACACAAGAGATAACGGATGTCAGTCACAAGGCTGGAAAGCTAGGGGTTTTTATGGGGCTTAGGGGCGTGGAATTCAGCATAGCGACACACTATTGGCTTATTCAAACATCAGCAGAAAAATTACATGTACGTGCAGAGTTCTGTGAGTTGTTGACTCAGTTCAGATAGCCCTGTTATGTCTTCACATTCCCCTTTATCTTATGGTCAAGCTGTTCCCAGGAATGTTTTAACTACGGGGCATACCCAGGTTTGTTTTTCTTTTTTCTCAGCCCCAGGCAGCCTCTAGACTCACAAACAGCCAGCAATTTCTGAGTACTTTATATGACTTACAGGTCTTGAAATTTCATCTTTCTTTCAGGATCTTGATGAAAGAGACAGTCCACAGTTCTAAAGTGTTTATTTTCTGTTCATTTTGGAAAATGAATGCATACCATATTGTACCAACTTCTCAGGATTGGCCCAAGATTAAACATCTTTTTCAAGGAGGAATATTTATGAAGGGAAGGTTATTGGCTAAACCCTTAGTGCCTCTAGGTACCTCGCTAGCACGGAGAACTCTGCTCTGGGCCTATGTGACCATAGGTCACATTTCCTTATATGGGGACTGTGGCACATGTTTCAGGCCAGGAATTTGGCAGGGAATTGCTTAAGTCTCAGGTGTGAATCCACTGAGTCTCTGGGTCTCAGACCTACTCTACCTTACCAAGCTTCCTGGTATGGTTTTACAGTCCCACAGTCTCTCAGTTCAACTCATTGCTCTTTAATTCAAGTTGAAGGCATAGACATACCAGATACGGTGCACAAAGCTTGCATGACTTAAAATAGTATCAGTATAGATTAGAATACAAGATAAATTGTCCCTTGGTATAAATTCCCAGAACTGCCAATGAGAACACACAGGTAGCATCAGCAGCCTTGCAAAACCTCTGTGTGCTGCATAAGAGGTCCATTAAATCATAGCACATGATCTCTGCCCTTGCAGACCTTGAAGCTAATTGAAAACAAACAAAAAACCAACCAAACAAAAAACAACAAATGTGAATAGTGGATGCCAAGAGCAGCCAGGGCTTATAGAATCAAAGTTGGATCCCTGAATCTAAGTCTGGGGGGAAAAATCCATTTTTCCCTGGAACTAACTATTCCCAGATTCCTAAGTGAGACAGAAATGGGAAGTGTTTCCTAAGCTTAGACATGGTACTTATTCTGTTTCCTCCACCAGGCCTCATTTAAGCAGTGTGTGTTTGTTGTTCTAGAGCCACTGGCATATCTTTTCAGTGGTATCCTGCCCTGAGCCTGGTTGAGTATGGACCCTGTGCCATGACTTAGACTGGAGCCCTTGTTTAACACACTTGTAATGGGTGAAACTGAAAGCTTCTTCCTCCATTTATTGCTTGTCAGGATGCTACCCAGAAATTCCCACCTGGGCAAGCAGTTCCTCAGTAGAACCATATCTGCCGGGGAAGCAAGCAGGGGTGATTGAATAGGTTTGCCTGTCATAGACTCATGCATTGGAATACTTGGCCGATGGAGAGTAGCAGTATTAGGAGGAGGTGTGGTCTTGTTGGAGAAAGTTTGTTACTGTCAGGGTAGGCTTTGAAGTATGCTTAAGCTCTGCCCAGTGCTTAAGAGAGCCTCCTCCTGGCTGCCTAGAGAAGATAGTCTTCTCCAGGCTGCCTGAAGATTAAGATGTAGAACTTGCTCCTTCTACAGCACCGTATCTGCCTGCATGCTGCCATGCTTCCCACCATGATGATAATGTACTGAACCTTTAAAAGGGTAATCCAGCCCCAATTAAATGTTTTCCTTATAAGAGTTGCCTTGGTCATGGTGTCTGTTCACAGAAATGAAACCCGGACTAACACAGCACATGTAGGTGTCTGGCAGATTCTTCAAAACACAGCTTTGGTAGTCAGCAGTGCTGTTTCAGGACAGTCTCATTTTGGGATATAACACACTGTCTGTGTTAACCTCTTTAGCTTCCTCAGCTCAGCTTCAACTGACCTTACCACCCCTCCCACCTCCCCACCCCCCATTTCTCCTTTCCCCACTCTTCTTGCAACCGTCCTGAGAAACCTAATAGTTATTAAAAGTACACGTATTGGAATGTTTGAACAAAGTCAAAATCCTAGCATCCCATTCCTGGTCATTTTAAAGTCACACTGACCATGTCACTAGAAATCCCAGCAAGCAGTTTTGGGGAATGTTAAATCTGGCATGAAATAGCCAGGATAGTCAGCAAATGCTTGAAAATGGGCTTTGAAAGCTTTAACTTTGCTAGTAATTATGGCCAGTTTTAAAATAAAAAGACCTGGGCTGGAGAGATGACTCAGCAGTTAAGAGCACTGACTGCTTTTCCAGAGGTCCTGAGTTCAATTCTCAGCAACCACATGGTGGCCCACAACCATCTGTAATAGAATCCTTTGGATGCACTCCTCTGGTGTGTCTGAAGACAGCTACAGTGTACACATATAAATACAAATAAATATTAAAATATTTTTAAAAATAAAAATATCTAAAATATATTTTAAATGTAATATATAATAACAATATAATACATTAAAAAAGAGAAATTTTCATACATTACACAATACAATATATTTAAAGTAGAAACATGTATTTAAAATAAAAACTATTTAACAGACAAGTTTTAAAAGTACTTTTCTTTGCAACTCAAGACAACAATTAAAGTCAGAGTTGGGATCTGGGTGGAAACTACCTTCTTCTGGGTGAGGCTCACTGCCCACACTCAGAGCAGGAGTTGCAAGGCCTATGTGAATGAATGGAAGTGGCATTTGCAAGGTCTGGTTGGAAGAATAGAGTATTGAGATTCAGGCAGATGCATCCAAAGACATGTGCAATGATGGACAAGCCCACAGCACAACACAGCTGCATAATCTAACACACTGTTCTCAGCAGGAGGGTGCTAAGGCTTAAAGGGACATCAAGGACAACTGAGATATTTAGTAAACTACACTTGTGAAGCAGAAAGGCTGTGGTGCATCTACCATTATGGTGGAATGCTCCTCATGTGCACACCGACATATGAGGCACAACTTCCCTGAAACAGGTTCCTTTTAGTTTCGATGAATTTACTAGAGCAGGACCTCATGCTAACTAGTAAGGCTGATAATTTATGCAAAGCATACAGCTCTTCATGATTATTCTGGGATGGTTCAAGTCCTCTGTTTTTCTAACCACTTTGAGTTCAACACATTTCTAGAGGAAAAAAAATGGGGGGGGGGAGATGTTTAAAATTCTCCCAGGAATCAATTCAAATGTTGCCTTCATTTCATAAGCCAGAGTTTAGATTGCACTTAAGATATTTTTAAAGAAAAAATTATGCAATTTCTATGTTATAATATTGGGTTCTGGATAACTTATGTTACTATATGCACAGTATGATTAACAGAGGTTGTATAGCCTTTTTTGCTATCAAAATTATTATAGTAGTTAGGAATAAATCAATATTTAAGCACATGCACCAGCAAAGAACATTTAATATTCACATACAAACTTTACATGTTGGACATTGACAACTTATATATATGTTGCTAAATTTATATGGAAAATTGTTGTTATTACCTCACTCTAACTTAACATTTTTGAGTTGAAATATTTTAATTTGAAGTTCTGGCACAGAAACTTTCTAAAGCTTAAAAAATAAACACAAAAATTATCTCATTGCATGGCTTTAAATTACAAAGCATTGACCTCAGGTTTGTGCTGTAGACTTGAATTATTTTCAAGATAATTAGAAGTCCTGGAGGAGTATATCATACTGTTACTGGACATATTTCCAAGGAAACAGTAAGCATTTTTTCAAATACAGTTCACTTGCTTTGCTTCATAGAGTCCATCTCTTCTATCTATAGACTTCCTTTTTCCTTTCTTTCTTTCTTTCTTTCTTTCTTTCTTTCTTTCTTTCTTTCTTTCTTTCTTTCTCTCTTTCTCTCTTTCTCTTTCTTTCTTACTTTCTTCCTTCCTTCCTTCCTTCCTCTCTCCCTCCCTTCCTTCCCTTCCTTTCTTCCTTCCTTCTTTTCATCTGTTCATCCTTTCATCTCTTCTTCCTTCCTTCCTATCATCCTTTCATCCCTTCTTCCTTCCTTCCTTCCTTCAAATAATAATTGCTAAAACTTTATAGTGTATTTTATACTAAACAAATTGTTTGGGGGGAATTGGAGAAATGTTTAAAAAGAAACATTGAGTTTAAAGGTCTCACATATGCCAAGAAAAAATCTACTTTTGTTTTATAACAGTGTGTGCAATCTACAGAATTATATTGTACTCAATATGTAAACAGTTGCAGATATTGTTGGAATACTGCCTCCAATTCCAGAAGCTTTGATCCCATCTGAGTGATGCTGACCCTAGCCCATCCTTTCCACCTCTTCAAGAGTTTCCCACAATTTACAGCAGAATGACTTCACACAGTTCTTGTCCTACCCTCTCTTCCTCTCTGTAGTCTCCCCACTCTTCTCTCCTTACATCATGGATTTTTTTCTTGGCACTCTTGGAAAAACATGGCCCCTCACACCAGTTTTTGGAAGGGCCAACTGCTGCAGTCATAGCTGCTTTTGTAGCTGGATTTCTCAACCATGGGAAGAATTTCTACTTGATCCCATTATGGCAGGGAGAATAGGTCCAGCCTCTTCTTATTTGCATTGCTTAAGGCCTTTATTCTCACATTTTGAACATGTGGCCATCAACTTGAATGGACTGGCTCTTTAATGACAGAAGATCCTACCAGTGACCAATCCCATACAGATGAAAAATGTTCTTGTGTCAGATTGTGATGAGCTTGGTCATAAATCCACTGTCCCCACAGAGAATGACAGAAAAGGGGGTAGTCCCCTTTGGCACCAATTCCAAAGATCTCTACAGAATCTTGACTACAGGATGTCTCAGCTTTGCATGAACTGCAGGAAAATGCTGTGGTTGCTGTTTACATGGGCTTCTTCTTACAACCTAATGACACTTTACAGAATTACTCTCTTAGGAAAAAAAATCTATGTATTATCTGGTTAAAAAAATATGGAAAACAATTCTCTTCCAGTTCCCAAAGAAATTGGAAACCCTTGCACTATTTAGACATTAAGCATAGTCTCTCTACTTCCCATAATAGAGTTTTTATTTGAAGTTGTTTCCAATAGAGAGTTTTAAAAACCCAGGCTCCAATATTGATGCCCATGAAGTGTAGCATGGGGGGCACATGCTCCACTTAGTAAAGAGCGAATGCTCCTGCAAATGTCATTTAGGTCTCTTACAAAATTCGCTTGCGTTTATTGTCTGGGGAGTAGGTAATTGTCACAAACAAAGCTCATGTCACAAGCAGTACCCAAGTGAATCAGAAAAAAATCAGTTTATTGACAGCATCTGTGAAATTATTTCCTTAGCACACGTCTGCTAGAATTCTCCCAAAGTGAGGCCAGTGTTGTGATAAAAGGCACGTGGGGGTGGTTTTGCTGATGTGAGTCAAAGACAGATGTCTGGAGTACCTGTATTTTCCTCCATAGTTTGTGTGCTATTTCTTATCATTGGCAATAGGTTTCCTTTAGACATATTCTGGTATTTACATATCAGATTTTAGGGCTCAGATAAAGCTTTTAGTATCCAAGTTGGTAGAATCCAGCAATAGGGGGAACTCTCAAGTTTAGTATTGCTACAAACACATATTTGTCCCCTACTCTCATACAGCCATTCAATGAGTTGATGCATTCCCCTTGAGTTCTTACTGTGCATACGGCATTAGGCCATTCCTCCATGCTGTTAGAATGTGCAAGGCTATGGAGAAGACCTATGGAGTCTCAGAGATGTGCACACCTGTTCAGTCCCCAAAGCTTCACTTGAATATTAGTTGTAGAGTTTTAACTTAACATCGCCTCTAAACATAGAACTGTTTCTCAAAAATTTATGATACATCATGTATTATTTCCAAATAATTATGAAGCTTAGAAGTTAATCTCCCTTAATAAAGGAAGCTCAACCTGAGGATTAAATGAATTATGTTCTTGCTGTAATTGTCATCAAAAAGAGAATTTGGGTGACTAATTCACCGTGTGTTGTGAAAGTTAGAAAGTCTGGAATGTATTAAGAATGACAGATGACCTGAAAATTAATCTTTTTTCAAGAACTATACTTGGCATAGTATCTGAGTATTGTTAAATCTCTTGCAAATGAAGTCATAAAATATATTGTTTGTTAGTAATGAGGAAAATAATGAAATATTTAAAATCAAAATAATATTTATAAGGAACTATTTTATCTAGTCCTCTATAATGTACTATTGAATGGTATGCACAATATTACCTACCCACCTATAATGAAAAACATACACATACTCTTGCTGAGCCAGAGTTCAGTGACTGCTTGATATTTCATGAAGTGTGATGACTGGGAAGATATAATCCTGAGCTTTGTCCAGCCAAGAGCAGTGGCAGTAAATGCTGGAGGTCTACAGGACTGAGGATGTGCACGATACTGACACACAAACAGTCTCTGAGGACACACAGTGAGGGAAGCAGGGCTCTTGGTGCTCAGAGGATGATTGACACAGTGCAGAGCCTAAGCACAGAGTCCCTGCCCAGGCTCTAGTTAGCAGTGACTACATAGACTAACCAAAGTCATAGTCACGGTTGAAAATCATATGGTTAGGGATATATATATATTAGTTTTGCTTAAAGTTAGAAGTGCTGGAAAAATATTTCTTCGTAAACTTGCTAATGACTTTGGGCTGCCTATGTGCTAAAGGAGCCTTCCACTCTTGTCTTTCATGGAAACCTTTGTGCTAATTTTTAAGAGTGAAATTGTAAAGCATTTCTCCTATGATTGGGAGCAGGTGGGAAATGTCTGTGTTTGTGAGTCTAATACAGGCAAGGATGTGAAGCAAAATAAGTACATAAATGAAAACAAAGATTCAAAGTCCTCATCTGTATGACAGAATAACTATTCTGGATTTTTAACTAATTAAAAACGCTATAAAAATTAATGATTAAGGGATGAATGTTACATATTACAAGAGCACATTTAAATACAAACACACCAGCTGCAAAAGAACATACTTAAGTGCTCATGTGTGTGTACGTGTGCATATAGGTGCATGTATGTCTGGATGACAAAGGCTTATATTGGGAGTTTTTCCTCCCAACATAAACCTTTCTTTTCTACTCTTAATTTTTTTTTTTTTGAGATATTGTCTCCCACTGAACCCGGAACTTGCCAACCCAGTTTTAACAGAGTCTCTTGTTTGTGGCTCCTCAGTTTGGTGTATTGCCAGTGTACCCAGCCTTTGAACAACAATTTGGAATATTAGACTCAGTTCCTCAAGCTTGTGCAGCAAGCATTTTGCTCCCTAAACTGTATCTGCAAACCCAGAAGAATATTTTAAATGATACCATTTGAAGCAGTGGTCCTCAACCTGACTCCCACAAGGGTTGCATAGTAGATACCCTGCATATCAAACATTTACCTTACTATTCCAAACAGTAGCAAAATTATAGTTATGCAGTAGCAACAATAGTTTTATGGTTGGGAGTCACCACAGCATGGGGAACTGTATTAGAGGGTCATAGCATTAGAAGGTTGAGAACCCAGGATTTAATGCATTCAGATGTAAAATAAACAGGATTAAATTTTATATATAAAGAATTTATGTTAAAATGATGAAACAACTCAGAAATTCTGAAAACCCAAAAATGAAAGGAAAGCAATATATCAAGCCCTGGTTGGAAAGAATCAGTATTCCTGATATTTAAATGTATTCATTTGTCTATGGCGTACAGAATCAGCACAATTTAAGAACCCAGTGAGCTTTATTTATGTAAGATCTCAAGATTGACATTCTATGGTAAATTTTATATCAAATTGAAGATGGCCTGCATCTCCCAAATAAATTTCAAACGAATAACCCTAAGGCCTTGCTTTGTATGATTTGAAGATTCACTGCTAAGGCAGTAAAGGTAGTGTCAGACTGAAAATGGGAGAGGATGTCTCAAGACTAGCCCATGCATATCTGATAAAACTACTTTTTGGACAAAATTCATGAAAGAATTCAATAAAAAAAAGACCTTTTTCAGTCTCTGCCTTGACAGCTTGAGCTAGCTCATTGCCCACTCTCATTGGGAACTGAATGAGATCAAGATTCACTTGCTATCACCACGCACCTTCTAGCTTGAAGCAATTCGGAAAGGTCCTCAGCTTCTCAGATTTATTCACTACAGCAATCTTACTCAAAGCGAAATGGGGTCAGCTAAGGCGAGACTCACGTGAACACTGACAGTGTTAGCAATAACATTCTGTACAGGTGATGAGAATCGTGCTGATAGCAATAGTGTTGAAATTTAAGTGGATGTGGGACCCAGAGCACAAGAAGCTTTGCTTTCCAAAAGGCAAAGCTGGTCTAATGTGTTTTGCAAAATGTCTGAAGCAAAGGTTTCTAATCTATTAGAAACTCTTGGTATTTATGGCCACCTGTTCTAATCTGTTTTCTGTCACTAGGATAAAACACTGACTGTAAACAACCGGCGGTTGAAAAGGGTTACTTGCTTTAAATGTTATAGTCTACCATGACAGGAAGTTAGGGCAGGAGCTTGAGTCAGGAACTGAAACCAACGATGCAGAGGGATGCTGCTTGCTGGATTGCTCCACCTGGCTTGCTCAGCTACCTTTCTTATTCAGTGCGGGCACACCTGCCCATGGATATCACCCCAACACCGGATATTCCGTTCAATTTTAATTGCCAGTCTAATGAGGTCATAATTGTCAAGTGAAAATGTGTCAAATGGACAAAACTATGACACCTTCACATTCCCACTAGATGATACTCAAACTGTTTCTGTGACCACACACACCTCTGTAAGAGTTACTGACTATCATCAATATTTACCTCATAGAGCACTTCATATAGGCACTGATCAGTGAAGTTTAAAATTGCTTCTCATCTAATTTCATATCTCTGTTCCATCCCATTTCTTGTTTGTCCATCCACTAGTACCCCAAGGAAAGAAAATTAGTTTTGAATGCTGATGAGCAAGATGGACTACAGTCATTTCACCTAAGTAACATAATACATCAAGGGTACTTAATACCATGGATTAGCCAGTACATTAGTTTGCCTAATGGTGATATTAATTTTGAATTATTTTAATAGATTTTTTTCTAACTTGCCTTGTCTCTCAAAGTTCTCTGAATCAATGGCTTTGACTATTTTCAATTTAAAAAATTGAGATATAAAAAATGTATAGGGAATTAATTATATAAATGATTGAGGGATTCTTCCTATTGATATCATTGAAAGTATTCCATTTCTGGAAAACAAAAATAGAAGTTCCTAATTTATGTGTATGGACTTCTTATCTTTATAAGCATTTTGTGAGGCTCACTACATTAATTTATGCTTTTAAATGTAGCTACTTTCTTGTCTTTTAAGCTGGTGAATGATTTCCAGTTGCTACATGATGCATGGTTTATTGTTCATTTAGAAAGATACTTTTATAAAGCTGAGGTGTTAGATTTTGGTCTTTTGCCAAAGTGAAATCAAAGATTATTTTTCCATTGGATAAAACTTATAAAGTTTTCGTTTTCACTACTGCCTGGAGTCAAACTGGTCATGATTTCTAGGCCCAGAATCAGACCATTAGATGTGAAGAGAATGGACTGCATAAGTTCAGAGAAAACCTCACAGACTCTCTAATTTGGGATTGGACATGGCCAAATCAGGAAGGACCTTACTTCTTGTTAAGATAATGTAGAGGAATATACATGTGAAAAAACAGCTTGAGAGCTTTTATTATAAACAGGAAACCCCCGTTGGAGACTAAACAGTAAATATCAAAAATTATTATTATCCTTACTTTTAAAAAAATTAACGTGAAAATAAAAATGATTGTCAGTCACAAGAAACTTCTGAATGGTTTTGGCTCAAAGTTCAAGGCTTTGATCTTCAAGGCAAAAAAGTCATGGAGATAGGACTGGGAGGCAGCTGATCCCTTTGTGTCCACAATCAGGAAGCAGAGAGCCCTGAATGCTGGTGTTCAGCTTCCTTTCTCAATATTCATTCCAGATGCCAGCCTGTCACATGGTGCCACCCACCACCACTGTGGGTCTTCTCACCTCAATTAATTTAATCTAAAAGTTCCCTCAAAGACATGCCCAAGACGTGCCCCCAAGGTGACTCTAGAGGCTATCAAATTGACAATCAACATTAATTGCTATATTTTGTGAATTTTTGAAGAAAGAAACTAATATAGATCAGTTGTCTGGAAATTTGTATGGAAATACTTGAGAATACACTCTAGAAAATGAAATTGTCTTCAAAGTTTTCAAGCGATGCATAGATTTGAGTGTCTCCAGCATAGATCTTTCTTTGTTTTAACTCAGTCTTGTGTATTTATTAGGGCTTCTGTCAAGAAACAGTCTCATTTTGCAGAGGTGTCCCTGAGGAAGCAGAGTTTGAGAGGGACAAAGGGGATAACTCGATGTGAAATGTAGGGTACATACTAACAGCCTGTTTTCTGCTTCTCCTGGCTCTCCAGACAGCTCATCCAGATACCTCAACTCTCACAGACCTAGACCCAATCTTTTATTTACATATCAATTCAGTCATTTATTCCAAGATCTCTTTTGTTTATCTCATGAATCAGCATTCTATGAACTTAGCCTCTTGATTCTTAGAAAAAGAGAGCACATACATTTCTTTAATATTACAAATGAATTTACAGATCTGCTTGCCTTTCTTTGTAAGCACAGACAATAATCTAGCTGGATGGGATCTTGTTCTGAGATCACCATTCCCACCAGGCCTGGGCCTAAACTTAGCTCTGTTCCAAGAACTTGAACTCAGGAATATGTCTGCCTTTGTACAATAAACTTAAAAGAGCCAGATCTTGGCCTGAAATCACTACTCCCTATATTGCTTTATCTCCTTCCTTAATAGCTTTCTGACCTGCTGGCTTATAATGCAGCTGCCTTTCTTCTTTTAGGTCCATGAAGTTCCTTACACAATTCATACTGCACTCTTATATTTTTCAAAGTTAAGAAATCCTACTCATATATTTTTGAACTCATGTTTTCAGAGTTCTTTCCCATAGCCTTAAGGGCTTTCCTGAAGGAAACACATTTTGGGGAAACATTAGACACACCTTTGTCTCCTTAAATTGTGTTGTCTCTGATTATCATGAAGTAATTAATCTTGATTGGCAGGGAAACCATTTTCTGAAGGGGTTTCAATAACCCTGGCAGGGAGAATATTTTCTGAAGGAGTAGGAGTTTCATGAAATATCTATATTTATATCTATATCTATATATTATAAAAACAAACTTCACACCCAGCAACCATCAAAACTGTTGGATGCCCATGCCTGCTGGCTCTGTTCTAGGGTAGGAACCATGTTATGTCATCCCTTGCATGACCATGCGGACTAAACAGGTTTCCACTGCTGTAAAGAGACACCATGACCAAAGAAACTCATATAAAGGACAATACTTAATAGGGGCTGGCTTTCTGGTTCTGAGATTCAGTCCATTATCATCATGGCAGGATGCATGGCAGTGTCCAAGAAGGCATGGGACTGAAAGACCTTAGAGTTTTATATCTTGTTCTGAAGACAAACAGGAGAAGACTGTCTTCCAGGCAGCTAGGAAAAAGGACTCAAACCCCACCCCTACAGTGGCACACTTGTTGGTGGAATCCACCAAGGTCACACCTACTCCAACAGGGCCCTGCTCCCCAATAATGGCAGTCCCTGGGCAAGCATATTCACCACTACCACAGGCTTATTTTTAAATTATGTATCTGAGTGTTTTGACTACAAGTATATCTGTGCACCATATACAGGCCTTATGCATTACTGATTCTGTTTTGTTTGTTTACATACCTGGAAATTTACACTTTAGAAAGAAAAATGGAAATGAACAAATTACCAGAAAAGACCTTGACTACCCACAGGACATGAATGCCCATAGGACATGAATGCCCACAGAACGTAAATGTGTTGACCCCACATTCTCTAGGCAACAGTTCCCTATTGGTAGGCATGGACCCAATGTTAGAAAACTATGTTCTAATGACTGAGGCAATACATACACATGAATGATTTGAAGACACAAATTAACAGATATAATTTTTCTCCTCTACGTCTCCATGAAAAAAGAAGAAATATTTAGAAGTTGGTAGGAGAGCTTGCTTTTTAATAATGTGGACAGTTTTTGGCACTTTCACTAAGATTTGTTTATGAAAACTTTATCACCATTAGTTTACTATTCTTTCCTTGTATTGATATCCTAAAACATTTTAGAATTAAAAGAATACTCCTTTTTATGACTACATTGTAATTATGAATGTTAAGATGTCAACTGACTGGCTCTGGTCTGATTTATTGACTCAGTGTTTATGCAACATCCCAGAATGCCTCTCCAATCCATTGTACTATTCAGTATCTCACACTGGACAGAGCTGTTGGATTCCTTTTCTTGCCTTTCACTTGACTGACTGTGACATTTACTTTCTTGAATATCATTTCAAACAGTTATGATGAGACCTGGACAGTTATCATAGAGACTACCTATAGCTTTCCATTTGCCTGATAGTTTCTGGTAATTAAGTTTCTCTTCTAACAACAACAACAACAACAATAAAACAAAAAATTAAAAAAAGAAAACGAAATTTTTGTCATTGTTTCCTTCCTAGCTTGTCCACCAGGAACCCCATGTTGAGTTGTTGAGGTGCCCATTAAATTTGCTTTCTGAGTTTAATGGTATCTGCCAGGTACTTCATCCCGTGAGAAATGAGAGCTTTATTGAGAGATTCATTAGCCTTTATAAAAGGCATTTTTCCTAACAGTCCAGTAAAAACTGTTTATTAATGACAGTTACTGAGGACCATTCTCAAACCATTGTCTAAGATGCACTCAGGCATTACTTAGTTCAGAACCTGTCATCTCCCCACACAATGAAGTTACTGATCGCCAAGAAAACCTCACACCATGCCTGAAGCCAGAAAAGAGTGATGCCTTTCATATAACTCAGTCAAGATAGCAATAAGGAATTGACATTCTCCAGTGTTTTCAGTATAAGATCTAACCTGAATTATTTTTATATAGTTTAAAATCTATAGTTCTTTAAGTGTCCACGGCAAACTGCCAAGTTCATATTTATTTATTTATTTATTTATTTTTACATAATGTTGAAAAAGAATATGATAGGGGAGCAGTGGGTTTGGGAGGCAGCAGGCCATGAGCCGCAATAAATTGAACCATTTTAGCAAAGGCACACCACAGAGTTCCTAGTACTTAATTTTGAAACTACAGCTGAAGGCAAGCAATAAGGGTGCAACTAGAATTCTAGGTTCTAGAATAGTCCAGCTCATCAAAGTCACTGTTCACAGAATCCCTGATAAGACACTTATTTTGGGCACCACAACTATGAGTCACAAAGACAATGACTCAGGTCCATACTTGTATGAAATAAAAACAATTTCAGCTCACTGTGCTGATCTGACAATCACCCCTGCCCCTGACTAGATGTGACTTGCAGCCTCCTCCTATCTGAAACCCTCTTTGATCACCATGGCCTTAAGCAAAAGCATGTCCCCCATACTGGCCCACATGTGACACATTGCAAGAGTCCTGAATGGAATGGAAGGAACGTTTCCACCATCTGTGACACCAGGCCAGTTCAGTGTAGTCATTTCCACAAACGGATGTCACAGACTAATACAACCAAGCAAAGATGTCATGTTGCTATATTTCTCTCATTCTAATTAAAAATAACATTGACACTCAAACAACAAATTCAACAGAGTGTGAAGTTTTTAGTAGTACTTTCCTGAGGGTGCTGTACGTTGTTGGGTTTTATGTTGGGTGACAGCAGGCTCCAGCTTTGAGAAGGGAGATAGATACAATAACACATTTCCATTGCTTCAAATGGCATCGTTTTAACTTTGGACTTTATGTGTCATGTTAAACAGCATGGGAGCTAAGGACAATAACACAGAGCTGTGCCTGAGGCTTCCTGCGCTGATTGGGTTGGGTTTGCTCTGTAGACCCTTTATGAGATTGGCCAGAATTCACACTGTTTCTTACTTTGATGGAATGGAGAAGCATTTGAATCAGAGAACTGGTGTGTGTGTGTGTGTGTGTGTGTGTGTGTGTCTTGTGTTGTGTGTGTGTCTGTGTGTTGTGTGTGTGTCTGTGTCTGTGTTTTTATTTAGCTGGGTTATTAAAAATCATCAATAGGTTTTAGAAAAGTATCTCTCTATATTTCAGTTAAAATCCAAATGAGTTTAGAATGGAAGGTGAGTTTCCTCTTAAGTCTAACTGTAATAAATTGCCATGTGTTGCACGTTAATAGCAGTGTGCAGGTAGTAAAATACCCAAAGAGACACACTGTTGGAAGATGAAGCTCACTAAGGTCAAGCTCATTTAAATAAGGTGCCAGTTAATTAGATACCACAGGTTTGCCTTTCATGGGAACTCAGTAGTTCAGGAACCAGACACATTTTACAGTTTCTAGAACAGAAATATTTAGAAACCCAGATATTCTGAGAAATCAAAACTCATTTGGAAATGACTTTTAATAGTCACACTGTATGAAATAAGAATTCCAGTTCTATAGTATCTGGTTAAAATGCTCGTTTTGAGAATTATTGATCCCTGAGCCAGATTCAAGTCTATATTTTTAAACTATAGCATTTGTTGCTTATGAAATGGTTAAAGGATGGGCTGCAATTTTATTTTAAGAGGAATATAGACATCCCTGAAAAAATATAAAATATGCAAGTAAAGCTTACAGAGTGATTGGCAGTATGGCAGCCTACACAGTTTTCCTCAGTTTTACAGATATAGAACTACTTCACACACACACACACACACACTTCTCTTTTATAACAAACCACACACAAAATATCAGCACAAAGCAGACACATTACAGAATACAGTAAATGTTATGCTGACAGGCCCTCTTGGCCACATGAAGATTACCAATACTTTCTTGCCACATTTGTTCTTTTCCAACATTAATTTTATAGATACATTTATTTTTTTGTACATATTTGTCTCAAACCATCACTATTGTGATACTGTAGGGACACACAAGTCACCTGATCACCTCACATTAAGTTACTTGTCTTTCTTCTCAAATTTTGGAAGAATGCTTTTATTTTGGGAAATTTGATATGTATATTTTCCTTGGAAGTTAGAGGAAATTGGGTATTTTACCCCAGAATAAATCTTTGTAAACAGGGGCTTTTCAGAAACTGGGGTGAAAAGCCAAAAATTCTAAAAGGGAGAGAGGGGTCAAGTTCAGTGTCTTATTGACATATTCAGTGAACAGGAATTAATAGAAAATTCAGTTTCTCTTAATCTTTAATTCACTTCATACACTTTCAAAACACCATGCCCTTATCACAATGTACTTGGGGTACAATTGAAATATGTGTTCTTATCAACTTTTATAGTTATGTGTCTCACAGTTATCAATTTTGAAATTGGGATTATGTGCCTTCATAATTAATGCTGGGACTGTGACCTCCTGAATCTCTGTGGCACTTAAGTCAACAAGATTTCTGGGTAGCCTATAAATCAATTATATTCTGGATATCCTTACAGTCAAGAGCAAATCACACACCTAAGTCAGAAAGATCATGTACTCCATGACAGTGTGGACAAATATTTAAACACAGGCCAAATGTCAAGAGTTATTAGAGTGTGTCAAATGGTACCAGTCAGAAAGGCTGACTGATGTGTGTTTTGTTTGGCTAAAGACTCCTGCAATGCAACCCAAGCATAATGACACTGCAAAGGCAGAGGAATGGAGAATGACACCCCTTTTAAAGTTCAAATGCTGATGCATGCATGTCCCACCATGTTCGTGGTGGGGTTTAGTGGATGTGAGTTCCCTCCTTCTCTGCTCTCATAATTACAAGTCTTTTTAGTACGGTCACATGAAGCTACTAGTTATGCAACTGTGAACAGGAGATATAGAATATGATCATGTGTCCATCATTTGACGAAGTATCAACTATGTTCTGGCTTCACCATGATTTCCATATGGATTCTGAAAATGTTAGAAGGAATATTAATTAATTAATTAATTAATTAATTAATTAATTAGTTAGTTACTTGGTTTGTACATTTATAGAAACCTAAAATGTCTTTTCATCAGCATGGTTTTTAGTCACTGTTAATATTAATGACAAAAAACATCCCTCGACATGCTGGACCCCTCTTCTGCCTTCAGACGTACCTCATGGAAGTTGTCACATAAACACAGAGGGGGTTGGTGCAGGTCAAGTAATTGTTGAAAGGCTGCTTGACCTGAACACACTCACCCATCTGCTTTTTACTGATAGACATGAGAGTAGTGGAGTTAAGATCCTGGTACAATGAAGAGCTTATTTAATTTTCTCTGTAAGATCAGGAGAAAAGTTCCCACAACTTTAAAATTTTTAAATTTGACATTTAGTTTTAAAAACTACTTATAAACCAGACCATGTGGACATATATGTCAGACTAACTTCAATTTTGGTCTTCTGTTTCTTGCAGGCTAAGGCTGAGGTGATTGCCACTTTCCAAGCTAGGTATTCACAGGAGGAAGCTGGTCGCAGGACCACACTCATAGGAAAACTGATGGTGTCTGAGTCATTCACCTAAGCCCTCATGGTGTAATACATGCATGGAGCTCACACACAGCTTCTGAATTCATTAACTCATATTCAGATTATTAGAACGCATAAGCTAATGTATGCTATGCAAATGATGCAAATGCTCACTGCCTTATACTGTTTAAGGAATAAAGACAAGAAAAGCTGTTTGTGCAGAATCAGGACAGACTCAGATTTGTGTTTATGAGCATGTTTGATCCACCATTCCTGGGTATGACAGCTAAGGTCATGAGCAATCCTCCCTTTACTTACTTAGGCAAGTGAAGATGCTCATGAATCTTGAGTCATGTCTCCCTTCTCTTCATTTTTCACCCAGGTTTACCAGGTGGCCTAGCAAAGACCATCCAGTAAACTCTGTCAAATAGAAAAACTGGTGCAGAGTCAGCAGGAGGTCCATTTTGCACTGAGACCTACATTTTACAAAGATAAATGAAGTAAGAGAGCACGTAAGACCTGGATGAACCTCATATTATTTCCCTGCAGGACTTTTTGATATGCCTATAGAAGAAGCACAAAATAAATGCCAAACAGGGAAAGTAATGAGTTGCTATAAATTTCTGAAATTTAGGAAGTAGCAGAGCTGTCCCATAGAATACTTTCCTACAAATCCTAGGTGTCATACATTTTCCCAAATTATTGCATTTTATATCACAGCCCAGGTCTACCTTCTCAAAGGCCAGGAAAAACTTTACCCTGAAAGGAAACAGAGTCTGGTAATTCTGTGCAAAGTCAATGTTGTTCTTCAGTCTTCTTGCCAAACTCCCTCCCCTCCCCCATCTCCCTCCCCTTCCATCCCCCCTGCCCCCCCCCCATACACACACACACATGACTGTATTCCTGTGCTATTTCTACAAAGCACCATGCTGGCATACCTACTAAGCAGTATATCTAGGTCATATGATGTAATAACACCTTCAGTGTTTCCATAACCAACCCTAAAAGACAAATAAAACAAGAACATTTTAGATCTTTAAACATGTATTCTACATATTGCCCACGAGAGTCTTAACTTGTAAGAAGAGCCCAAAGACTCAGAGTAATGAAGAAGAGAAACTTAATTTTACAACTTTGTAAGGAAGAGTGTCAATCTAGACTGGCAGGCCACTGTACGAGTTGAGCCCAAAGGAACCCTCAGGTGTGGCCCTTTCTCCTTTTGTGACAGCCAGGGAACAAGCTCATGAGCTAGAAATGTCATATCTTTCCCTCTGTCATTTGAGTTTGTCTTTATCTCTACAAAACTATACAATTGCTTGTCTCTACATTTTGCATCTCATTTTTAAGGGGAAAAAGAAACTCTTAGGATATTCATTACCTTTTAGACAAGCTTTGTTGTTAGTAAATTTCTTTTTTAAACTTTGAATTTAGGTGTTTCAGGAGTACATAGCAAAGTTTGGATATGAAAGTAGGCATTGGCAGGGTTTACTGTTTTCTGTTCATCTATTGGTGGGCATAATGACATCAGGCACCTTGATTTAAGTTCTTACATTGCTTTCTCTTATTCTCTGCTCAACAAAGTATTTTGAAAAAAAAATGAACTAAGAAAGTATTTTTCACGAAGGTATATTTTGATAAGTTTATTATTGCACAAAGATCTCAATATATAAATTAGATGTATAAGAAAAGAAACAATGCAGCTTTATTTTCCTTTTTAATGACACATTAACATTTTATTCCTTAAGATTTATTTTACATGTATTAGTCTTTGGCCTGCATGTATGTATGAGCACAGTTTGCATACAGTCTCTGCTGAGTCCAGAAGAGGGAGTCAGATCACCTCATACTGTAATTACAAATGCTTGAGAGCCACCCATGTAGGTGCTGAGAACGGAATCTAATCGAGCTTGTTTACAAGGTCATGAATATCAAACGTTAGTTTTGCTTTTAAAAACAAGGTGTAAAATGTAGATAAGGACTCTACATTTTGCAAATATAAATATAATATATTTAATATCAATAAAATATAACATATATAATTCTAAATTCCTCCAAAGTGGGTGCCAGTGGCTTAATTTATTGGAAAGGCTCTGTGAAAATGCTGGGATTACATCCAAAATGTCAGCATGGATGTTTGGTGGAAAACCATGCTGTGTGTAGATTTGTAACTAGCCACAGTCCTAATTAAACTGCAGTGCTTGAACTTTAATTGTGCAGTTTGATTGATTTAATAAACTTAACATCTGCTGCTTTCCCCAGACTTATCCATAAGATCCTACATATCAAGGTCTTATTACCCAGCTTATGCCGGGTTATGAGAACCAAGTAGCATAAGAAATGTCAATGCAGGGAGCTTATGCTGCAAGCATAGCAGAATACCCAAGTGTCTTCATGTTTTTCCTCCTGCCTTAAAAGAATTGGGCAACTGTGCTTCAATTATGACCTCAGGCACATGTTCAGTTGAGCAATGGAACTTCTAGAGAATTCCCAATCACCCATTACTCTGGAAGGCGTTTTCTGCTCGCTTTCACTCCTTGGTGTGAGATTAGCTGGGATCAGCTCTAGCTAGAATAACACTTACAGTTGGTGCATTTTAATTTCACTCCCTAGCCATCTTCAGTGTAAATAAAACCATACTTAAGTTTTTAAGAGTTGTGATTTTGAACTTGGCGAAAACAAACAGATGCAGTTGTGTTGAATGTTCCCTGCTCGTGACATCAGGGTGAAGGAAGGAAAAGTTAGCTGCCCCTGTTGCAACATTTAAATCCAAAGCTTTAATGCTGTTAGATAAAATTTTCTGATACTATAGCTCCAGATGCTTTGGCTTCCGACCCCCTCTCCCCTTTTCCCCTGTGATCCATGCCAACCAAAACTCTCTTCCTGGAGCTGCAAAGCTGACACTGGGCTTATGAATGCTGCAAGCTCTTCCAGAAGAGCCTTGTTCAATTCCCAACACCCACAGCTCACAACTGTCTGAAACTTCAGTTCCAGGGAACATGACCCCCTCACACAGATACACATGCAAGTAAAACACCAATGCACATAAAAATAAAAAGAAATAATTTTCAAAACCTCTCTTATTTTGAACATGTATTCCAGAAAAGGGTCCTTGCAGGGTGTGCACTTAGTATCCTTGTTGAATGATGACTCTGCCCAGATCTTCTTAATCTCCAACCCCAGGAGTTCCAGAGAAAACCTCAGGGGCAGCACTCTTTCATGGCATAGTTCTTAAAATTAGATCTTCAAGGTAGAAAGATATGGTTAGGCACACCACCCTGGCTGCTTCTAACTCTTAGGCCAGTGAGTTAAACATGGGTGCTACAAGCTGGTATTGTACTTTCTGGGAAGAATTCTGTATAGCATGTGGATTCTCACTCAGGGAAAATAGACTTGAACTTGGGACTTTTAGATGTGAATGAAGCCCAGTCTTGATGAGTCTTCATGAAAACTTTATGTGATGGTTTAACTATAAATGGTCCTCATGGGCTCATATATTTGGATGCTTAGTAACCACGGAGTATAACTGTTTGAAGGATTAGAATTATAAGGATTCTTTGAGATTTCAAAAATCTATGCCAGGCTTGGTCTTTCTCTTTCCTCTCTCTGTCACCATCTGTCTTTTTCTCCATCTGTCTCTGTCTCTGTCTCTGTCTCTGTCTCTGTCTCTGTCTCTGTCTCTGTCTCTGTCTCTGCCTCTCTCTCTCTCTCTCTCTCTCTCTGTGTGTGTGTGTGTGTGTGTGTGTGTGTGTGTGTGTGTGTGTGTGTATCTCTGTCTGTCTCTCTCTTCCTCTTCCATTCCCCTATTCTGTTTATAGTTCAGTATCTTATCTACTACTTCATTATCTACCTTCCTGTCCCATGTTCCTTACATAATGATAGTGGACTTAACCTCCCATCTGTAAGCAATTGTCCAATTAAATGTTTTCTTTCAAGGAGTTTTCTTAATGATGGTACCTCTTCACAGAAAAAGAACAATGCCTAAGACATAAGTTGGTACCAGGGACTGGGGTATTGTTGTGACAGGTCTCTCCATGCTACTTATTGGCAGAATATAAACTTTGAGACTTAGGCTTGGGAAAGCAGTTGAATTCTTTGAATGGAGCTTAAACATGGAAGACAGTGGTGATTAGAGCAATGTAGATTATGACAGCCAACACTACTTAGAAATAAGGGAGGTAGAAATAAGAGAATTGGCCAGAAGTTCCCAGGCCAGCTCGCTTGGAATAAGCAGTGTAGCAGCAGAACTTCAGTGAGGTAAGACAGAATGGCAGGCAGTCCAAAGTTGTCCTCTGACCTCCACATGCATGCTGTGGCACTGTACACATGAAGAAGCAAACCAACAGATGTTTTTAAAGAGCTTTAAAACACTTTCAGGAGTGGTATATAGCTAGGTCTTCAGGTAATACTACGTTCAATTTTCTGAGGAATTGCCAGATTGATTTCCAGAGTGGTTGTAGCAACTTGCAATCCCACCAACAATGGAGGAGTGTTCCTCTTTCTCCACATCCTTCCAAGCATCTGCTGTCACCTGAATTTTTTATCTCAGCTGGTGTGAGGTGGAAGCTCATGCTTGTTTTGATTTGCATTTCCCTGATGACTAAGAATGTTGAACATTTCTTTTTTTTTTTTTTTTTGCTCAGTGTCCATTGGAGGACATTTATTTATTTATTTATTTATTTATTTATTTATTTATTTATTTTTTATATTTTTTTATTACATCTTTTCCTCATTTACATTTCCTTTTTTTTATTTTATTTTTTTTATATATTTTTATTACATATTTTCCTCAATTACATTTCCAATACTATCCCAAAAGTCCCCCATAGCGCCCCCCACTTCCCTACCCACCCATTCCCATTCTTTTGGCCCTGGCATTCCCCTATATTGGGGCATATAAAGTTTGCAAGTCCAATGGGCCTCTCTTTCCATTGATGGCCGACTAGACCATCTTTCGATACATATGCAGCTAGAGACAAGAGCTCCAGGGTTCTGGTTAGTACATCATGTTGTTCCAACAATAGGGTTGCAGATCCCTTTAGCTCCTTGGGTACTTTCTCTAGCTTCTCCATTGGGAGCCCTGTGATACATCCAATAGCTGACTGTGAACATCCACTCCTGTGTTTGCTAGGCCCCGGCATCGTCTCACAAGAGACAGCTATATTTGGGTCCTTTCAGCAAAATCTTGCTAGTGTATGCAATGGTGTCAGCGTTTAGAAGCTGATTATGGGACGGATCCCTGGATACAGCAGTCTCTAAATGGTCCATCCTTTCATCACAGCTACTGACTTTGTCTCTGTAACTCCTTCCCTGGGTGTTTTGTTCCCAATTCTAAGAAGGTGCACAGTGTCCACACTTTGGTCTTCATTCTTCTTGAGTTTCATGCGTTTATCAAATTGTATCTTATATCTTGGGTATCCTAAGTTTTGGGCTAATATCCACTTATCAATGAATACATATTGTGTGAGTTCTTTTGTGATTGTGTTACTTCACTCAAGATGATGCCCTCCAGGTCCATCCATTTGGCTAGGAATTTCATAAATTCATTCTTTTTAATAGCTGAGTAGTACTCCATTGTGTAAATGTACCATAATTTCTGTATCCATTCCTCTGTTGAGGGACATCTGGGTTCTTTCCAGCTTCTGGCTATTATAAATAGGGCTGCTATGAACATAGTGGAGCATGTGTCCTTTTTACCGATTGGGACATCTTCTGGATATATGCCCAGGAGGGGTATTGCTGGATCCTCCGGTAGTACTATGTCCAATTTTCTGAGGAACCGCCAGACTGATTTCCAGAGTGGTTGTACAAGCTTGCAATCCCACCAACAATGGAGGAGTGTTCCTCTTTCTCCACATCCTCGCCAGCATCTGCTGTCACCTGAATTTTTGAAGTTCTGCTGCTACACTGCTTATTCCAAGTGAGCTGGCCTGGGAACTTCTGGCCAATTCTCTTATTTCTACCTCCCTTATTTCTAAGTAGTGCATGGATAATTGATGCTTCTCACTGCATCTGGTATTTGTTTTTTTTTTTTTTTTTTTGCTTTATGGAAATTTTATTGCAACTCTCCAACTGCGCATTATTTTTTCTTTTCAACGTCTTGCTCTGCAGCTTCCTTCGCCCTTTTTGCTCGGATGCCAAAGAGTCGGGCATTGGCACGGGCCATTCGGAGACTGGCAAAAGCCTTAAAGTTCTTCTCTTCTTCTGTGATAACTCTGGCCTTTTCCTTTTTGTACACATTCCGGATGGGCATCACGGGTCCTGTCAGCTGGGTGGCCAGCTTACGTTCTTCAGCAGAACTATCTCCCTTCTTCGGAGCAGAAGGCTTCCTGGGGAACAGGATGAGCTTGGAGCGGTACTCCTTCAGGCGCTGCACGTTGGCCTGCAGTGACTCCGTGGACTTGTTTCGCCTCCTCGGGTCCACAGAGATGCCGATGGTGCGAGCCATTTTCTTGTGGATGCCAGCCACCCTGAGCTCCTCCAGGCTGAAGCCCCTGCCAGCCCGGACCTTGGTGTGGTATCTCACTGTAGGGCACCTCACGATGGGCCTGATGGGGCCGGAAGCGGGCCGAGGGGCGATGCGACGCGCTTTCGCCTGCCGGGCCTTGCGCCTGCGGATCTTGCGCGCCAGCTGGTTGAACCAAGTGTCCACTCGCTGCTGCCAATCCTTGTGGAAGTGGGGCTTCAGGATCATGCCATTCCGGCTGGGCGCCATGGCTGCCTCCTATACAGGAGAACCTGGTATTTGTTTTAAACTAGGGATTTTATTTTCTCCTGAACTGTTTTCCTATCAGTGATTAGAGTCCTGTTTTATGGCTGATAAGAGAAATAAAGGAATATACATATAGTTGAAAGAATTTATATATAAACGCAAAAAAAAAATGACAGCCAACACAAGAAGGCTCAAAAGGGAAAACATCAGTAAAGGACCTACAACCCATACTTGTGATATTTTTAATAAGAATATGAATATGTCTGGTTTCTACCTCTGTTCTAAAAATGTTCCAGAGTTTAGGATTAATGTTGTTAGCAGAAGAGATTTTAAGACAGCCTAGCACTGAATGTGCCATGTAGTTATCAATGGTCACTCTAATGCAGATCTACAATGAAAAAACAAACAAAGAAACAAACAAAAACAACAACAACAACAAAAACCTCAAGTGAAGTAAGGAGAAATACAAACTATAGAATTTGATAGGAAGTGGAGCACTAAGGAGTGTAATAGAGCTAAGCCTAGTGTTTAATGAGATAAAAAGTTTAAAGAAACTCCTGATGCTAAATGGAATAAAGGGAGGGGGGATCTCAGGGTAAGACTCCACCAAGTTAAGATTCCTACTTGTGAAAAGAAATTAAAGAAATGCTTAAGCAGTGAAAGAAACCATCAACTGCAGAAAGCTGGAGTAAATGTAACTGAACAAGTGGAACAAGTTCCAGACCCAGTAAGGAGAAGATCTTGGCAGTTGCAACCACGTGGTTCTGGTTTTAGAGTCAAAAACACATGAAAGAAGCTGTAGAATCGAGTTTCCTCTTGCTATGAATATTGAAGTCTACCAGGTTCAGACAGTGCTCCTTAGCTCTGCCCAAAATGAAGGACTTCCTTTTCTTAACGGGGCTTCTTCTCTATCTGTTCTGGGGAGGCTGACCTCCAAATCTTCTACCTGAAGAATGTCACATAATCCTTGAAGAAATTACAGGTTAAACTTCTTTGGCTGTCTCTTGATGCAAATGAGGTATCCCTAGAACCTTAAACCTCAGCCAATGAAACTTCATCCTAAGAAGAGCCTCTTCCTGCTCTCCAAGGTTCATATATATAGCTCTTGATTCAACCTGAAAGAAGTGTGTACATATAAGCTGTTTTATTGACTATCCACTAAGAGAACTGTTTTCTAAAAGAGCTGTAACACTGAAGAGATGAAGCACGGAAATCTTTGGAGTAGATCTCCTCCTCCCAGCCCCAGTACTCATTCAAGACTTTGCTACATCCTTTCCTGTCCAGTGTGCATCTGGGTCCAAAAATAGCAAGTCAAGAAGTGAAAAAATGAACCACAGAATCTCACTCTAGAGCTAAGGGAAACCACTGAGGCCAAGTGTGTAGCAAGAGTGTCTAGAAAGAAGGTCTAGAGAAGACATCGTGTGAAGCTCCAAAATCCTGAAGATGTCAGAGTCATGGGATACTTGCTACAGAAAACCATAGACTGGGTGTGGAACCAGGATAGGAGAGAGAAATGTTGCAGCCAACCAAGCTGGAAGCAGTAAGAGATATAAAGATTGCCTTGATATCAGACACATGGATACAGAATTTAGAGTTTGCCTTGCTTGTTGTTAGTTGTGCTCTGGTCCAGTATTTCCTAACTATGCTTCTTCTTGGAATGGTAATGTATATTCTGAACCACTGTATGATGGAACTATGTGATCTGCTTTTTTATTTTGATTTTACAAGAGATTACAGTTATGAAACTGAACTGAGTTTCAGAAGAGACTTTAAACTTTGGAATTTAAACAATGGTGAAGTCGGACTGAATGTATTTTTGCATTATGATATAGCTATAATCTTATGGGGGGGCAGGGAGTAGACTGCAATGCTAATAGAACAGTGACTAAGACATCACGGTTCTAGATAAACTGTTTTCCAGAAGGCTCAAGATGGGAAAAGTAAGCCTGATATCCAAATATGAAACAGAAGCTGGAGTAGGAGGTGGAGGGTCTTTACAATTCAGAATGGCCACTGCCTCCTTTAAGAAAACCAGCTGATTAATATCCAAGATCTAAAATGTATCAGGGACCTACTACAATTTATTATTAACCTTCATGTTTTCTTAGTGTCTTCTTTAATAGATGCAAAAGGGTGTTTTAGTGAAGTTAAGCCCCTACAGAGAAAACATACAAATAAAAGGAGACTTAGGAGTGATGACAAATATTAAAACTTTTCCTTGATAAATCGTGCCACAGGTAGGATTCTCCCTGAAGTGGTTAGCATGATGGGCAATTAGCATTTGTCAGTAATGTAAGCCTTCGTGCTTACATGGACATGTTAGTATTTAACAATACTAGCACGGATGGAGATGATTTAATTTTAGAATCACTGTGACTTATTTTTTTATCACATGTATCAAGTTTTGAAAAAAAAACAGTGGGCTAGATCACAGAATATTCATTGCCATTCTGCTGTAAAATATCAGTTTGACTGACACCAGATCCTTTACAAGCACTCTGGGACCAGAGGATTCCAGGAGAAGAGCTATTTAAGCCTCCCTCCTAGTGGATCCTTATCTTCAGGACCACCCTGACTGCCAGGGCTATCATCAGACACTTCCCAGTAGTCATAGTGGAATCATCATTCCAGGGGATGTAAAACAGTTTTTAAAAATACAACAGTTTTTAGCTTTCATTGTTTTAACTTAATTATCAAGCATCTAAAACTAAAGAACCACATATACACAGGAAATTATAGTGTCCATTCATATGCATAAAATTGAACATCTGTAAGCCTTTGATTTTACATCTGTGAAGCCAACCCATCTAGCTGTGAGTAGAATTTAAAGAGAAATCTCATGTCCATATTGCTCAAGTTCATACATTTTCAAGTATACATTGGTAAGACTCAATAGCTATGGCTTCCATGGGTTTTCTTCGGGACTAGTCACTCTAAGTGGCTTGGGGTTGGAGGGAGGGTAAAGGGGAGAAAGGGTAGTTTTCTGTAAGCTCCTTGCTTTATGGGAGAGATGAGCTAAGTGTGAAAGGGAGGGAGAAAGGTTCTTTCTAGGCTTCAGATTTAATCTAGAAATTATCTAAGTGTGAAGGGCAGGAGTGAGTGTTCAGGGCAAGTCCCAGGTTGTCACTTAGTGATGATGTAGGTGTGAAGGCTGAACGTTTTGTCCATGTTCCTTCTGCTGAAGATCCAGTTGTGGATTTTGGTACCCACTGGTCCTGGAGCTCATTCAGAGGGATAATGGCACTTTTGCACTATGTGTTTTTCCTTGTGAAACAGAATCTGTCCTCTTCCATTTTACCATAAAAATGGTCCTGTCAGAACAGTGGTATGGCTAACTGCCAGGCAATGGACATGGACTTTGATGTCAATTGCTTAAACTATCGTGTGTTTCCCAGGCAAATGCTGATCACCTCTATATTGGCTTTGTCTCCTAGATTCACCTTTCACAAGGACTAGCTGAAAATGTGATAGTATATTGGAAACATAATTGTTTAAAATGTTTCTAAACAATATGTAGGATCAAATAGTATGCTTACACCTTACATTCAGAAGATGGTTTTCTAATTCTTGTTTAGGTGTGTGGTTGCTATGCTTGCATGTATGCCTGTGTACCATTTGTGTATCTTCTGTCATCAAAGGCCAGAAGAAGGTGATGGATCCCTTGGAACTATGGCTATAGATGGCTGTGAGGTGCTATGTGTTTTCTGGGAATTGAACTAGAATCTGTGAAAAGGCAGCTAGTGCTCGTAAATGCAAAGCCACTCTCCAATCCCATGATTTTCTCATTCTAACATTTGGGGTACAATGAGAGGCCATTTGTACTGATGTCCTGCCATGCTGGAAGAGTAGAGCTTAAATACAATCTGAATATGGTTACTCTTACTGTGTTCCTGATAATTTGCATCAGTGGGCTCTCTTGCTAAGCCTATCATTGTATTTCTCAGAACTCACAGCTGAGTATGGCTTCTTCTCCTGTAGTGTATATAGAACCTCCTAGTACTGTGAAAGCTAGCCAATGTGGATGAAGCTTCTAGTTGGAGAAAGCTTGATTTCTCTGCTGTAGGACTTATATATCTGGTGCCTTCAGCAATATTTGTCAAGATCTGGAGAGTAACCAAGAACATTGGCCTCTAATGTTTGAGGTTTGATGGGACCTGACTGGTTAACAAGTCCAGAAGAGATAACGGTTTGAGTAGTGAATTCATCTTAAGTGACTGAAACATTGCCCAGTGTGTGTGTGTGTGTGTGTGTATACACTGTCATACTCTATCACATTCAGTAGCTATATTTTCCAGTTAAACAAAAACTTATTAAATACTAACAAATTTGAAAGAGAAATAATCATTGTATCTCCAGCATACTTTTTGGCACCAATATTCAGGTTATTTCCTTCCTAAATTATCTGTCTTATTGCAACATCAGTCCATCTATAGAAAATCATCCTGGGCAGAGCTTCACTTGTTTAAGTATAGAAGGAAGACACAATGGGGAGATAGGATTTGCCAATCACAAATTCCAAAATCTACTAAAAGCATTTATAGATGTTTCTGGTAAGTTTTATTTTTTAAACTAGATTCCACATTTCTTTAATGTGAACTTTGTATGGTGATGTCATAGTGGAACTAAGTTAGATAGAACTGCTAGCTATCTGCTAGTTATAAAAGATGATGTTTGAAAACCTTAGCTTTGATTAAGTAAGCTAATTAAGTAAACTAATAAAGGAGTCAGTAGGAGGTATGACATAACTGAGTGTTTGGTGTAAGTCTTTGAGTTCAGCTTTAAATACCATGTAAAGTAGTAGTAATTCTTTTGTCAGGGTTTTTTGTTTCATCTTTTGTTTGTGTGGTTTCCTTGCCACAGTCCTGATTTAACAAGTGCCCCTCATGCTGCTGATATATAGGCACATGGGTGAGCTCACACATGCATGAACAAGCTACCTGCTCATACTGCATGCTCACTTTTTTAAAATTCCATTTCTTTGTGTATGGGTTTATATGAATGTGTATATAACATGTGGAAGCAAGAGTAGCATCTCTTTCTCTTTCTCTCTGTCTCTCCCCCTCCCCCTCCTCCTCTCTCCCCATTCCTCTTCCCCCTCTTCCTCCCTCCCCCCTCTCTCTCTTTGCCTCCTCCCTATTCTCTCTTTCTGCCTGTGCTTCTGTCTGTCTATCTGTCTTATTCTTATTCCCTTGGGTCTCCTACTAACCCTGGAGCCAGGCTGCTATGACCACTCCCATGGTACTGGGGGTTTATGTGTAAATGTATTGGAAATAAAGTAAGTTAAAAAAGATCAATTATTAGATAGTGATTTATTGATTTATTTTGTGGTTTAAAGCACTGCTTGTAGTGCTTATTTGCCAAGCATTTTCACTTGCTACCTGGAACATAATGACTTGGAGATATTACTGAAACAATGGCTTGTCACCCCTAACAACCTGCAGATTGCCACAGACGCATCTGTGAAATTTCCTTTGCTTTCCTATCCCACCTTGTGGTTTTGAAGTATAAAATAAGAATAAAACCTGCTGACTGAGACCTATCAGGCACTATCCTGGCTTCTGTCCACTGGGGCCATCTCCTGTCTTTCACTCTCATTCATGTGTGCCTCCTGTGTCTCAGTGTTTATTTCATAAAGACTCCAACACATGCTCACACATGGTTTGAACTTCAGTCTTTGTGATTACACCACAAGTGCTTTTATCCTCTGAGCCATCTTCCTAGCCCTGTATTTCTAATTTCTAACCTTTTAAAATTAAGCCAAAATTATTGATCCATGTTTCTATATTTCTTGGTCTTCAGATCCTGCTGTGTCACGCCATCCTCCCCTTGTCTTCAGGACTAATGAAGCATGAAGCCTGCACTGGTTTTTCTGTGCTGTGCTCCCTCTTCTGTGCAACTGAAAATTTAGATCACCTTGGCCTAAATACAATGAGGATACTTTCTGACCCTCAGGCACTTTGACAGGATTGGTTGCTTCTCTTAGGTTTTCTTATTGGTTTCATACAAAGAAGATCCAATGTTATTTATTAAAAGTTAGTTGCAATCTAGGCTGTGATAAATTACAGCTTCACAAACTAATAATAGCCTCATCTTTTATTAACAATCATTAGGACCCTCAAACAATTTAAAAACTATGAAATTTTTAAATTATGATAGCAACAACTATCAAATTGTTTCTTGTAAAAAAAAATAAAGGCACAACTTAAGAAGTGATATTAACCAAATTTGACCTTCATTACATTATATTCTTATGTACAATTACAGGTCAAGTACTAACTACTTGTGGTATATAAATTCAAATGCTATATATAAAAATTAGTTAAAATAATTACCATATGTATTGTTTTATTATAATTCAAAGGAAAAAACTTATTAGCAAATAAAAAGCACAGGACTTACTATATGCCAGTTAATCAATATAGCACAACATAATTTTTATTCAGCCACTCTGAAAATATTTATAATAAACAAAATCAGAGCTGTTGGTAAATATCAAAGGAAACAGAAAACAAAAACAAACAATGTTCTCACAGAAATCAACTGTATGGAGAAAACTGAAAACAGGTAAAGTTAAATGTATAGTATATGGGATGTGGTAAGTCATGAAAGAATACAATTGAAGTTCTGCCCAGAGGAGATAGTGTTTGCAGTATTATGATTTAAGCATAACAAATCAATCATTGTGTGTAGCTGCCATGATCTCATATGAGTACAGATTGAAACTTAGGGAGGAATCAAGAGTACCAGCTGCACAACTGTACTCTGCATGGGCACTAAGGGTTTTATGGAGAAGGAAACTGTGACAAGTAGTCAGAGGGGGAACCAGGAAAGAGTCTGAATAGTAAGGGAGGGTTTATAAAGCTCTTTCAAGATTGAGTGTTCCCTTTGCACATCAGTACAAATAATCACAGATATCCATTGTACTTCAGTCTCTGGGCTGTTCCTCACATGTCAATGCATACTTCTATCACCTGTGTACAAGAGGTCCCTCTGCTAATTGCAGAGTTCAGCGATTTCTGGGGTTTCTAGGTACATATCATCTGTTTTGTTTGTTTGTTTGTTTGCTTGCTTGTTTTGGGGTTTTTTTTGTAAATGTATTCCTTAGCTCTTTATACTTCATTCAGCTGTTATAAAGAAATTTCTCTGAGTTTCTTATCAGGTTAGTTCACTGTTAACAACAAATGAAAATATGATCTATTTAACATCCCTTGACTTTACTGTGGTGGGTTTTTGTTGTTGTTGTTGTGGGTTTTTTATTTTTTTAACTCCTTGGGATTCTTGCTAGTTTTTTGTAAAGAAGGTCATGAGTGCTGGTGGATACAGGTTTGTTTATTTTCGGTTCTTATTTAGACATTCTTTAGTTGTTTTCTTTGTTTTGTTTTGTTTTTTGTTTTATTCTTGTTTGTTTTGTTTTGTTTTGTTTTTTGAGACAGGGTTTCTCTGTGTAGCCCTCACTGTCCTGGAACTCACTCTGTAGGCCAGGCTGGCATCGGACTCAGAAATCTGCCTGCTTCTGCCTCCCCAGTGCTGGGATTAAAGGCCTGCACCACCACTGCCCTGCAACTTTTTTTTTTTAAATGAAGGCAACCCAGGCTTTATAAAGGAAGACTGGGATTATTGCATCCCCAGATTCTTATCCTCTCTGTAGAGTTTGAGGACGGTTGCTGCTTATTCTTTTTTAAATGTTTAGAAAAAATTGCCACTGAAAGCAATTTGACGTCCTTGTCTAGTTGACATTTGTCCAACTGCCTTCCCCACATCCTTTCATTCTAGTTTCTTCTCTCCCTCCTTCCCTTCCTTCGTTTCTTGTGCTCGAAATGGGACACAGTGCCAAGTTCCTAAGAATGACTCTCTGTAGTATTGTAGAAGAAGAAGAAAATGAATGGGCTTCCATCAGTCCCACCAAGAGGGCAGGGTTTTCTTGGCATTTGGAGAAAGTAGAAACCAGGAGAACAGGATTAACACTTTGTATGAGCATCAGTTAAATCTCATAGCCTGGAGTCTGTAATGAAAGTCCTCATCTGCCATCCCACAGTAGCTGTAAGCCCCCTTTCTTCCTCCTTCACCTGTTCTAAAACCAAGTAGTCACTGTTATCTTCCTGACCTTATCAGAGACCACAGAAGGAGCTAGCCCGCTGAACATCTCAGGCCGTAGGAACATTTCATAAACTATTAACCAATTTTCTAGTCATCTGACTTGCTAATAGCCACTGTCAACCCTTCAAACACAGTTAGATATTTGTCACATTAGACAGGTACCTATGCAGTTATTTAATCCTCATTACTGTCAGATCTGGAGAATGTCTGTGCGTCTTTACAATATCCATACATACCAAAATTAGCATAAGCATAGTGTAAGAATTCAGGAGGTACTGGACTATGAGGGTGGCTAGTATGCACCATCTTCAGTCAAGGTCTTCATGCCATAAAGTCCCAGATTACCTCTGAGAGCCAGTCATCCTCGAAGGGTTATTACCCAGTCTTTATAACTCTACTGTGTTTGGCTTCTTTTCTCTACCTCATGAGTTCTCTACCTCATGAGTTCATTGACAACATCTGGAAGCCCCAATTTCAACACTACAATGTGTCTCCTGGCCTTTGAAATACAGAGCATTTTGTGTTTTCTTATTGAAATATACTAGCATATTATCCAGCATGACAGATTCATTCAGCCAGACACCTTCCTGAGCGGACACTTTGAAAGGCAAAGGATTAAACTGCTCGTTTGTCTCCTGTCTACAGCAACTTTTCTAAACTAACGGCCTCATATCCATCTTCGGAAAGTCAACAAAAGGCTGTCAGTTGCTTCCCTCAAACTTGGATCTTATTCTGTTATCTCCCCAGGATAATTCAATTAGACAGTCCATATGATGTTTAATATCTCTTTAATTCTGAGACACAATAAAAAGAAGGTTTCCAGGTGTGGTGGCACTGAAAATGTCAGGCCTTGAAAGAATGGGCTTGATGACAACAGTAGTCATGATCCTAAACATAGAACAGATGTACCAGGGACCGAAGGAGCTTTTATAATGTGAACTGCCAACAACCTAATGTTCCAAAAGTATATTATCAGAGGGAGTCTCACCCCAAGTTTTCAGCTAGAACTCCACTGAATAGTTGGTATAAGTCTTTCAGCGGCTTAATGGTAGACCAGTACCAAAGTAGGTTTGCTTCCCTGACACTGAATACTTCCGTTGACTTCCATTGACTTCACTGTGGTCTTCTAAATAATCCCCACTTCTCTAGCCAGTCACTGGTTGGTTGTTCTTTGAGAAAAAATGTACTCTTGATTCCTGTTTGCATCAATATTCCAGGAAATTACAAATGTTTTCCCACCTCTTCCACCAATAGATAGCTGTCTTAATAGCAGCAAGGGGACAGGTCATCAACACATCACAATTCAGCTCACCCAGACCCCAAACCACCATAGTGACACATGCATGTTCACTGTGCCTCCCTAGCACTGTGTGTCTGGTTGTTAAAGCATACTTATCAAATAAAGCTTTGGCAGGGCATGGGGGCACACAGCAACCAAGACATTGAGGCAGGAGGATCTCAAGTTTAAGGAAAGCCTGTGACCGTCTGTATTAGAAAAAGTCACGAGGGCTGATGAAATGGCTCAGTAGATAAAAATCTCTTTCCACCAAGTCTTCTGACAGCATCTGTGAGGTCCCCAAGACACACATTATAGAAAAAGTAAACAGGTTCCTACAATGTGTCTTCTCCTCTCTACAAGTCCACTGTGCAACAGGCCAATCTACACACACACACACACACACACACACACACTCTTACAGTCTCCCACAGAACAAATTAATACAGTTTCTTACTGATATAGAGAAGGGGAAAAATGAATTCATAAGGGCATTCATATCACTTAATTTTGCTGCTTTTCTCTACCCTAGACCATCCTCCTCCCATCCAGGCCAGTCTCTCACCTGGACAAGTCTCACTACTTACCCTCACCTTCTCTACCACCTGACTGATCCCATAACATGGAGACAATTTAAGAAACAAAGCAGATCTCTGCCATACTGTGTAGCATGCAATGTCCTTCAGGGGCTATTGGCCGGTAGCAGCTGACCTTAGGAGCCTCATCCAGCTTTACTGGTGAATTCTCATCCCAAATACCCATTGCTGAATACTCAAAGTTGATGTTTCATCTTCCCTAATAATAGCATATTTTTCCTGTCTGTAGACTCACCTCCCAACCTTCACATTGTGGTTCAGTATTGCCCTATCCATTGTTAAACAAGCCCCCTCCAAAGTTACTTTTGGAGGGGATCTGAGACAAAGCCCCTTGTTTTGTTTCTGTCATCTCCACCATCTCCCCTGACTCTGGGGATATATATTCATGCATATGGCCTTCTTTGGATGTATCTTGCCTGGGCAGAACCTCCATGTCATGTATGTTACTTTACCACTAGTGGCTGTAAGATCATTCTGAAAGTAGTAAACACAGCCAAGTGTTCCTACATTGGGGTTCCTACACATGCATCAAGAATACAGTAGGGTCTTTTCACTATCTTGAATATATCATAGAGTGTGCTTATATACTAGATCCAGCCAGCAGTGAGGTCTCCTTGCCCAGCCTCAGCATCCTCCTACAGTAGTGTTTACCATTAGGAAGTAAGGATGGTTCAGAGGCCCAAGAGGGTGTAAAATTTTTCAGTTCCAATAAAAGTGTCCAGGGCCCACTGTCCTCTTCGTGGTCTTTCATTGAATTCAGTGTTCTGTGTGGTGGAGTACTCTTTGGAGTTTGTAGTTTGATCCATGTGACTCAGTGAGCCATGTCAGATAGGAGTCTTCATCCTCATTGTGTTGTATTCTTCATCGTGGTAACATTTCCAAGTAGAGTCCTGTGATAGCAGAGTTAGAATGAGTTGTTGCTAAAGTCATCCATCCTTCATTCAGCAGAAATGTTAAGACTACATTTGCTGCAGATTCTTTCTCTGAATTTGGCAACCTGTTACCTTCACTGAGGCTTGGGATTTAAAAGTCTCAAATGAGACTGGCAGGAGGTTAAGGAAAGCATACAAAAGCACAGTATGTGATGGTATCTGACCACCTGAAGCTTTGAGAAGACATGGGTTGGTATTCTGAGAAACCTGGAGGAATATGTTTTGAAAGCAGTGATGAGAGAAGGTGTTCATAATGTTTTTCCCCTGGACAGCCATGGGTAAAAATGAGTTCTAAAGGAAAGTGTGCCTGTGGCAGTCACTGATTATGGGTAATGGAGCAGAAGGTGTCATTTCAGGATGTTAGTTACACTAGAGGGCATGTTAGGAAAGCTTTTAGAATGAAGTGAAGAGTTTGGAGTTTGGTGGAGGAATTCCATGGGTGCTTATGGTTCCTTAGACCATCAGTGAGGTGGATTTCTGGTGATTGATTCCATTGGATCAGAGGCAGACTGTAAACAGGGAAACCAGTTGGAACTGAATTCCTTTGGTGGCATTTACAGTGATAGAGACTCCATTAAACATAAGAAAGGACCTTAAGACAGATGTGATTGAATTCTGGAATACGCTTTCAAGAGAGTGTGACATAAAGGCCCCCGAGATCTCCCTGGATGCAGACCGTGGCAAGATGAAATATTCTCAGAGCCCTGAGAGACCAGTAAACAACAGTTGCCAAGACAATTTGACAATGTGCCCTGGCCATCTTGAAATTCTAGAACACTGGAATGTCCCTGAAGGGCTTACTGGGCAGCCTTGAATAAGCAGGACTTGGCAGGGACTGTTTGAAATAGCTCCAGGAACAAGCCCTAGACAGAAGGCAGGACTGATGCCATCGAGCTAGAAATGGGTTTGTGTGGAAACTGGGTAGACAGCACTTATCTTGCCATTTTTCTTGAAATGAGTTCCTTCTACCAAAGGTAGAAATTAGATAGGAATTTAGCCTGTTAAGTGCAATCTGCAGTAACAACTTACAGGCATAATGACTGACTCGGGGGAGAAGGCACTACACTCCACCAGGCCAAGCAGGAGTTCTCTGCTGTGTTTATACCCTTAATGGTCTGAAAAAGCACATACCAATAACATTGAGAAAAATAAATTATATAATTAGCAATATCAGTCTGTTTCCTTATTAACCATAATAGCTTTATATTAAAATCATCTGTCTTTTGTTGTATTAGAACCCAACAGTAATGCATCCATAATGGTGCCTGCTCCAACGGTTACAAATACATCATTTGAATCCCACTTCTTGGCAAAATTGGTATACTGCTTATTTAGTTCCCTCTTAAAATGTGTAATGTGTTGGGGGTATGGAATGTGGGAGACAGTATTCAGAAAACTTAATTTCCACGATGTTGAAAGAGACAAGAGCTCATGAAGCTATCAGATAGGCTCCCTCTGAGCTGCTCTGTAGTTTGCTCTGTGAGACAGCCATCCCCATCGCCCTGGAATCTCTGGAAGCAAAGAAGAGTCTTATCCAGTTTCTGACAATGCAAAGGATTCTGAGCATTGAGCTTCATGTGGACTTTCGCCATGGTTTCACCCTTGCAGATGAGCAGGAGATCCTAAAATTACCTTTTTTTTTTAATTGTGCTATCTCATGCAAATTTTATTTTTATTTATTTATTATTTTTTTTTATTTTTTAATTTTTTTATTAGGTATTTTCTTCATTTACATTTCCAATGCTATCCCAAAAGTCCCCCATACCCTCCCCCCCCCACTCCCCTACCCACCCACTCTCACTTCTTGGCTCTGGCATTCCCCTGTACTGAAGCATATAAAGTTTGCAAGACCAATGGGCCTCTCTTTCCACTGATGGCCAACTAGGCCATCTTCTTTTTTTTTTAATTTTTAATATTTTTATTACATATTTTCCTCAGTTACATTTCCAATGCTATCCCAAAAGTCCGCCATAGCGCCCCCCACTTCCCTACCCCCCCCATTCCCATTCTTTTGGCCCTGGCATTCCCCTATATTGGGGCATATAAAGTTTGCAAGTCCAATGGGCCTCTCTTTCCAGTGATGGCCAACTAGGCCATCTTTCGATACATATGCAGCTAGAGACAAGAGCTCCGGGGTTCTGGTTAGTACATCAGGTTGTTCCGACAATAGGGTTGCAGATCCCTTTAGCTCCTTGGGTACTTTCTCTAGCTTCTCCATTGGGAGCCCTGTGATACATCCAATAGCTGACTGTGAACATCCACTCCTGTGTTTGCTAGGCCCCAGCATCGTCTCACAAGAGACAGCTATATTTGGGTCCTTTCAGCCAAATCTTGCTAGTGTATGCAATGGTGTCAGCGTTTAGAAGCTGCTTATGGGATGGATCCCTGGATAAGGCAGTCTCTAAATGGTCCATCCTTTCATCACAGCTACGAACTTTGTCTCTGTAACTCCTTCCCTGGGTGTTTTGTTCCCAATTCTAAGAAGGGGCACAGTGTCCACACTTTGGTCTTCATTCTTCTTGAGTTTCATGCGTTTAGTAAATTGTATCTTATATCTTGGGTATCCTAAGTTTTGGGCTAATATCCACTTATCAGTAAATACATATTGTGTGAGTTCTTTTGTGATTGTGTTACTTCACTCAAGATGATGCCCTCCAGGTCCATCCATTTGGCTAGGAATTTCATAAATTCATTCTTTTTAATAGCTGAGTAGTACTCCATTGTGTAAATGTACCATAATTTCTGTATCCATTCCTCTGTTGAGGGACATCTGGGTTCTTTCCAGCTTCTGGCTATTATAAATAGGGCTGCTATGAACATAGTGGAGCATGTGTCCTTTTTACCAGTTGGGACATCTTCTGGATATATGCCCAGGAGAGGTATTGCTGGATCCTCTGGTAGTAATATGTCCAATTTTCTGAGGAACCGCCAGACTGATTTCCAGAGTGGTTGTACAAGCTTGCAATCCCACCAACAATGGAGGAGTGTTCCTCTTTCTCCACATCCTCGCCAGCATCTGCTGTCACCTGAATTTTTGATCTTAGCCATTCTGACTGGTGTGAGGTGGAATCTCAGGGTTGTTTTGATTTGCATTTCCCTGATGATTAAGGATGTTGAACATTTTTTCAGGTGCTTCTCTGCCATTCGGTATTCCTCAGGTGAGAATTCTTTGTTCAGTTCTGAGCCCCATTTTTTAATGGGGTTATTTGACTTTCTGGAGTCCACCTTCTTGAGTTCTTTATATATATTGGATATTAGTCCCTTATCTGATTTAGGATAGGTGAAGATCCTTTCCCAATCTGTTGGTGGTTTTTTTGTCTTATTGATGGTGTCTTTATCCTTGCAGAAGCTTTGCAGTTTCATGAGGTCCCACTTGTCAATTCTCGATCTTACAGCACAAGCCATTACTGTTCTATTCAGGAATTTTTCCCCTGTGCCCATATCTTCAAGGCTTTTCCCCACTTTCTCCTCTATAAGTTTCAGTGTCTCTGGTTTTATGTGAAGTTCCTTGATCCACTTAGACTTGACCTTAGTACAAGGAGATAGGAATGGATCAATTCGCATTCTTCTACATGTTAACAACTTCTTGAGTCATGATATAACTAATATGTCCTTAGCGATATTAAAAACTCAACTTTGTTTTATGTTTTTCTCTCTCTCTTCCCCAGCATTGTAAGAACCTGGCCTTTCCTCTAGTGGCACCTTGCTTTTAAGAGTAAAATATAGATAATAATTGGAAAAAGGGTCAGCACTGCCAAACCTAGTTTGAAACACTAGTTCTAAAGCCATTTGTCCTTATCTGGAGTCCAAGTAGCTCAGATGCATCAGTGAGTCTTTGAATGGATGTGCCCATCTAATCATTTTTTTTTTTTACAGATTTATACATGGGTATTCATGGCATTAACAAAGATAGTGCAGGCCAAATTCATCAGAAAGTTGTAAAACCTAGAGCTCTGTGGTCAGGAGCTTCTTTATAATTGTTGTCTCAGTTCTCCATGCCCCAGGAATTTGAGAAAACAATTCATGAATCGTAGGGACAGGGATGTATCCAAAAGAGACGTCATATGCCCTGCAGTCCAGGGAGAAGTTGATACACACCTGAAGGATATACTATCTGCCCCCTGGGTCCAGGAGAAGAACTAGGTATACCTAAAGAAGGCTCCATCTGGTCTTTGACCCAGACAGGGCATTAACATTTACATTTCATGATACTGGAGCCAATGGCCCTTGAAGGTACAACATCCAGGAATGTGCTGACTCTGATGAAGCATTCCTGCTCCTGCAACTGAACAGCCAGGTCTTTTCCTTGACTCTGCTTTAGGTCACCTTTTAACCATTCTGGTGCTTATGTTTTTTTGTTCTGGCTCCTTCTACAAATGTAGTAACCTAATGGAATTGTTCTGGGGGACACAAAAGTTACAGATGAGCTGGGGTGTACATCAGGGGTGACTGAGATGACCATCTCAGCCTTCTGACTTAGCCTTATTTAACTAAAGATGACCCTACCTCTACTAATCATCCATTTTCTAAGTAGGTCTCTCTGAGGTCTCCACTTTCATTCTTTGCAGTACTAGTATGCTGCTACATAGTCAATGCCAGAAGCTTTTTTGATGCCCCTACTGCCTCTCTTCGTAATGGGAGAGGTTTGCTGCAGTAGCACAGGGTTTCATTCTGTACCAGGTCCTGAGGAACAACACAGATCCTAAAGGGGCCTTTCTTGAAGAGGAACAAAACTGTGGTGTCATCTTGTGTGGTACTGCTTCTCATCTCACCACTGGGATGTTGGAACTCTGCTTGGGGAGGTGAAATACAGGGGCACTAGGTCACATTTCCTTTTTCTCCATTGGGGTACCTGGCTGGCAGGACATAGTCAAGCTTCTCAGGAGAGACTAAACACAGCCTAAGATAAGGGTTCTGGCCCATCTTTGAGAAATGGGAGGCAGAGGGAGCTAGGATGGAGGCTGTGGTTCTCAAACTCCTGTGCACCCCTCAAAAGCATTGATTTTCATCCTCAGAATGATACCTATAACCATGTGGTATTAGACAAAATTTCATCAAGATAAATTTTTATTTTGTTTATTATTATTATTATTATTATTATTATTATTATTATTATTTTGCAAATCAGTAACTGTCACATTTTTACATCTAGCCTTAATCATAGTCCTTTCCATATACAGGGAGGCAGTACCTACTTTGTTGTCCTTTTTTTGGAGGACATACTTTGACAGATGTTTGAAAGTTTGACCCTCTGATTCCAGATTGGCATTAGACTTACTTCCTACTGTAGGATCTTATTCTTGTTCGACCTTCTTTGGGTAGAGAAATCTTGAATAGCAAATCCAAAGATTCTTGAAAAACATCCTAAAACCCTTAACCTCAGGTTTGAACAAGTGAATGTATTAATTAATGAATGTCAAGAATTTCTACATATGTCTCAGGATGAGACAAGAGTGTTTATCTGACTCCAGGACCAGAATAGGCACTTACAAAGATTAGGAAGGAATTATCTTAAGATATTTATTTATCACAGACGGGCTGATGTTGGCTAGCCCAGGTCACATACAGTCATTCACATACCACTAGTATGATAGTGAATCAGAGATTCATGCCTCTAATAATACTGTCTCTTACACTCTTGGAATCAACGTGAGTATGTGAGATTTTGTCACAGTCCACTGCTATGTATTTCTCCCATATAAAGCTAAAATGAAGACCCACTAATGATTCTGTTGCAGTCTAGTTAAACATAATTCTTACAGAGGAAATAAACAAGCATAGATCTAAACTACCACATCAAAGCAATTCACATAGGACTGAACTTTGACATTCTTTCTAATTATAAATTTTATTAAATATTAAATATGTATTTTATAACATTTATTGTCTCATTAAGGTCACAAAATGCATATAAATTATGTTGACTGAAATCATTAACTTTTAAAGGCTTATGATCAAATGGAGTGGTTTTTCTGTTTCTAATACAAATTGTCAAGTTGGTATTCTCTGTTCAGGATAGGATGTCTGGGTCAGATGATGAACAGATCACTATGGTAACACACAGATACAGAGAGTAATTGTTTTGCACAGTATAATGCACAGAAGTGAGGGCCTACTCTAAAGGATGCAGATTTCTATATTGTTTCAGCTTGTTATTACTAATGGGCTTTGAGAATGTTTTTAACCCCTCTCAACCCCCTTTCCTATCTGTGAATAGGTAACAGCAAGATTTGTGCATTGAGCATAGAGGAGTTTCTGTGGTCATTACCAAGATCTGTAACTTGCTTCCATTGGGTCAGATGTACCCCTGTGAGCTCAGGACATTGCTAGGTTGCACAGGGAAGGCTCTGGCATGAAGCCTGTGGTTTAAATGCTAACTTAGGATGCCATGCTTCCTTAAACATGCATTACATTCCCTAAACACACACTAAACACCTTATGCACATGCCTACATTACACTTAAAGTGCAACTTTCTTCTTGGAGATTTTCCTCAAGGTGGCAACACCTGCCAGTCATTGGCTTGCTTCCTTCCTTTGCCCGAAACATAATTGGTTTTTCTTTGCTATGTAAAGAAACAATGGAAAATATGGTCAGAACAAGAAGGATTTGATATTGGAATATCATGAGTTTTGTTTGTTCATTTTAGTATGTTCCATATTCATAGTACAGTTCAGATCCTAACTCCTCTTCAACCACCCCCCACCCACATCTGTCGTCAGTGTATGTGTGTGTGTGTGTGTGTGTGTGTGTGTGTGTGTGTGTGTGTGTGTGCAATGCCTGTGGAGGATAGAAGTCACCTCAGATTTCACTAGTTAAGACACCTTGTGTCCTTCTACAGGTTCTCTCATTGGTATGTAGCTCAATGATTTCACAAGACTGGGCATTGAACCTGAGTTCCATGGGTCTGCCTCTTGTCCTCTTTCTTGTCTTGAAATTACAAATAGGAGCTAGCACCCTCACCTTCTACTCTTGATTCTGGGGTCTAAACTCAGGTCCCTACTCACGAAAGGCAAGCACTTTACCAACTACAATTTCTCTCCAGAGCCCAGATTATTTTCCTTCAACCCTTCATTAAGACCATAATCTCCTTCTCAATTCCTTTACAGAAGGACACATGTGTTCATTGTTTCTTTCATCCTGCTTGCTCTCTAAAGCAGTCTGCACTGCATCTCAGGTTTGATGAGAAAGTTAAGCTGTTCTCATTACATCTGGACTAGAAGGACATGTTCCAGGTAGTCCTGGGGATTTTGAATTACTGTGTCTAATTGTGGTTTCATACTTGTTTCTGGCAATAGTAGATCTTATTTGAATCAGATAGGTGTGCATTAACACTCTAGCTGGTGATGGGATCTGGGAAAGTAGAGTCTAAAATGAGGGTGAGTAAAGTCTTATGCAATAGCCAATTTTATTTAATCAGACTATTTATACCCTGAGGGTTAAGACAAGCATACAATCTCAAGGACAAGCTGCACCTGGCAAAAATATTTTTTTCATACATGTATATGAACAAAGAGTAATAACCAGTTGTAATGAATAATCTGAAGTAAACTCACTCATCTGCTATACCTGGGAGGAGCAAAAAATATGCATTCCAAGTATTTTTGAGGACTCTGAGATAACAAGACTCTTACTTATTTTTTTGGAGTGTTCTCATAAGCACACAGAATTCCCCTTGTACAACTCCATTCTTGGACCATGTTCCAAGAGTTGTCCCATGACATTCTTTGCTCAAATTAGGAAATATAATACTTTTAGTTTGCTGGAAGCCACAGCATCTATGCCAATACCAATCATCCTATGTCATGTTTTTGCATGTAAAGGAAATTCCCTTTGTCTACAGTTGGCAGCATGGTAAGAAGAGCACATATCTGGGTCTTATCACATGTCAGTGCTGAGAGTTTTGACAAAGACAAACTCATTCAGGCTATTAACTGTCTTTGAAAAAAGTCACAGGTTTGAAAAAAATTAAAAAAATATTTGGGGAACATTGAACAATTTTCAATTGAGTCATTGTCAAAGATTAAATTAATACACAGTCAGAGCTTTGACACATGTAATTAATTTGAATCCAAAGTCAGGAAGAAACTGATTATAATAAGATACTTGGACTTTAGGGACAAGAAATAAAAGACACTTTAAAAGATGCTGAGAAGGTGATAGGGTACCCCACACCCAACTATAAGATAGATCTGCTGTTCTTGAGGACATATGAAGGAGGTCACTGTGTATCGATTTCAGTGTATCCTTCACAGTGACCATCTAAGTGTCCACAGAGCCTGCCAGAAATGAAAATTCCCAGACCTGCCAAAAAGAAAACCCAGGGTGAGTCCAAGCAGCCTGTGTTTTAAGGAACCTTCCAAAGGAGACACAAGTGTCACTTCCTGCTGAGGACACAAGCATTAGTGCACATGCCCATCATGGAGCATGGGTGTCCACCCAACTTGCAGGGTGATCACACTCTACAGGGATTCCTACGCAGCTACCTGGTTAGCTTCAGCACTGATAATATACCTATTTACTGACCAAATATCTAAAGAACCTAGCTCTAGATGACAAATTCTTTTTTTTATGAAATTTTTATTATATATGTTCTTCATTTGCATTTTTTTAGATATTTTCTTTATATACATTTCAAATGCTATCCCGAAAGTTCCCTATACCCTCCCCCGACCCTGCTCCCCTACCCACCTACAAATTCTATATCTTAGATGGCGTTTACATGCTTCATATAACATTACTCTTAGTTTCCTGGCATGCATATTTCTCTACTTATATGAAAGAAAAGGCTAGTCATGCCCTGGTCCTGGTGGAAAATGTTTATATGAAGAAATTTGTATGAAAATATTATTTGTTTTATACACTATTAGTAATTTTTTAGATGGAATCACTCTTTTCTAATATCTTACAGTTTTCTTTTTTAAGATTGCCTCTTCTTCCACATAAATGGGGTTGGACTCTGAGGCAACGGGAACACAGAAGGTCAAGTCTCCTGAGCATCCTCCAGCATCTCCCTTAATTTGAGCATTACATATTCAAAGTATCCATCAAGCATCTACTTCGAAATCATTTAACCCTAACATTTCCAAACTGTGTGGCACTATTTGTTTCCAGAGCTGCTCAGAAATGCAGAAGCACAAAGACCACCTTGCCTCCTCTCACAAATCTCATTTTATGAATTCTATGGCCTTTCTTACATGCTTTCATGTTTGAATCACAAGAGTGGACCTATTGCTGGAAAAATGTTAGTCTGTCTCTGTGGCTAGCTAGAATATTAGTATAACCAAGTTTAATGATATTGCTTGGAAGGAGGGGATCTCCTACCCCAGAGGAGTCACAGCCTTATGAAGAAGAAATGCAAGTCAATATTTATAATAATTTAACTCTGATTATGAGTGTACATCTTTAAGAAGAAATGCATTTTGTTTCACCAGAAACACTTTAGGTTGGCAATATATTTATGTGAAAATAACTTAAGACATGGATGAATTATTAGTCATTCAAAATGTCACAAAAATTGTATAATGAAAATACCATACAAGTGGAGAAGTAATGCAGAACTAGTGATGCAGGAAACAAACTGGTATGGCTGGATATGACTCACAGTGTAGATGATGCACAAGAACTCAGGCTGAGGTTGAAGATATAGAAGAGGCTGACAGAAGTATATGTAGTGGTAGGCTATTAGGCAGTGTCTCCTCGATAAATATATATATATATATATATATATATATATATATATATATATATCCAATGACTACAGTGTACAGCCATCCAGGAAGTCCTTGCTGCTTTCAGAGGTTACAATCTTAAAATAATTACAATACACATAAATAGTAAAACACTTTCTTACTCAACTGAGAAGCAGGGCTTTACCTCTATGAGGAGACCCCATTGGCTTTCGGGATGTTAGAACCCCAATATATTCTCACCATTACATATATCGGGGTTGGGTCATGGGCAGGAAAACGTGACTGAAGCAGTGTCCATAACTTGGCAAACACAGTGGTAAACCACACACAAAGTAAGAGGATATACCAGAGCAAAGAAAAGCATACCAGAAATTCAGAATTGGGATCAAACGATATCAAATAAAGTATCTATATATGTGAACACTATAGCTCTCTGCTCCTGATAATAGCATGTCCTTATCTCTTGAGACTAATGATTACCATGAATTATAATATTCCTGGGTATTTGTACACTGGCTTTTGATAGCCATAACAAAATTGTTATGTTAAGCTTTGAGAGTTGAGTTTATTCATGCTTCAACCTTAAGGGTTAATTTATCTTGAATAGAGTGAAGACACCTTTGTTTGACATAAGTAGAAAAACTCAGCGTTGAGTATAGAATGACATGGTAGGGCAGGCGGCACGTGACGATATAGTCACATGAAAGTTGAACAGATGTCTCAATCCTAGATCTCCAAATGTCTAAGCATCTCCTGTAGGCTTCCTGTAAATGCCTGTGGGTGGCTCTCAATCTGGCTGAGCAGAGAAGGAAAGCAGGAGTGATAGACAGCAGCTATTATCACGTCCAGGTAGTCACAGAATCTCATATTCGTTGGAGAACTATGAAGAGTGAAATGATTAGCACTGATGAGGCTTCAGTTTTCCAGGTGCCACTGGGGACAGAAGGGCTGGAAACAGGAAAGACGTGAGTGATCTGGGATACGGTTAAATTGAAGTGGATAAGAAGGAAGGGAGGTCTCAGCTCTTGATTCTTAAATATGCACAGTGATAAGGCAGTGATTTGCGTAATTTAATACCCACAAAACCTTGAAAAGCTTTTATCTACTGATAAGTCTTCATATTGATAAGAAAATTGTACTTATGGAGAGCCAATCATTTGCTCCAGGTTATAGACTTTAGTTCATGAAAATGTTGAGGTTCAAACACTGGGGGGAAAAACCCTTTCTGTGCTAAGCTCTCCGGTCGAGCCAACTGGACAGGCCGAAAGGCTTAAAAGTCGCTCATGAGGCAAAAGGGCTTCAAGGAAGCTCTCCTCCTGGAGTCTAGCGTTCCCTAATTTTCCATTCCTGAGTTCCATTCCCGAGTTAGTCTAGTGTATGGATCCACGTGCTCTCTCTCAATATTTTCCTATCATACGTGCCTTTTAAGATTGAATTCTGACAGCTAAACCAGTGTTCCAACAGTCCTAGTTCGTCCTTAGCAAGACCTTGGGCTTGGATTTCAGTACTGCCCCTGGTATAACACTAAAAGTTAGGTCACTGCCCTTCACAGGAATCTACCATCACCTAGGAAGAAAGAAGTTTCTGACCGCAGGGGAAACCAGAATAGATGCTTAGTATTATAGCTGAGTTACATCTGTTTACAGGAATTTACTATGGTTTAGGAAACAGATCGGGCTGTGGTTTTAGAGTATTGCATTATTCATGAGATGGTTAGCTAGAACGGAACTCCCTAGTCTTAGAGTATTGCATTATTCATGAGATGGTTAGCTAGAACGGAACTCCCTAGTTAGAACCATGACTTGGGTGTGAAAGCCCTTGCCCTAAGAGTGAAAAGTTCTCACACCTGGTTTCTATGACTATAGCTGACCTTAGATAGAGATGACTTTGTCTCAGTTATTTTACTGCCCAGTTCCTTCCGATCTTTGTGTTTTCATTCCTCTGTTCTGTGTAAGAGTCATTAAGCATCCGGTTACCTCATTTGTACCTTGCGGGTATGTCACCCAACTTCTTTATTGTCTTCTGTATAAAAAGTCTGAAGCTCGAATTGTAAAATTACATTCAGATTCTACACACGAACTCTCCTGTGTGTGTCTGTTTGTCACTCGCTCATCCACGCTTTGCCCACCTGCGACGAGAGACCCCGTTCCACGCAGGCACAAGGACCCAGAGGGTCTGCGGCATTTCTGGACACTTGTTTGGGGATGGATGATTAAAAGGAAGAAAATGTTCAGGGAAATGGACTTGGGAAGGAGCCACATGGAACTCAGAGCTCTGAACTATGTGGGGGAGCATCATGGCCTGAAACATAGAATGGAAGCTCAAATAATGGAGGTGTGCTTAACTGAAATATTAGCATACCTGTTGAGAGTTGCCCTTCAGCTTCTACCATAGAAAAGTTCTAGGAAGTGATTGTGCTGCTTTTTAGAAGCAGTGGTGCATGCACGGTCACTGTAGGAGGCACAATAACCAGATGAGGGAGGGAAATACGGGCAAGTAGGAAAAGGAGACATATCTACCAAAGCCAGTGTACAGGATGTAACCGTGGCCATGCTTTGTTGAAGGAGAACATTTGAGCTCCCAGCTGTGATCCTGGCCCCATCATACTGGCATGCTCACCTTTGAGTAACAATGCTTCAAGATCTTATAAAACTCATCCACCTGGTAAAACAGCAAGTCTCAGTAAGAACATGCCCAACTCTGCCATTGGATGACTTAGCAGAGCTTCTGAGCCCTTGCACGTGCGTTTCTAAATTACAGTTCTTAATTACATGGTACATAACTAAATTATAAATCTACTTGAGTGACTTTCAGGAGATGTGTGCTCAATGATCACCAAAGAGGTAGAGCATCAATGAAAAGCTTTAGCTGCAGGAGAGTGCATACTCTCCTAGGCCTATCTTGGCTAAGAACTGTCAGCTCCCACATGATAAGTATCTGGTGAGGAAAGTCTGAATACAAGAGTAGAAAACCAGAAGATACATTAAGCCTGGTGCCAGACTAAAGAGTGGGTAACAAATATACTGCTCTTTATTTCTCTTCAAGATATTTGGAAAACCAAGATGTAGACTGAACAGGTACTGATAGGAAGGTTGAACAATGATCAGGAAGTGGATGTTAATGTGGAGCATTAAGTGAACAGAATTAAGGTTGTGTGTAGAATCAATGCTTTTGGGTAGCAGGCTAGAAATGTCACTTCCACATGGTGAGGACACTACTGTTTTGGTTTATGTTGAGGTCTTGACTTCTTGACAGAGTCATCTCAGAGACCTGATGACCGGGACTCCAAGTGGAATGTTATTAGTATTATTTTTAAAATCACAATGTATTTAAAACTCACTAGATTGTTACTGAAATTCTGGAGAATCCCTTTATGGTCACCAGGTGATAATGGGAAAATGTTTTCTTCCCTTGTATTTTTTATTCTCATTAATAAAAGTCTTGAGAATGGAATTAAAGAGAATTTCAAGAATAATTTTATTAGAGGTTAAAAGAAAAACAGCACAGGACAGAAAACAAGCTGTTGATCTCACTAGCTTCCCAAAGGAGAATAATGGAGGAAAGAATCAAAAAGCATATGTTTTTTTAGTTGGCATGGACTTCCACCCCATGGTAGCAGGCAAGCCCAAGGAGGGGATTGTGGAAGGTGCTTAGGTTTTGGCCAGCACCCAATTAAATGTGACAGGAAGAAGGAAAATGAATAGAAATGTGGACAGACACAGCAGAGTGCCATGGCTACTTGGCTTGTAGAGGCAGAGCTGGGGCAGGAGTTTATGGAAGGAAGATACAGTATCTCAGTAAAGGGATAATTATTCTGCCTCTCTCTTTAGCATGGCTGAAGCTGAACCTGCCTTCATGAAAGGTGATCCCTCAGCAGCATCAGTGATGAAGCCAAACTGGAATATTAGGTCTCTACCCAGGATATAGGGTCTCTACTTGGCTAGAGGGTCTTTTCGCTTCATGGACCTGTGATGACTACTTTTGCCAACTTGACACAAACCAAGGTGATCAGAGAACAGGGAGCCTCAACTGAAAAAATGCCTCTATAAGAGAAGGGTGTTTGTAAGTCTGTTGGTCATTTTCTTAATTAGTGGTCGAAGGAGGAGGATCCAGCTCATTGTGGGTGGTGCCACTCCTGGGCTGGTTTTCCTGGGTTCTATAAGAAAGCAGGCTGAGCAAGCCATGGATGAGAAAATCAGGAAGCAGCAGCCTTCCATGGCTTCTGCAATAGCTTCTGCCTTTAGGGTTCTATCCTACTTGAGTCCCTACCCTCACTTCTTTTGAAGATGAACTATTATGTGGATGTGGGAGTGAAATCAATCCTTCCCCCTGTCCAATTTGCTTTTGGTCATAGTGTTTGATCACAATGATAGTCACCCTATCATTAAGACTAAGATAGGTCTTTTCTTCTACTCTAGTACCATTCTGACCCAGACCCAGAGACTCTGGCCCTGCTCCTTGTAGGCTGAGACTACATCTAGTGCTCAGATGATGACCTACCTGTGTTCTCATCATTTGCAACAGTTTTCTCTGACCTCTGTCTTCAGAGTCTCCATATTTTGGAGGCAGGTGGCTAGGCAGGTTTGTGGTAGTTACGATGCTCAGTGTTGTCAGGAGGGCTCCATTGTATCCCCCATGAACCGTGTCTGTAAAGTCATTGTTCAAAGGGTAAGATGATTGCAGGATTCTGTATAGCAGGGGGAATTCTCTGTCCTGTGTAATTAGCTTTGGATTCTATGTTTTCATTTCATGATTATATAAGTCTGTGTGACCACATACCGTATCCTCAGTGCAGATGCCTTATTTGTATTGCATTTAAGATCCCACAGGCTGTGAAAGACACTGTTTTAATATCCTCGAGCTAATGAGAAAAGAGATGGAGGCAAATATGCCCTGTCAATGACACATCTGAGCCAAAGGGAGGCAAATGATATCACACAGCTTTTCCTAAAAGAGATTTCTGCAACTTTGATAGACCCTCAAGGGAGAATCACCAGCTTGATAAAGGATATTGATAATAATATTATTATAATGAGTCTGATGACAGTGTAGTACAGCAGCCCCTTAGGGCTGACAATTTAGCAGTGTTTCTTTTTTGCTCTGTGTGTTTGTGTGTGTTTGGATATCCACCTGTACATTCATGCATTGCAGTCAGCCATAGGTCAACTTCAAGAATATTCCTTAAATTGTTCTCCACAGTACTTTTTCATACAGGGTCTTTTATAAACCTGTAAACTCTCCATTTCAGCCAGCCTAGCTGAAGAGAATATAAATCTTTGCCCCATCTACCAGCCCTGCATTTATAGGCACAGCAAACACTTGACTCCCCAAAATCATCTCTTTGCATCTTCATCAGATTTTACTCTTATATTTTTGTTAGTCTTTATATATTTTATAATTATGTATAATCTGTAAGCATTTCTGATTTTATACTAGAATAACTTTGAGGTCATAAAGAGGGATCATCAACATTTGCTTCTTTTTCTTAGGTAAGGCCCAGATGGTGCTTAATTTAGGAATCACCATGAGAGAACTGGTATAAGGGGAACCTGACAGTTCCCTTTAAGTGCAGATAAAGAAAGTTGTCCCCTAAGCAAATGGCATCCTATCTTTCAGATCATGACAGTATTGATAACTTCTCTTTCTCCTACTGCTTCTCTACCTCCTTTCGCTAATCTTTCTCCACCCCCTCCTCCTCTTTCTTCGCCCTATCTTCCTCTTCTTCATTTCTTTCCCTCCTCCTCCTTTCTTCCTTTCCCCTTCCTCCTCTTTCTTATCCTCCTGCTTGCCCTCCTCCTCTTTCGTTCATGATCCTCCCCCTTTTTCTCTTTTCATTCTTTGCATATGAAGGAGGTACTGAGAATGGAACCTGAGACCTAAACTTCCATTCTTCCTTGTCTTTCTTGCGACAGAATCTTGCTATATAATTCCTGTGCTTGGCCTGATTGTTGCATCACCACACCTGCAAATGTCTTTGTTTTGCCAAATCTTTACCTGAATCCTTTGACTAAAGTTTGTCCCATTGAAAGTCAGAGTGTGCCTTCAAACTACAGACCACATTTAGGACTCAGTGAATTGGGTGCCATGATGAAGAGTACATAGGGAATGGTGTATCACTGTAATTATTTAACAAGTCAGGAAAATATACGCAATAAGCAAGCAAACGATTCCTGTTTTAATTTAGTGCTGTGGTAAGACCATCCTTCCAGCTTCCCATATTTACCATGCACTTGATGCTTCTCGTCCTTTCTTTTTGGGATTATAATTTAATTAAAATTTTCCCTTCACTTGCTTTCTTCGCTCCAATCACTCCTATATAACCATTCCTGTTCTTCAAATTCACAACCTTTTAAAAATTAATTGCTACTGTGGGTGTGTGAACATATATGTGTATGTATGTATGTATGTATGTATGTACTCAGGACTGTTTCCCCACTGAACAAATAATTGCTGCACTCTTTCCTGGGAAAACCCACCTCTCCTGTTCTCTCAGTTGCCTACAGTTCTTTGTGTAGTGCTGAAGCTTCCTGGGCTGTTCCCCACTCAGTTTGGTATATCCATTTGTTTCCTCCTTGTTCAGCTCACATTCGGGTGGTCATGCTGGTAAGACTTTATGGACGTAACTTCTGGTGTTACTAGGGGACAACACAGTCTGACAACAGAGTTCCCAACCCTCCAGGTTTTTCAATATTTCTACCCCTTCTTCCTCAACGTTGCCTGAGCTTTATGCTCTGGAGTGTTTTGTCAATGTATCCATTGAAACTGGACTCTAAAACTCTGCATTTTAATTGCTTGGGGTTCCATATAAAAGTCTCTATCTGAGCCAAAGAGGAGGAGTTTCCTTGATGAGGGTGAAAACTACACTTGTAGGACAAGTATTTAGATTGTTATTAGAGAATATGCTGGTTTAGCAAATTAAAGGTTATTGATTCTTCTCTAATTACTATAAACTAAGACTGTGCCCTAGCACTGCATAATTTTCTAGGTCTCCAGTACCAGACAGTGTCTCTCCTGTTGAAAGAGCATTATTTCCAGTTAAATAACTGTTGGTTATTACCAAGGTACATGTGCCACAATTGTATACCCTTAAAATTATTGTGTCATGCTGAGCCCTCTGTTTAAATTGCAGGAGTCTTTAGCAATAAGGACTTGCCTTTGACCTTTAGGCAGTAACCAAGGGCAAAAGCATCAGGTTACATACTCTTGGATGTTCTAAGCCATGATCAAAGGAGGGCTTCTTGTGTCTGGCATTGGGGCTTTTAAAAAAGTAGTCTTTGACTCTTGCAATGAGTTTGTGTTTGTGCGTGTGTGTGCGTGTGTGTGTGTGTGTGTGTGTGTCCAATTCTTTTTTAATAGCTTGTTTGGTCATGTTTCTCCAAACCAACCTTTTATTCTTAGAATGCAGTGCTTCAGAGGTCTTGTGAATCATCATGGTCATCAACCTTTGAACTATAGATGCTCTAAATTTGGTTCAGAAGAGCTGGTAGATTCTTGAGCCTGGCTTCAATCTGGGGAGAATAATTTCCAGAATGTCTGTTTTCAAATATCAAAAAGGCACACAGTGTAAGATATTTTTTCTCATGGGCTTCATGTTATTTCTTAACTGGTGTTAACTAAACTAAGGGTTTGCTGTATTATTCATTTTGATCTAGCTTATCTGGGGAGAAACCTGACACCCTGTAATGCTTCAGAGTTAGAACCATAGCTCCCACTGAAAGAATAGCTTATGTGAAACACTAGACTATTGTAGATATACTTGGAATACATGAGTTGTGAATTAATAAACTAGGAACACTCAAGTATACAAACTAGGAAGAAACACAAAATTTAAAACTGTTCTTTTGTATGTATAAAACACAGCATTAAAATTGTTATGGATTGTTTTCTGTAACTTTGCCACATAAACATGTTTGGACTTAAGAAGTAAATAGCTGCTGCATTCACACTGGATGTGTTTATAGTCCTTGGAGAACATATCTGTCTTAGAAGTTAAAGCACAGGACCAATAATACTGATTTTGTTTTCTTTCTGTTGGGATTTAAATCATGTGGATCTATAATATATTAACAGCAGAAAGAAAACATAATTCAACTATAGAGGGCCCCATGTAGCATATAAATTAGGACATTCACCCTACCTAATGTCTCACATTAGCACCTATAACTTGAGTCATTTATCTATGGCAATAAAATAGTACATGAGTTAATATCACAAGACACAATTCCACTATCAGACAACAGATAGATTTTTATGTTATAATCTATAATTGTAATTTAAAAATCAATTTTTAAATTAATGCCACTTTCTTAATATAGAAGAAATATTACTGGCATCTGCAAATTTGTGACTTTGAAGTGAAATCAATATCTGAGTGACTTATACTGTGCATTCAATGTGTACATAGAAGTCTTATCACAACAATATGAATAGAGTATTGCAGGTTAAATGAGAAGGGTCCCATAAGCCTGTATATTTGAATGTTTGGGCCCCAATTAGTTGAACTGTTTGGGAAGGATTAGGAGGTGTGACCTTATAGAAGGATAAGTGTCACCACAGATATCTTTAAGGTTTCAAGAGACTCCTGCCACTCCTAGTAACTTTCTCTGCCTTGTGATTCTAGATCAAAATGTGAGCTCTCAGCTGTTTCTACCTTTGCAATGCTTTTGCCCAGATGTTACATATTCTCATCCTTTAAAACTGTAAGATATAAGATACATTTGCTAAACACATGAAACTCAAGAAGAATGAAGACCAAAGTGTGGACACTGTGCCCCTTCTTAGAACTGGGAACAAAACACCCATGGAAGGAGTTACAGAGACAAAGTTTGGAGCTGTGACAAAAGGATGGACCATCTAGAGATGAGCAGTTATCCAGGGATCCACCCCATAATCAGCTTCCAAATGCTGACACCATTGCATACACTAGCAAGATTTTGCTGAAAGGACCCAGATATAGCTGTCTCTTGTGAGGCTATGCTGGTGCCTGGCAAACACATAAGTGGATACTCACAGTCAGCTATTGGATGGATCACAGGTCTCCCAATGGAGGAGCTAGAGAAAGTACCCAAGGAGCTAAAGGGATCTGCAACCCTATAGGTGGAACAACATTATGAACTAACCAGTACCCCGGAGCTCTTGACTCTAGCTGCATATGATCAAAAGATGGCCTAGTCGGCCATCACTGGAAAGAGAGGCCCATTGGACACACAAACTTTATATGCCCCAGTACAGGGGAACGCCAGGGCCAACAAACATGGGAATGGGTGGGTAGGGAAGTGGGGGAGAGGGTAGGGGGGACTTTTGGGATAGCATTGGAAATGTAATTGAGGAAAATACATAATAAAAAAATATTAAAAATTAAAAAAACTGTAAGCCCCTATTAAACGCTTTAGTTGTCAAGGTCATTGGGCAAAACCTTGGCCATCTAATGATGCCTACCCTAGTGTATGCAGCCTCCAGGATACAAGCACTAGATACAAGATACAAGCTCTAGGGGCCTCACTGATGCAGGCTTAGACCCAAGGAGACTCAGCATGGAGTCTCTCATTTCTCCTCTTTATCATTCTGAAACCTGTGTCACAATACACCACACATTTGTGTGCCAGCAACCCACTGTAATTCTAGGATTTATATGGCAGGTGCACAAATAATGTTCTTTTTAAATAGAACCAGAACAGATCTTTGCCAGGGAATCTAAATCAAGGCACCTAAATATTTAACAGCCATGTGAACTTCTAATTGACACTGAAAGCAGAGGCTGCTCCCTCGGCTAGTCTAGTTAATCAGGAAAGTAATTTATATGGTTGGAGATAGGAAGAAGGACCTGGGCCCTTTCCAATTAGTCTCTCCTCCTCCTTGCTAACACTGCAAACTTATCAGGCTGGAGCACTGAGCAGTTATTGCCCTGTAAATAGCCCCATCCAGACAAAAAGTCGATGAGAAGGGAAAACTTACTTTGGGTATATGTGAGGGAAGGGGAAATGCCTTCAACCAATTTTTAAGTAGATACATTGGAAAAATGTCTCCAGTTGTAAGACTGAGGGCTTGAGGCAGTAAAATTACATCAACTCTTATCATCTGGACAAAAATTTACGATGCTGTTTAGGAAGGTCAAAAAAAAAAATCACAAGGGGATGGGATCTTAGAATCATGTCATAGCCAGTGTCTGTAAAACACAGACTGACAGCATGATCAAATATCCAGGCATGGGGATAGGGTCAGACTGATGTCTCACACACAGGGAGCAAAGGTGTCTGTCTGCTTTGGTTTCAAAGCATTAAAAAATTTTAAGTGATTATAAAGAAAGGAATTTTATAAATACCTTGATTAACCTCTTTATAGTAAACAGTGAAAACTGAAGCTGTTATCTTGTTTATCTCTATCAGAGGTCGAAGGAAGATTTTCTTAAGCATAACAACCATATAATTTGGGAATCTTCTAAAAATATAAAGATCTCAATAGTTGTATAAAATAATATTTTCTTTAGATTAAAAATAGTAAATTGCAGATATTAAGAGATCTGAAAATTAAAACCTTTAGAAACATATTATTATGTTGTATTATCAGAAATGTAAGAAAAAAAACTGAAAATATCTGTCCATGATCCCCTTGGCGGTCCACATAACTTGGCCCTCTATATCCTTGTCAGAAGATGGCCTTTCTGTCAGTTTCCCAGAGACAATAGATAGGTAATTGTGGCTTTTTCCAGAATCTTTGAACAAACCTGCTTTACCTATGTCACTGTTACTGACAAGTTATTTCCAGGATGACTGCGGAACAAGGATTGCAATGCCATGTATATTTTTAACACTCTAATCCATTCCATCTAGGGATCTAATTTCACAGATAAAACCACTGGCTGTGCTCCCATCAACTCTCTTTACTCCCACTCCCTCCCAAAACACATTCTCACACAGTAACACCTCAGACTTTGAACTTGAGCATCAACTTCCTGTGCAGTCTGCAAGATGTCCATGCAAATTATTCTATGGTGAGGGGTAACTGGCCATCCACAGAAATGATGGAAGATAAGAACACACACACACACACACACACACACACACACACACCATATCACAACTTTTCTGATAAGTACATCCTTGTCCCTTTATCTCAGTTCTACTCCTTGCCAAGAAAAAGTATTAAATTCAGCCAGATAGAAAGTCAGACTGCTCTGGGAATAACTTTATCAGTTGTATTTCTGCTCTGAAAATATCTCTCCAAAACATAGTCTCAGAGGTGAACAGGACCTTATGGAGTGGCGCTCTGAAGTCAACACCTCATTTGGGAAAGGAACAATGTTCCTAGGTGTTCTAGCCACCTAGAACACAAAGTTCCACTCTATAGCTTCTCCAGCAGCTATGAATAGATAGCTCCCCTTAGTAGAGAATTTGGTATACCATGAAGCATAACTGGATGGACTACTGAATGTCCAGAGGTCTGAACAAATGCTGGACCTCGGGGCTTTGACGTAGTTATGGGAATAGGCTGAATATATCCTGTGTCTTGGGCTGATTCTTTCCTTTTCCAATATTGTCATGGAGCAATCATGCCTTCATTGTCATAGCATGAAGAAGGACCTGTGCCCATGGGTATCTAATGCTTTCCCAAAGCTGCCTCTGAGTTATCTAACTCTCCTAACAAAATTCAAGTATTTCAGTTTAAAATGATGAAGTATTAGCATTCTGATACTTTAGCAAATTGTCAGTTATATTAGCAAGTGGCCTTTGTTAAAGCAACATTGTATCAATTTGCAATGAGAAGTAAAGATTGTACAAGTAAGTGATAGTCCAATATCTCATAGCTGATGATTGAGAGAGATTGGATTAATCAAGTCACAGGAGCAAGGTGCAGAGAGAACCTATCCTGGGATTCAGAATTGGGAAGACCTGGTTGAGTACCCTGCTGCACTATGCAGCAGCCTTCAGCTTACTAACCAGAAAAATATCCATCCCTGCAGCTGCCACAAATGCAGCCTAAGACTTACAGGACAGCCACATCCCAGTGACTTCTACAAAGCATTTCCTCAAGCTGGCTGGCCTTTAATTCCAATTATTTGGAATTCTTGAGCAATTAGACCACAAGTTCAAGTAACTTAGACCTCGTCTCCAAAAGATCTAAATATAGGGCAGGAGATAGCTCACAGATTAAGATGTATACTGCTCTCCTGAAGACTCAGGTACAGTTCGCAGAGCCCACACTGCTGGCTCAGACTTTCTTTCTTTGTCTCTCTCTATCTTTCTTTCTTTCTTTCTCTCTCTCTCTCTCTCTCTCTCTCTCTCTCTCTCTCTCTCTCTCTCTCTCTCTCTTTCTTTCTTTCTTTCTTTCTTTTATTTTTGGTTTTCTGAGACAGAGTTTCTCCGGATAGCCCTGCTGGCTGTCCTGGAACTCACTTTGTAGACCAAGCTGGCCTGGAACTCAGAAATCAGACTGCCTCTGCCTCCCAAGTGCTGGGATTAAAGGCATGTGCCACTACCGCCCGGCGGCACAGAACTTTCTTAACTCCAGAAGATTTGATGGCACTGGCCTCCTTGGACACTCACACTCACATGTGCATGCCTCCACACATACACAAATTAAAAATAATGAAGCAAATGCTTTAAAATTTTAAACGTTTCCCCCTCTACTCAGCATATGTACTAACACAGTGTCAACACTTTAGCTTATGCATTTATTGACTCTAAATCATGCAATGGTGTAAGATTCACTGCAAGTTCCTAAAAACTGAAGATTTTCAATGTGTATACACACAAGACACACTGTTTACATGTGTGTAGAACTTCCCATCTTTCTTCAACTTTCCACATGATAGTCTCATTGCAGTCTGGTTTGTTTTTGATTATCGGAGATGGCAGCATTCTGGAGGCTGAGCTGGGAACCTTGGAATACTGAGCCTAGCATGTGATATATGGTGTAGCCCTATCTAAAAACAACACCTAAACACAACCCAGAACAAAACACCAAAACCACCACGGACAGCAATAACAGAAAAGAGGATTCATCTGGAGCCATATTTAATCTCTGGAATTGAAGATATGTTTAGTCGCTTTGGTATGGAAAATGGCACCAGACCCTTAGTTTCTTCTAATTTTTGTGAAAACTTTACACATTAAGTTTTATGCACTGAGACAAGTTATTTTATCATCTGGTTTCATATCTTGACACAGGGATAAGTGTTGGGGGTCTGATCTTGGAGAGATGGGAGCCATTACATACACAGGCAGAAGCAATCAGTTTTATGCAGAGCCCAGCTGGTGTCAATTTCCAGAACCATCCCAGATCAAGCCAGGTCATGTTCAGTGTTGATTCTGAGTCAGGAAGCATGCAGGGGTTCTGTGTCCACACCCACCTGTAACTCAAGCCACTATGTGCTGCAAACCGAAAAGAGGACTTTATATATATTTTCTGATAATCCTTTTTGCGCCATTGTATTATTGCAGCTGAGGAAAACCATGTCTACTATAGGCTTTTGCACCCAGTCTTTTCTGAGCATTACCTCAAATGCTCTTGATAAAGTTGTTCTCAACCTGTGCTTTCTGACTTCTTTGAGAGTTGAATGACGCTTTCACGGGGGTTCGTTGCATATGACATATTCTGTATGTCAAATACTTACATTACAGTTCATAACAGCAGAGAAATTAGTTATGAAGTACCAACAGAAATAATTTTATGGTTCAGGGTCACCACAACATGAGGAACTGTATTAAGGGGTGTCAGTAGTAGGAAGTTTGAGAACCACTGTTCTGGTAGCTTGCTATACTTCTTAAGCCTTCCTTCCTACATATGCACATATACTTTCCCTCCTCCAGACACCTAACACTAGCTCAGAAGTCCATCCCTACATCCCAAGTTCTTAAAAGGAATCAGATACTACACCATTCCCCATCAATGTATTTGCTTAGAGAGAAACCTCACAACCCAGAAACCTCAGGTCTGAGAAAATCCCCTTCTGTTGGCAAAACACCTGCCTAGCAGTCTAAACGCCAACAGTGTGTGTGGAATTAATGTGTGATTCCCCATCATGAGTTACATTTTTCAAGTAGATTAAGTTTAACGACCAGGAAAATGTCGGATATTTCTTTGTAGTTTGGATCAATAACAGTATTTCTCGTCTTTATTGAAAGTAAAATTGAATCCTTCTTAGGGACTCAAAATACCATAAGGGAAGTTGCTGTGTACGTATCTGATAATAAATAATGACAGCACTTTATCAACATCATCTAATTTATCCTAAAAAAAAAAACCCTCAAATGATGCAACAATAATTTAGCAATTTGGGAATTAGCCTAGAAATATTGGTGCCTTTGAGCTTGGATAATACCTCACAATGAGAACAATGCAAGGTCGCTGAGAGGTTGGAACTTGGAAGGCAGGCACCTGCAGCTTTAATTATCTGCTTTTGGAGCTTAAAGAGACACTGCCCATGCTTAAGCACATCCTATCATCCATGTCCCCGCAAGTGTCAAGTCCAGACTGTGTAGATAGTCACAGGTAGACCACACTCCCCAGATCCTCCTTCCTCATAGATTCATCATAGTCTAGTGAACATTGTGGATATTATAAGACTTAAGAGAATGTGTTATTTGTCAGAAAATCTTAAAAGCACACTCCAATCAGATTGGTTTTAATATCATAATACCTGACCATCTCTTTTCCTTGAAGTCTAAAGACTGCTGCTCTTTGGAAAGACCATGTCTAAAATAATAACTCTTCAATGTTGCTGCTATTCACTTTCATTTCAATTGATTATTTCTTCTAAACAAACTTTGGGAAAATATTCATCCTTCGCATCTTTGTTTCATGAGTAGGCAGATATTTGTATTCATGGATTATTGAAAATAACACATGTAAGTTGCAGCATGCCAGTCATTGATGTTTAGATGTGCTCAGAGGAGGATGCTGGGTAAGATGCTGGGGAAGATGTTGATCATGGGTTTATAATATAATAAGCAAACTTTAATTTACATGCATTGGAGTTTAATGGGATTGAACTTTCATTTAGATAGAATTCTGTCATTAACACTGACATCAACAGCATCATATTATGAGTTTACCTGTGATTTAAGAAACATAACAAAACAAAACACCATCGATGTTGGTGACTACTGAAGCAGTATTTTTGATGAGCACAGGTGCTCCTTTGTCAAACTATCCCAGCCTCTGCTCCATTTGTATAGGGTTTTTGTTTGTTTGGTTGGTTTGGTTTGTTTTTTTACCATTATTTTTTAACTGGCTCTGTTGGTTGTCCTGGAGGCTGCGACTGAAATTGGGCATCCTGCTCAGAGTCCTGTCTTCATCCTGGCAGCCTCTCTGTCCCTTTCGGTGCACAACGACATTAATACTCAACATGAGAGAGCACTCGACCTTGCCTGTATCACAAAGATCTTGTTAGGCTCTGCAGCTGGGCCATTATCAGCTCAGCTTTCTCCAGCTGGTACTCAATCCAAGGAGAGGCGTGACAAGGTCAGAGGGGGCTCGCTAGCGCTTTGTGTTTCCTCTGAACTCGCAGATGATCACCTCCTATGTGTACACCCTTTTAATTATGCATTCTGCAGCAGGAACCATGCATTAAGGTGAGAAGAGAATGAGACCCTCCATCAGCCTGGTTACAGCTCATCCCAATGTGAGTCACCATCCCTCCACTCTGGGTAACAATCCCCAATAGGCTGTATTAACTAGAGCTTTTGTTTCTGCACATTTTAGCTAATGGTGACATTTGGTTTAGTATCCTAAATACAGCTTCAGTTTAAGGGTTTTCAGGTTAGCCATGGTTCAGTTTGTGTTTAATGGCAAATACTAGTTATCCAGGGAACCTCACACAAAAAAAGTATCATTTGTTTTTTAATGATATAATACTTTAGTATAGTGATGGGTACTTACTGTAATTCTGTCTCTTTTTTACTCTGCATTAATTTCTATGCAAGAATTTGGACTCCAACAGTCAGATTCCTAACAATTACCTTTCTTGTTTAAGCATGTACTGCATATAAGAGGACTCCTTCCTGGAGCAATCTCTCAGTGGTTAACAGCATGCACTGTTCTTGCAAAGACACAGACCTCAGTGCTCAGCACCCACTTCAGGTAGCTCACCACCACCTCTATACTATACCTCCAAAGGACCCAATATCTCCACATGCCCCTTTGTCCATATACACAACCACTTTACACACATAATTAACAAGAAAAAGATGACTATTTTTAAAATCCTAAATCTATTCATCTGGATCAGTTTCATTTTTCCAACCCACATAGAAACATGAAGGAGAATTTAGATGCTCCATTCAGTTCCTTCTTGGCCCAAATGAAGAAATGAAGCCACACAGAAGCAGACGTTCCTAATTGATAGCCAGTTAATATACAGAGGCACGATGAGAAGGGGAGAGTTCTGACTGTTAAGTTCTTGCTTCCTCTCTAGCTGTGGCTGCCACAAACATCAGTCACATACTCACATAACCTCAGATGGATCTAGAATGGTGTTTTGGCCCCCATGTCGGATTCCCTCTTAAAAGCTCTAAGACATAGTTTCTTTGTCCTCGACAACAGAAGTTCTTATCTCACTGGTCAGGTGAATGTAAGCCTTGATGGTTGTGAGCAGATAATTTAACGTGCATCTGGGGAGACAGAGTTGTGATACAGGACAGGTCCCAATTGCAAGAACATATTCCATCATATATGTCTTTGTGTTTCAGATAACAGGAAACATTCTAGTATGTAACTAGTGGTCCAGTCTTTTCTGGAGCTGGTCTGTGTGAACTTTCTCTACCTCTTTCTTCATTGCATCTCCATGTAAAGTGGCTGAGCTCCAGACCCTCCACTGTGTACAGGTTGGGTGACTCTGCAGCCTGAATACTGAGCAGACTCAGTACTAAGTAGATAATGAGGCCAGAGTTTTGTAGTCAGATCTGAGCATGAATCTCTGCTCTTCCAACCCAGACTTCTCTCAAAACACCTTCAGGTCTCTAAGTCTGGGTCTTCTACAGACAGGAGCGATGAAGCTAGCTGCCCCAAAAGGCCATCAGGGTTCAGTGTGTCTCTAATAGGCAATTTTAATCAGCAGTAGAGATCATTAGCCGGAGTCAGCATGCTAAAACCTTGGCCAGATTGGATCCCACTGAGCACAGCTGTTTCTACTTACTAGTGCATTGCCTTGTCTTACTGTTTGACCTACCCAGAGTTTCTGAGGAGCATCCAGAAGCTGTGTGGCCCACCTTACTATGTCTCATCTGTCCTGCCAAGAAAAGGCTGCCTGACAAATGGACAACATTCTAGTTCACTGTAGTTATGGCCAGAAGAACATAAGTAACTATGATGCCTTATACAAACTAGAATAACATAAATAATAAGTATGGTCTTCCTGGTGAGATTAAGGCTCATAATCTGTGTTATTTGGAACTGCTACAACAGACCCCAATCCTATTCTGGAACATCAACTAAAGCACACACAGATTTATAACACAACCAGGGGAGAAACAGTTCCACTCCAATAGTGAGAGCTTCTGGATGCAAATGAGCTTCATCCAGAGAAGGTGGGGTATGCCTGGAACTTGGTGAATTGACGAAGGTCTATCCATGCTTAAGAAAGATGGAGTTAGAATCAGGAAGAATGGTGATAAACAACGAATAGTTAGTGGGTGGAGCTCTGTTCCCTAAGAAGCAGATGTTCATTCCAGCAAGTTCCCGCAAAGCTCCATATTCCAATTGCATTAATTCATGTGTTCTAACTGCATAAATTCATGATGTGGCTGTTCTTCTTTACTCCTCTTAGTGAGTTGGTGACCATGTAGATATATTTTCAGTACTGATGCTTTGTTGACATAATTTATAGGACCCTGAAATCAGCTGTTATCCTTACAATGGCTGAATTGGCAGCTGTATGCTTTTACGTTTTCATTTGACAGCTTACATATTACCAAGTGCACCAATAAATGATGACAAATTCCTGAGGTCAGATTGCTTCTGCATAACACACCTGTTACACTCCAAATGGCTTGTTTGCGTGCATACGATAGAATGAGCTGCCTCTCCCGAAGAATCTGAACAAACACAGTTTGGTAACTGTGTTCTGGTTTCCACCTTGCCCATCTCCTCACTGTACTCTCTCCAGTGTGAACTCAGATAACCCCATAACTTCATATACATTTTATGTTCGAAGGCTAAAATGAGCAGTGCTCTGCCTGTCTCACCCTCCTTCATCCAATGCACCAAGAGGTGCTCTGGGCTCACTGATCTCATCGGAAACATGATGAGATCATCATGTTTTCCGTCTTTTCTCTGGCTGTTGTGTCAGTCCAACAATTAGGAGCCTGTGAATGTCTCCCAGCTTCTCTTCCCTCTCCACTGCTTTGTAGCATCTTTGTAGCATCTTTGTAGCATCTCCCCACTATTGCTTATTTATCTGCTTCCTTGATAACTCTTAAAATCAGTTAGAGATTTTATCCTGCACTATCTTTCATCTATCTATCTATCTATCTATCTATCTATCTAGCATCTATATGCATGTACATATATACATGTGTGTATTTGTGTGTGTGTGTGTGTGTGTGTGTGTGTGTGTGTGTGTGTGTGTGCACCAAGCTGACGTGAGACTGGATTGTTCTAGAATTGTTCTACGGGCAAGTCTCCACCTTCAGGGTTCCTATGCAGCAAAAGTTTAGTTTAAATTTTCCCGCACTTGGTCTTTCCTGTCTGAACCTATCAGTTGGCGTGTCTCTGAGTTTTGGTCTCTGAGAATGGCCCTAATTTGCTCCTTTGCTCACTGTCTACATGTCCCACCATCCACAGGATCATTGCATTTAAGTTTCTGTAGTGTCTACTGCTTCATGTGCATAACAGCTGCTGCAGGGGGAGCTGTGGGGTTTGCAGATCCCCAGGGAGGAAGAGCAGGCTCCTTAAGAAGCCTGTTCTTCTAAGCTAAGCTACAAAGTAAATTGCACCTGTGGGAACTAAGCTGTTGGTGATGTTTCTAAGAAGCCCCCTTAGGAGACAGGAGACACAGCAAAGCCTGATGCTTGCCTGTCTCCAGCAAAGACAGTGATGAGCTGACATTTAATTGCAAAACTAAATCTGCAAAAGGCATGAGGTTTGTTTTCTGATTTCTCAGTGGGATGTAGCAAGGGAAGCTGCATTCGCAATAGGAACTAGTAGAAGGCATGTGCAGGGACTTCTCCATGAAGGTAATTTCTCTAAATCTTACTTTGGATAAAACATAAGCAATGTGTAGTCCCAGCAGGCAGGATTGATTCTCTCCTTTGAGTGGCCAAGGACCTCTGTCATCCTAGGAATGACATGAATCTACTCTCCAATCTTTCTTAAATTGTAGGAAGGTGAAGGTGGTCTGTGGACTGGCAATGAGATAAGTGCACTCTTAGAAGAAAGAGTATGTGGCTGCCACTCACAGAGAGGCAGGAAATTCTGAAAGCAAGCAACAAGGTACCTGGCAACGGGATGCCATGGGGAGTTCTCTGTGTGGAAAAAAGAGACCTGGCATACTTTGCAAAGGAGACTTACTGGAGCCATGCTCTGCCTCCAAACACACACACACACACACACACACACACACACACACACACAAAACTGGCAGACATGCTTCCAGTAGATGAGATATTCTGCTTAGATCTATTTGTGTCCAGAATCATTAGCTGCCTATCCTCATTCCATTTTAAATGAATGTTGTCTGCCTTCCTCACACACTGAACTGCCAAGTTTTCATCAGATGGCAGTCCCACAGGTCTGGGTGTTCATGCATGCTCCAACCACATCACACTTGCTCAGACTGTCTTGCTTTCACTGATGGTGAGTGCTAAGACTCTGCCATCAGAAGGGAAGATGAGTGAATGGAGGAGGAAAGCACACAGTAAATGAATGACAAGTGATCATAGACAGGGGACCGGACTCTGAATCAAATGGGTTTTCCCTAGAGCTCTACCAGGAGACTCTGAAACAGAAAATCCAGGTCCATAAAAGCCACCATCTAAGTGACCTGGAAGCATCACCTGTGAAGTCACCTGGGACACATTCCACCTGCCTGTTTAGAGCCTTTTTATGTTCAGAGCAGGCTTGTAATAGTGTGTTAACCAGATAGCAGAGATGGTAACAAGAAAAGGTGGGGAAGCAGCTGAAATGGGGGGCATCTTGCCAAAAGTTCCTGGCCTGGTTCCTAGGATGCAGAATTGAAAATGAACACTGAAGCAATTTGAGGAACCTAAAACACTACACTTTTAGCTTCCAGCAGAGAGAGAGAGAGAGAGAGAGAGAGAGAGAAGCCTGTCCCATACTTTAGCTATGCATTTCACTAGATTAGGCACAAGGGACTTTTGTTTCTTTGTCTCTACAACTAGACATTTGTTATTTGTTTTGTAAGAAATTAATTCCCATCCACATGTCAACTGTAGAGCCATCATAAGCCTCACACTTGACATGTATGGATGATATTTAAACTCCCACCAGCTACTATTGTTCAACAACAGTCCTCACATAGTAAACTTATGGATTTCAAAAGCAATCATTAAAAGACAAGTTTGCATGAAAAAGAATTACCTCTGAATGCACGAAGACAAGCACTTAAGAAATACATGATGGAGACCGAAGAGATATTTTGGCAGGCAATAACACTTGCCTTGGTTCTCTTCTGGAGAACCCAAGTTCAGTTTCTAGAGAGCATACTGGAATGCTCACAGCTGCCTATAAGTTCAGCTTGAAGGGATTCAGGACACTGAGTGAAACATTAGTTCTTAGAATAAAATCATGATTACTTGAAATAAGAAAAATTATTAAACAATTATTTAAATATATATACATCGTGGGCTGTTATGTAAAAACACAATCTATAACAATATAGATTTAAATGTATTGACATAAGAAAATACTAATTAAAAACATTCAGTGAAAAGCAATGTTTAAAATGCCAAGCATATTCTTGCACTTTATAAATGTGTGTGATGCAATATGCATGATTTAAGAAAACCTTGAAAATGGAACATGAAACTGTTGGTAGAAGCCTCGAAATTTGGCATCAGAAGTATTTCCTGTCTTTCTGTTTATATTTTGTATTAAGATGCTAGCACATTACCTGAGTAGTTAAAATCAATATATGCTAACAAAATATAATAATATATTTCAACCATAAATACATGGTTGAAGAAAAGCCAGGACATTATTTACAGGGAACAGAATGTAAAGGAATATGGATTAACCAGTTCTTACCAACTCCAATAGCAGGTAAATATAAACTAGTACAATGCCATTTAACCTGTAAGCCTCCATGTTTAATGAGGTTTAACCTGTAACTCTCAATGTTGGAAGAGATTTGAAAAACAAATTATAAATTGTTAGAGGGACACCAGGGAAAGCTTTTAGGTGTGTGATTTGTTCATGCCTTCCAGAAGTCAAATTTTCCTTTGGTATTAACCTAGCAATTACAGTGTTAAGAATTTATCCTTCAGAGCTTCTGGAGATGCAGCAGCAGTTCCCATCTACAGATGTCTTTCCAGTGTTTTGTGTATAGCTGGAAAGAGGATGCAAAGATTTGGTCATTTCAGAGCTATGCTGTAGAAAACCACAGAGCCAAAGAAAACACCAGGTACTCACAGGCAAAAACAAAACAAAACAAAACAAAACAAAACAAAACAAAACACCCTATGAAATAGAAAAACCTTATAAACTTAGAGAAATAGATTTAGTGCCCTGTTAATTTCTCAGAGGGAGAGTGGAAGGGGGAGGGGTTTTGTTCAATATTTCCTGATTTTCTGGGAACAAAAATACGAAGAAACTTTAATATCTCAAGCTGTAGAGAATGTAAAGTCATTTTTTATTTTATAATTTTTATATTTATTTTAATGTTCTCTTTACCTTTTCTGTCTCCCCCTTCTCTTTCTTCCCCTCCTTCTCCCCCTTTTCTCTCTCTCTGCCATGTGTGTATATTTGTGTGTGTCTGTGGGTGTGGGCGTGGGTGTGTGCACTAAGTATATGGGGTATCTGTGAAGGAAGGAAGAGGTGTCAGATCGGGTAGCTGCTGTTACAGATGTGGTTTACTTGGTGTTCTATTGCTGTGAAGAGAAACCATGACCGAGGCAACTCTTATGAAATAAAATATTTAATTGAGGACTTGCTTACAGTGTCAGAGGTTTAGTGCACTATTATCATGGTAGGCAGCATGCAATTAGACATGGTTCTGGAGAAGGAGTTCTAAGTTCTACATATATATGTACAGGCAGCAGAAAGAGAAAGACAAGGGGCCTCTCTGGGCCTCTGAAACTTCAAAGCCCACCCACTTTCTTTAACAAAGCTACACCTCCTAATGCTTTCAAATAACATCACTCCCTGGTGATCAAGTATTCAAATCTATGAACTTATTGGAGCCATGCTTATTTAAAACACCAGACAGACGGCTATAAGACAACTGATATGGGTACTGGAGATCAAACTTTGGTCCTCTGGAAGAGCAGCAAGATCTCCTAAGCTCTGAACCATCTGACCATCTGAATTTTTTCTTTTTGTACATGCATGCTTAATCTAAGAATAGATGTGACTATAAAGTAAATGTGAAATAGCAATGTACTGGCTGTGGATATTGCTTAGTCATTAGAATGTTTGCCTGGCTTACAAAACTATGTAAACCAGGTCCTGTAGTGCATACTCAGTATACATCACTGGAGAATTGGGACAGAAACTCAAGAGTTCCAGGGCATCTTCAGATACACAGTAAGTTGGAGGCCAACTTTGGATATAGGAGACCATGTATGAAAACAAAATGAACCCCAACATTGAAGAAGTAGGTTGGCTTACAATTCACCAAAAGATATTTCTATACCTAGTGTGTTACTGAATATCTTCAATGATATTACATGAGATTTTTCAAATTTTAGTATATCCACATGATCCAGACTTTCTCCTCCTCGGCCGTTTGATTATTATCTACTTGGAAGCATTTGGAAATTTTTACCTTCAAAGTGAGATCATCAAGCTTAGTTGATGAAATGTACATTAATGTAATTAATGAAATTAATGGAGAGTATATTAGATTGTCAGTTGATCGGAAACCTTGAAGCAGCCCATGTTTGCATCCTGCAGGTAGACATTGCAGGCCTGATTTAGGGCTCCAAGGCTTCTGCTGAGATGAAATCACAAAGTTTCACATGCTTGTCACAGCGCCTGCAGCCCATCGCTTCTGCAAACAGCCTGCAGTTCAGCTGAGCAGTGATGAAGTCATTGTGTTCTCCTGGGTTTCGTCTGATACACATTTATGTCTGATTTATCTGTGGAGACACACAATTGGATACACCAACAAAGGAATTGTAAATGGTTGCAAAGTATATTGCAATCATTCACCCTTGCTAGCCATCTAGGGAAATTACGTTCACATGATGAGAGGTATGTAAAACACTGAGGTCAAGATTGAGTGCTAAGTCTTGCAAGGTTCATTTAATAGTTGACATGAGAAGTAGAATCCTTTTGGAGGTGTATAGTCTCTATTGATGGTTTCACATCTATACACATATTCAGAGCTCTAACTGGACTTAGTGAATTATAAAATTCTAAGTAATGGGGGGTTGTATTGAGAGGAACAATGGGAAGTGTTGTAGGGGGTACAGGGTTTAAATATGTTTGTATTTCATTGTGTTCAGCTCTGAAATTCTCAAGGAGAAGGGAAACCAAATTATACAAAATGTATTTATATTACACAGGATACAATATAGGCACAGACTTATTAAAGCTATGAAAAAGCACAAAGCTGAGAAGGCAGGTGGGTGAGCTTCAGATTGAGAAAGTGGCAATTGAAAGGCACACAGAATATGAGAGGCTTTAAGAAGCTTCAGGGCTTCCAGCACAGTGGTCCCAGAGTGTAGACATTGCTGGGTTAGTGACTTGGAGCCACTGACCTTGGAGAAGTGACCTGTGAGACAGAGTTCCTAAGGGCACGTGGTGACTGAGGAGCAGTGTGTACACACCGATTTCATTTGGAGGGATCAAGACCATGGGCAGATGTTGAGCTAAATCTGATTTGATGTGACAAGTTTTACCAGTTATATGCTGCTGTGTCGACAGGATATGAAGTATGCCCCTTAGCTGTAGCAGGGATGCCTGCTTTGTGGCAACTGGCATTATTGTGCAGAGGGAAAGACATGTGTTCTGGATAGTTTGTTGTTGTTGTTGTTGCTTTTCAAGTTACCAGGGAAGAAGAAACTTGAGTTGAGGAAATGTGCCTATAGATTAGCCTGTAGATAGGTCTGTGTTGCATATTCTTGATTGCTGATTGGTTTTCAGTGCCCTGATACCCTAAAAATGTTGCCACCCCTGGACAGAAGCTTCTGATTACCATAAGATAGCATGCTGAAGCCGGGCAGTGGTGGCACATGCCTTTAATCCCAGCACTTGGGAAGCAGAGGGAGGCAGACTTCCAAGTTCAAGGCCAGCCTGGTCTACAGAGTAAGTTCCAGGACAGCCAGAGCTATACAGAGAAACCCTGTCTCAAAAAACCAAAAAACAAAACAAACAAACAAAAACCATAGCATTCTGAACAAATCTGAAGGAACAAGCCAGTAAACAGGATTCCTCTGTAGTTTGGGCTTCTGTCCATGCCTCCAGGTTCTTGTCTGATTTTCTGTCCTGACTTCTGTCAATGATGGAATACTACCATAAGTTTAGTCGTAAGATTAAATAAACCCTTTCCTCCTCTGTTTGCTTTGGATCAGAGTTGTGATACAGTACTAGAAACCACACCAGGACACAATGTGGCAGGTGTGCCAGTAATGGAAGCAACCTTCTTCCCTAACCTCCTGGCATGGATAGCAGATGGGAGCAGTCATTGAGCTGACAGCAGGCTATGAGAGTGAGGGAATGTAAGCGCCTGGTGGGCTAGGTGTAGACTATGAGGAGAACAGAATAGAGAAAACATCTCTGAACTTCATGGAAGATGTGAAATGTCTGTCTTCAGGAGATAGAAGACTGCAGAAGAACAAATCTGAGGAAACAGGTAAGGGTAGGTCCTACACCTGTGAAGTGTGAGCTGCCTATTGGACATGTAATAAGGCAGCATGAGAACACACAGGGTGTGACTAGTTTTATCGCAAGAACAGCATGGGGGATGTCAGTCAGCATTTGGGACTTGATAGTGGGAGGGAATGTCTCATTACACAAGGCATACCTTCTTCTAGGCCAATTCAGGACACTAGGTAAGTTGTCATCCCTTTGCTCCAAGTGTTTCAAGTCCTGTCAATACACCGGTTCACTGTGTTCCACACAGGCACCAGTACTAGAAATTACAGAGAGAAACCCATAAATGACTACTCCCAGGGAGAGTAAAACACACCAGGACCTGTCATGAGCACAAAGGTGCTGAAGGGCACTGTTCAGAGCAGAGGAAGTGAAGTCTCCACTGTTTGTCGTTGGTTTCCCTCTGAATGTGTGAGCCACAGTGAGGCAGCTATGCATAGAGTAGGCGTGGGGTTGGATGAGTGAGAGTCTGGCATTTTATCACATATTAAGAGCTGTGAGCAGTAAAGGCTATGTATGTGAGTGATAGGCCATCATGATAGATACAGACAGCAGCAAGCTATGCAAACAGAAAGGGTGCAGGACCTGATCTGACAGGATGGAGGAGGCAAGAACCTGAGAGGTCTAACTTGAGAAGCCTGACATTCCAGATTGACATACACAGAAAGAGAGGACACAGAGTGGTTGGCCGATGGGATTCTTCAGCTTCACGGGGTGCTGGTGTTTTGAGCTAGGGGTTTAAGAGTGGTCAAACCAGTGCTCAGCATCATCCTGAAAATTGAAGTCTACAATCATCACACTTACTATATAGACTAGTCTTCTTTTTAGGGCACCTATACAAGGCCCTTGTAGGCCTTACAAGTTTGTGTCTCATCGATACTGATTTTAGGGTTGAGAAAGGGAAGGCAGGAATTACAGAAAAATCCCTATAGCTACAGGCACCTAAGAACAGAGGCCACAGAAGGTGAGAAAATTCCATTAGCACCTGCTGTTCTCGGCAACCTCCTGCTCAAAGGTAGACCTGAGAGATATTACTATAACACACAAATGTGGCCTAAATCAAGTGTCTGTTGACTACACAACTAGACTTGATCAGTGTTGCCAGTGACATATAATACAATTTCCTCCCTGCTAGCAGAAGAGGGATGCTAATCCTGGGGGCTTGGTCAGCCTATTTCAGCAGTTGCCTCTTATGGTGTATTCACCAAAAAATTTTGTTCTGGGTAATTAGGAATGATGTCCAAAATCTGCAGCAACATCAGAGTTTGGAATGCTGGTTTAATTCCATTAGGCTTGGATTTGCATGTAGAGGTGAGACACAGCGTTTAAGCACTGTGTCAGTGGATTCACACAAACATGTTTGTGTAGATTAGTAAAGCTCTGTGTGAAAGAAAGCTCACACTTTTAAGTTTTAAAAACACTTGGCTGGGTTTTCCTATGTATTAGCTTTGGAGGACAGATCAGTCTCAGGAAAGTGACTTTAGGCAATGGTAGTGTTCCCTTCTGCCTGTGTGATGTTAATCACAGTTTGGGGTGAGAAACACAGGGAGTTAATTAGCGTGATTTTTATTTTACCTGTCAATGTTTCAATTAATAATGGCTCTGTACTATGTTTCTAACTTAATTTTAACCTTGATAAAATATGCTGGTTAGTCATCATCATCTCAGCACAAACTAGATTTGAGGAAGATGAATTCTCAACTGAGATGCTATCACCATAATTGTGCTGTAGGCAAGTCTGGGGGACATTTTCTTGATTGATAATTGATCTGAGAGGGATCAGCCCACTGTGGGTAGTGTCATCCCCAAGAAAGTGAGAGCTATATAAGAAAGTAGGCTGAGTTGGTCATGGGGAGCAAATCTGTAAACAGCACTCTGCCATGGCCTTTTCGTTGGTTTGTGCCTCAGATTCTTTCCTTGGTTATGCTAGATGATGGACTATGATTGGAATTTGTGACCCAAATAAACCTCTTTCTCCTCTAGTTGCTTTTGTTCAGTGTTTTATGTCAGGATTATAGAGTAGTAGAATAAGGAATTAAAGGGTTGCTATGATAAAGGGAGCCATATACTTCTCTCAGGGGAACATGACAGTGAAGTCCATAATAGCAAACTATCAGCAGCAGAGCCAATGGAGGGAGATTGTACCTGTTGCATTGCTGCATCCTCAAAGGAACACCTGACACCTCCTAAGACTCAGTGAGTTATACTAATGAAGCAAAGACATGAAAAAAAGAGATGAGCAGCCACTCAGTTCCCTGAGCATTTGCCTTCTTGCCCCCTTCCCACTTTACATCTCCCTCCCTCCCTCCCCTCCCACTGCTTTTATCCTTCTGTCTCCTTGACGCTATGCTCTCAGTCCTTGTGGCTCACCTCTCAACTCATATAGGGTCATGTAGGGTACCCAAGGATCATGGAACTGTGTTTGTTCTCAGAGTATTCTAGAGGATTCAATAAATCTGACAACTACAGGGGTAAGGCCCTATAAATATCAAATTCTTACACTGAGATAAACTACAAGGGCTAGGGAAACAGTGTGATGGTAGAGTATTTGGTTAGTATGCACCAAGCCCTGGGTTCCAGCCAGAGCTAGAACCCCCCACCCTAAGAAAACAGTATATATACTGAAAAAGCAGGTGTTGAAAATATAAATAATTGGTTGGGTCTTAAAGCAATAACATATTTTCATTCCAATGAGAGAGGAGCTCTAGTTCTGGGAGAAGGCTTTTAAAGTGCGAGAGGCAAGTGAACAGCTATTTAAGAACTGGACAAGGGAGGCTTTAGAGGCTGTATCAGAGAAAGAAATCTGCAGCTGCTTGGATGAATAAACTGTGAAGACAGTAAGGTGTGCAGGTTGAAGAAGTGAGAAACACAGAGGAGAGAGTTTGGTCTCCCTAGGTCAGAGTCACTCCAGTCTTTAAGGTGAATGCTCTATCTTGGATGGCAGCCAGGAGAGACATCTGATAAGTGGAAGAGTGAGAAACCCCTCTAACGATATAGCTGGAGTGAAGATGATATAGAACTTGATTAAGCCATGGGAGGGAAGGTTGAAACTTGAACAGCAATAACAGCATATTTCAGCAGATTGCAAAGAGATGCAGGAAAGAAAATCCACATTGAGAAGACAAGATGAGACTTTAGTGAGGGTGTGGGTTAGATTTTGTTCATAACATCTATACTGCTTTCTCTCCTTCCTTTCTCTCTTAAACGCACACACATGCACGCGTACACACACACACACACACACACACACACACACTAGATTCTGAGATTCCTTGAATCCCTGAAAGTATAGCTGTGTTGAGTCCAGTTTCTGTCAGCATCTTCTCTGGTTCTCCCAGGCATTCTGGCTCAAAGCGTCAGATGATGCAGCTGTCATCAGATTGTTTATGTAGAGAAGAGGTGGGTCACTGGCTGATGGATCCTGCTGTCAGGATGTTGGTTCCTTTAGTGCGATGGTGTATGTGTAGAAGTCAGAAGACAACGAACCAGTGTTGGTTCTCCTTCCAACATGTGGACTCTGGGGATTGCACCCAATTGTTAGGCATGGCACTTTCCCACTGAGCCACCTCACCAGCCAAATAAAATTATCCAAACAGACAACATTGTTCCCTGAACAGGGTGGTCATGAATACAGGCACCATATGTATGCAGCAGGGGTCACAAAGGGAGCCCAAGATCACATTGGTCTATAAACCAACTCACATGGGAGCTATTTCCATGCAATTGCTGAAAATGATTAAATCCCAGTGTCCACAGTGGGAGTGCCCAGGACCACAGCAAGGCCTTTTAAAATCCTCAAAGCTCTGCTCCCAAATCATATTGCCCGCTTATTCACACATCCCTGGCCACAAGCAATTGCTCTACCCTAAGAGACTGTCTGGTAACACAGCCAATATTTTACTTTTACTAGGTGTCCAAAGCCTGAACCTTGATACAACCCAAACTCATTTGGAGCTTAGGGTTCTGTCTTGCTTCCCCACCCCCACCCCCAACAGTGTAGCATGAGTCTATGGACTTCTTAAAATTCCTTTTGGGCTTGCAAGGGTTGTATTGTGATCAAATAGAGGAGGAGCTGTGGAAGAGCTATTGCAGGGCAAAACACAGAAAGGGTGGGGCAAGGCACATACAGGGAGCCACACCCTGTCCATAGCTTAAGAGAAACTCCTATTTTCATGTGTGAAAAAGAAGACAGAATCTTCAGGCAATATCGAATATGGAAAACTTAAATGTTCACCATAATTGTTAAACTTTGTCTTGGTTTAAATAGCTCTCTTCTCGTTTCATTTAAACAGCTAGAAGTTGAATTGAGTAAACATTTCCGTATGGAGATATGACTTCTAATGCCAGCCTGGATGGAGGTGAGCTTTGAGTGCTTTCAGGATGGGGCCATTGGCTTGAGAAGCTTAGTGATTCAGGTGAGAATTAAGTGTGGAAGGAGATGCTTCAGAAGAGGTGGGCTTTCTCTAGATTTAAGGCGACCTAGTGGTGGCCTACTGGATGCTTGGTCTTTATGATATATACTATTTAGCCCATTGAGCAAACTTTGGTGATTCTGACCACATTAATCTTTGACAAGTTAAAAACAATAATAAAAATGTCTCTTCGGTTAGAAAAGTACATGAGTTTACACAAAGAATCCCATGGTCAGTGATATAGTTAAGTATGTTTAAAGCCGGGCATGGTGGTGCACGCCTTTAATCCCAGCACTTGGGAGGCAGAGACAGGCAGATTTCTGAGTTCAAGGCCAGCCTGGTCTACAGAGTGAGTTCCAGGACAGACAGGGCTACACAGAGAAACCCTGTCTCGAAAAAACAAACAAACAAAAAGTATATTTAGATATTGTTAAATCAATTCTGCCACAGTAGTAATTTATGAATAAGATATAATGCATAGAATTATTTCTTCTATTCTAGGAGTACCTGTAGGAGTACACCTACATTCAAGTTATGAAAAGCAACCCTTTGCTGTTTACTGTTAAAAGATCTGTGTTTCTTGACATTTTCCTGAGGCATAAGGTTCTTAGAATAGATGAAACTGTCTCAATGGTCTGGGGCTAGCAGGGCAGGTACTCAAAGATGGCACCCCTATGGTGCCAGCCCTCAGCAGCTGTCCGAAGTGGATCAGTCCTCCTGTGTTCTTTGCTGCCTCCACCTCCATGACCAGCGTAAGGTTCAAGTGTGATTCGTATGAAGAGTGTTTTGGGAAGTATTACTTACATCGGATTTGCCAAGCCATGGAATCTAAAAGTCCTCTCATGTTCACCTTAATTTCTATGCCATTTGCCAGCTTGACACATTCCTAACCTGTACTGCTTATTTTTCTAGCGGGTGAGCAGAATATTTGGCGCATGGTTTGAGGGTATGCAGTCCCTCATGGCAAGCAAGGTCTGGGAGGGGAAGCATACGATAGCCGCTTGTGTTTCATCTGCAGTCAGGATGTGGAGAGCAATGTGTGCCCATGATCACCTGGCTCTCTCCTGATGTCACCATGGCATTATCCCATCCCATTGTGCTGCCAGCACTCAGGGTGACTTTCTCAACCCACTCAATTAATTCTCTCAGAAACACCTTGACAGACATAGTCAAATATGTGTCTCAGTAATTCGTCTGCCTTATTTAATCCTATCAAGTTAATAATCAAAGTGATCCATAACCCTAGAGTTTATACTTCCCTTGGAGTCTTCATAGAGCTCCCCAAACCTGTTAAACTCTTGGCTGTGGGTAAAGTGTAGATTAAAATCAGTCCTAGAAGGAGATATTGAAGGCAGGTTCCAAATACACAGCTTCCCTGGCCCTCTCACCAGAAAGCCAGGATGCATTAACCTCCAAGCACAGATGTGTGACAAAGGGTATGGGATCCTGCCAAGCAGGGATGCATGCCCAAGCGTCAGTGTCCAGAGATTATATTGGAGCTTCATTACAGAGGCATGACTGCTTGATCCAATGCCACACTGTTGTTGAGCTCTGTCTCCAAGCCCACTGACAAGTACATGAACAAGCCTCCACCTCAGCTCAAACTATTGATCTTTATAGCATAGCCACCCCCTACGAAGATGCAACCAGCCATTGTGATGAGTTTCCTGATACATCTAGGATCAGACAATGACCTGAAGAAACCAGTTCCCATGTGATATGACAAAGATCCCCTCCCAGATGCTACATCAAAACCTCTCTGTGTTTAATGCCAACCTTTTACTGCATGCCCATAAACAAAACATAATACTATTATTTTTAGAGGTCTTGACATGGAACAGTTAATCCTAAAATGTTGGATACAGAGAACAATGAGCTGAGAGTTGTGAATGCAGAATGCCTTGCTGAAGGACAAGAGCAGAAAGCAGGTCGGATGGTTCCTTTCGCTCATTGGCTTACCTGGTAAAGATCTAGGGAGGCTCTCAGGAATGGGGTTCTGAGTTATATGTCTGTACATAGGGTTAATCACTCTCATGTGCTCATGCTCTAGTATATATGAGTGAGTGTGGCTTAATTTTGAGTTCATATGGGCTGTGAAAAGCTTCCCTTAGACAAAGTCCTTAGGGACAGGCTGAGATTCTATGAGGCTATTGATCAGATAGGATACTAATTTTTCTGTCCAGTTTCTTTGTCTACCCTATCTATAATTGTCTCTCAAGCTCCTCCTACCATATACAACTTTATCTTGCCAGACATGCATCCTGCTGGTCCTGGAGACTGTGGTTTTGTAAAATATAAAATTCATCATAGAAAACATATTCCTTATCATAAGTAAAAATATATCATCACATAAATTATGCCTTCAGGTTATAACATACAAAGTAGTTTTAGAAATGTGGTTTAATGATGAACTATTTTAGCTGAGGTAATACAGGACAATAGAGAAATAAATTCATCGATGTTATTCTACTTTCTGGATGCTGGGACCAAATATCCGACAAAAAAGCCATGCAAGGGAGAAAGAGGTTAAGTGGGCCCACAGTTTTGGAGGATGTGGCATGTCATGGCAGGGAAGGAGGTAGCATGAAGGTGAAGTGACTGGTCACATCACACTTGCAGTAAGGAAGCAGAGAGATGGATGCTGCTGCTTGCTTTCTCTCATGTATGCAGTATAGATCCCAGTCTCTGCAATGGTACATCCCACAGTTATGGTGACCTCCCACTTTTGTTCCTTTGATTTAGAAACTCCATCATCACAGGCACAACCAGAGGGGTTTACTATGTGAGAAATTTCTCCTGGGTAGACACAACACACACACACACACACACACACACACACACACACACACACACACACACACCTGATTCCAGAAAGAAAATCCATAACAGTTCAAAGTATGCTGACTTACAGGAGGGAGGACCCTAGAGCAACTTCATCTCTGTAAAGCCCACCCCAGTGTAAGTGACTAAGGCTTTGGAGTTCATTGCCTGACTTGGAGGCAATTCTGCAGGTTCAGAGTCTCCTCCTGATTTATTCAACCACTCTTTAAATCTGTGGAGGAACTTCCCAGAATCTCTCACTTTTCCCACTTATCCCAGACAGGTGATGTAGCAACAAATTAGTTTAACTGCTTTGGCTCCTGGTGGGTCTCCTGTGTGCTGCACATGTCCAAGAGCTCTCTAGATTCGAGAAAATCTCTCTCTCTCTCTTTCTCTCTCTCTCTCTCTCTCTCTCTCTCTCTCTCTCTCTCTCTCTCTCTCTCTCTCTCTCTCTCTCTCTCTCATACACACACACACATGTGCACACAAGAGCTAGCTATGAGCCGGGCGTGGTGGCACACGCCTTTAATCCCAGCACTTGGGAGGCAGAGGCAGGAGGATTTCTGAGTTCGAGGCCAGCCTGGTCTACAGAGTGAGTTCCAGGACAGCCAGGGCTATACAGAGAAACCCTGTCTCGAAAAACCAAAAAAAAAAAAAAAAAAAAAAAAAAAAAAAAAAAAAAAAGAGCTAGCTATGGCTGGGCATTTCTAATCCTCCCTGAAGCTAGCATACATTCTCCCCCTCAAACTTTCCAGAGTCAACTTGCTAACTGAACATTTCATCTGCTACCCCAGACCCAATCGGGAGAGTAGCCCCTTGGCCATTTCCCCAAATTCTTACATGGCTGGTTTGGTTCTTTCCTGTAACTCTAGCATCGAATCCCTCTGCTTCCCCTTCATGGTGATTTCTCTCCTCTCCGTCTCTTGCCCACTCAATCTAAAAGCTCCTCCCTGTCTCCCTGCCCAGCCAATGGTAGTACAGCAATTCTTTATTATCAATCAAAGCCAACTTGGGGTCGGGGCTGGGACCCTCAGGTCTGCAAGGGTGGCTTTTTGGGAGCTGAAATAAGACAAAGCATTAGAACCCATCTCCAACAAGGTGACATTTTATTCACCTGCAGAATCTCGCATTTCTACTCAGAACAGACTTCTTTAGAACAATCTTTGCTCTCTATGTGATTCTAGATCCTACCCATTAGGAAAATTACCTATCATAACAATAGCAAGAGTGAAGAATATTTAGAATTCATAGAGAAAAGTAGTTTCTTAACTCTAGATTGGGGCAGTTAGCAAAACTCAGTTCTTTGCCAGTGCCTTTTAATAGTTTGTAAACGCACATGTCTGAGATGGCACTCACATTAAGTATGCTATCGATATTTTCAAGCAGTTAGGCTTGTTTCCTAGTGATGCTGTCTTGTGAACTGTGCTGGAGTGAGGCGAGGTTCATCAGTGGTACAGAGGGCAGTGTGGAGGCTGCTTCCTAAATCATTGCTATGAAATCGAGGTCAAGCATGGAATATCCCAACCATTTTTCGGAAGAGCAGACCTTTTGAAGTGATTATTCATATTCATGAAGTCCTGGGGGTATGACAGAGTTCACCCCATTCTGTAGGCTTCATTAAAGAAAAGCACAGTGTAACTTTGACTTTGAACTGAGGGTTGAGGCTGCAGCAGCAGTCACAGGGTCCCAAAACTCATGGCATTGATGGGAAAAAAAAAGGAAGGAGAATGAAGAAAAACAACTCTGTATATATATATATCTAGTGAAAGTCAAAGTCTCCGTTACAGACTAGACTATTAAAATTCAGTTGGACAGCCATAGATTCTGTTTTCACAGAGGCAAAACTTTAAAATGTGATGACCTACTCACATGAGAATTTACACACGTTCCTCTGAAAGGCAACTTCCTACAGGGGGTAGAACAGGTAGATCAGGTTGGAGGTTCTTGCTGAGAACCAAAGTCAGGCCACATCTTAAGACTGTAGTCCTTGTACAACTGACTGTTACATAATAGACTAATGTAATCATTTTGTGGAAGAACACGCTCGTGGCTCCTGAATTTTCCTTAAAACATGGGGTGCCCCTTTTCCACTCTCCCCACCTTTGCTATGCTTAAAGCCCAAGTTAAAGTTGATGACTTTTATAAATGGACCATTAAACAGCAAACCTTTGGGTTCAAAGAAAAACTCAAGGGCCAGTAGAGAAATGGCTATAGTGCCCATTTACCATACCAAAGCATAAGACTGTACCTAGCCTCCAGGTTTCCCACCATCTCTCTGTCCCTACATATTACAGGGCATGCCCGAAATACCCTGTCTTCTACCCTGAACATTCCAGCCCAGGGTCTGGGCTCTTCACTATATGATCCAGACATTTTGCATTTTGGATCTCTCTCTCTCTCTCTCTCTCTCTCTCTCTCTCTCTCTCTCTCTCTCTCTCTCTCTCTCTCTCTCATCTCTCTCTCTCTCTCCATACTATATACTTTTCCCTCTTTCTTCCTTCCTCTCTTCCTTTCTTCCTTCCTTCCTTCCTTCCTTCCTTCCTTTCTTTCTTTCTTTCTTTCTTTCTTCCTTCCTTCCTTCCTTCCTTCCTTCCTTCCTTCCTTCCTTCCTTCCTTCCTTCCTCCCTCCCTCCCTCCCTCCCTCCCTCCCTCCCTCCCTCTCTCTCTCTCTCTCTCTCTCTCTTTCTTTCTTTCTTTCTTTCTTTCTTTCCTTCTTTCTTTTTTGTTTTTTTTTTTGTTGTTGTTTTTTGTGTTTTTGGTTTTGGTTTTGGTTTTGGTTTTTTCGAGACGGGTTTCTCTGTGTAGCTCTGGCTGTCCTGGAACTCACTCTGTAGACCAGGCTGGCCCCGAACTCAGAAATGTGCCTGCCTTTGCCTCCCAAGTGCTGAGATTAAAGGCATGTACTGCCACTGCCCGGCTTCTTTATATATTTTTAATTCAGCTTGAATTAGAAAATTTTGTCCATGGAGAAAACCTATTATCAAGTACTATGTTAAGGACCACTCACTGGAACCCTTGTGACCCCTAAACTCTCTACTGAGTAGTCACCTTCTAAGTCTACCCAGAAGTCACCTGTACCCATCACAGGTCAGACTAGGGATAAAGGACAGCTTGGGCTTCTCAGAGCTCCAGACAGACAGGCAGTCTCTGACTGGAGGATGTGGAATCCATAGCACAGGATACCAAATGGATTCACACCGTAGGATATCACAGGGATCCTGCAGGGCTTTGACTGGCAATCTTGCTTCACCGCTTGCTCTTCCAAACAAAGAGTCAGGTCCGAATACCAAAGAGCTTTTGCTCACCGCATTCTTTTGAAACCTATAGGAAGGAGGTCTTTCCTTCTCACCTCCAAAATTAGAAAAATCTTCCTGATATTAGAGGCCTGGTTTAATCATCACTTCATGTGTGCAAATTTCTCCTAACAATACCACCTAGGTCGAATCAATTAACTATCGCCCTAACAATCCCAGCACCTGGTTCATGAGCCTCATGTAATTATCTCATCATTCTGTACTAAATCAGTAGACAACTTTGTCTTATTCACTTTGAGCAAGAATTTATATCAGTCATTTAAAAACTTCTATACAAAGACAGAAAGAGCACTATATAAAAGTCATCAATAAGGATTGTGTGTGTGCACATGAGCACGTGCATGTGTGTATGTCTGGGTGTGTGTGTGCATGTACATGGATGTGCAACAATATGTGTGAACATACAAGTGAGCATGCTGTTTTTGTGTGTGGGCGTTCATGACTGACTTGGGTGTTGGTCTTCACCTTCCATCTTCTTTGTCACAGGGTCTGCATATACCATGCAATATGGTCTGAGTCTCTAAAGATTCCTCTGTTCCTTCCTCACCTCTCCCTGTAGGAGCTCTGGAATTTCAGACATACTACACATTTGGCTTTTGTCTGGGTTTGTGAGATGTGAACTCCAGCTCTCATTTTTCTGTGGTAATGGATTTATCCACTGAATAGTCAATCTCCCAGTCCTCAATATGCATGAGGATAGCTTAATTTATAAGGGACCATACATAAACACGAGGATGTACTTATTAATAAACGGCAGGATTTTTTGCAGGCTTCTCCATTATTATCATTTACATGTGCTTTCAAAGAAAATATTTCTTTGAGGGTAAGCAAAATATAAAATTTCTAATCCTTATATGACATTTCCAGGGCACAAGCACAGGAATGCTGACCCCTCAGATAGCACAGAAAGAGCAAAGAGAACATAGAAGCAACTCTTATCTAGCTTAGCGAATGGGTAAGTGTGGCGGAGTTACTAATAAAGAGAGTTGGTGTCTCTCACATAGCCGAATCACCAAAACCTCCCACCCTGGCATGGGCAACAACTCAGGAAAGCGCATTCAGTGGAATGCAGGTGAGCCAGCCATCTATCTCCTAAATACTTTAGCAGGTGCAGGACGATATCTAGCAGGAATCAGTACAAACCAGTGATTAAGGAATAAGCATAATAGAGTATGTGTCAAGCAGTCATGTATCCTTACAGTATATGTGGTCAGCTACCTGAAGTCCTCCCAGGGAGTACAGGACTGAACAGTGCTCCCAATAAACATATTATTGGCTACAGTGGCAAAAGGCGATCCAAATTCAGTCTCTCCACAGGCAAGCCTACATCTCCACTGTACCCTAAGATGAAGACTGTTGTTGACACTGAGCCCTGTTCCACATGTGGTATGAGAGACAAACCAGTCTTGACATTGCCCACCTAAGTCCATGCTAGTCTTGTCTCTCAAACATCCACACAGGTCTAAAATGTACCAAATAACTCTGACATCTCATTCTTTGAGTATTCTGCATCACACACATTAACATTACTAGAAGAGTCAAAGTGGTCAAAAGATACAGCATTTATCTCAAAGATAAAACAGCAAAGCAGACAAACAAACTTCAGTGCTTGCTATTAAAATGTAATTTTACCAATAGATCAACCTACAGTTTGGGGGCTTAATACATCGTTGTTGGGGTCTTAAAGCTCTCTAAGCCTTAAGGGTAAACATTTGTAACCCCATCCCTACTTTGTGTTAAGGAAGGAAGCTTTGTTGTTTTACCATGTACTCCTTGGTGTTTACAAAACTAATTGATATCTGACAGGGAAAGAAGCAAAGCAAATGTTAATGAGAAAGAGAGAGACTGTCTCGGAAAGTAAGTGAATAAGTAAGAAATAAGTCAACAAATTCAATTTACTTGCTCTCTGTTACAACCAGATGATTTGCTCATTGAGAGAAACTGGTTACCACAGTTCGAATAGACTGAAGAGCAATTTATTAGCCTGCCTAAAACAATCTGTCAATTACTGGTCCAGTGTTGAGCAGTCTGCTGCTGCTTGCAGCTTTTCCTGAATGATAAATCAGATGGCTTGTATTTGAAAACCCATTTCAGGGAGATGCTGACCAAGGCTTCTGAGATACAGTACCTCCCTCCTCCATGCCCAGTGACAACTGTTATGTCCAAGACCATGGCCTGGGTTGGCCTGCTATGGCCTACTTGTTGATAATTGCTCTTTCTTTGCTTTAGTTTCTTCCCCTTCATTCTAGAAAGGTTACCAAAGAATGGGCCCTAAAGCAGTAGCTGAGCAATGTCAGAGAACATGGCAGAGGTCTACCCCAGACTCTATGCTATTTGCATTTCAGTGGTAAGAGACCAGAATGAGCTATGTGGCATCTCAAGATATAGTCTGTGCATGAGGAAAAGATGACAGGATATGAAGATCAAGATCACAAAGTCCTGTGCTCAGAAGACAGAGACAACAGAGGCAGGACCACTCAACCAGCCAGGAAAACAATGATGTGTTCCTCTGTCATTACTGGTTGGCAAAGAGTGAGGAGGTCAGAAAGAAAGGTATTGAACTGAACATAAGGAAAGAGACTCTTGGCACTGGGGAAGATTCTGATGGTAGGGAGAATGAATAAATAAAATCTGAGGAGGGGGTTGTTTGCAGGAATTTATACCTGTGATATGAATGAGTTCTTTTAATGCTCTAGTTGGTGAAAGGCACATGTGGTATTTCCACGAGGAGATCAAAGATATGGGTAATGTTGAATGTCGCAAGAGACCTGGGTTAAAGATGAATATTTTAGGAAAAGAGAGGTAGATAATTGAATTGTGAGTTAAAGACAGAGGAGAGGTACCCATTCATTATGATGAGAAAGCACAGAGTGGGAACTGAGCCATGCAGGTCAACACACTGGGAAGCAAATGACCACAAATCACTCTCCCATCCCGGATTCTCCCACCAGATCTTAAAGAATTGCCTTTAAAACACTCCAAAATATATTTACACAAAAAAATGTCAGAAAACTTAGCTACCTTCTGGGTCCCCTCTGTGAATTCTCTTAGTAGTGCATGACTGGAGTCACACTTGTTGGTCCATTTGGTTGGCAGGTAGGTAGCATTTTACAGTTCTGGGAGTCAGTTCCCTCTTGCCTCATGGCATGAACCCATTTGCATCATGATATTCATTTATTCATCTGCCTACGTATTTTGAGGACTCCAAGACAGTCTAGTGTCCTGACCAAATGTTTGCTGTATTCTATAAAGAATGGTAGCCCAGGTGATGCCTGTGACAGTACCTACATGCCTAATCCTAATTAGCACACCCACCAGCTCTTCTTCATAACCCTTCTCCTGCTACTTCCTGTCCTTTGAGCAGGAAGTGTTGCTGATCCCTGGTCTCAGGCTCTACATTCCTATTTTCACCATTTTCCAGCAAATTCCATTTCTGAGATGGAGTGCTGTTTCCTCCAAAACTAACCTTTGACCTTTTAAGAAACAAATTTATAAATCTACAATTTTTTCTGTCCCTAAATTTTAATCCTCAGAGATCGTGGAGTACATTAGTAATTTTGTACATCAGATAGTAAAATTCATCCTTTATAGAGAGGGCCAAGAATGTGTGCCATGAAATCTATCTCAGCCTCTAGGACAGGATTTAGTGTCAGAGTCTACTCTTCTAAACTAGTTTTGTGGATGTTTGTGCAAATTTATACTCCGCAAAGTTGTGTGCATTTATAAGTCTATATTTGTGTATCTGTTCTACAATCATATTTTAGTATTTATAATATGAAAAAGTATATGATTTATAACCATTATTTCAAGGGATAGCAGGTTTTCTTTACAGTACTACTACTAATAATATAATATAATAATAAATGACTCTGTGGAACTTGACGTCTGATGCCTGTAATCAGACACAGGAAGTTTGGGGGTTCCTCAAATGATAGCTGATTTTAAAACATATGGTGACACAGACACTGCAAGTCACATTATGAAACCTGCAATAAAACCTATGCCTTCCAAATTAAAATTTGCCTTTATCTTCATGTTAAAATGATGGGCATAGGACACTGTTGGGCAATCAAAGCATACATGGACAATGACGGGTACATAGGCAAAACCTGAGCTAAGTAAATTCAGAGAGCAATTGCTCTAGATTTCATTATGAGCTAAAAACTATATTAATCCCATTAATTAGTTGATTGTAAAATGCAAAGAACTTAGGACCTAAGAAAATCAAACTGATACCTAAGTGGAGAGACAGAGAGAGAGAGAGAGAGAGAGAGAGAGAGACAGAGAGAGAGAGACAGAGAGAGAGAGAGACAGAGAGAGAGAGAGAGACAGAGAGAGAGAAAGAACCCAATTGTCTTTGAAGAAGGCAGGAAAAGAACCACTTCCTAGTTACTGGCTGTAATAAAGATTTCACAGACATGCTCTGTGCTGCTGAAAGTGGAAACAGTGAGAGGTCCCACACTATGACATCTAGACCTAGCTACTCACACAGCCTCTGATTCTCTTTGACATTGGTTTTCTACCATAGGAAGTTGCCCTTTGTCATATAGGGAGCATAAGACAACATTCAGGATAAGCTTCAAGAGATGTAGAGAAAAAGGAGTATCTCTGATATTGTGATAAATCTGAGAGAACAGAAAAGGACACAGGGGCAGATGGTCCAGGAAAGGTTTCCAGTAGCAAAAATACAACCAAGCACGGAAATAAATGATCAGCATAGACTTATTTTAACCCAAGGAAACATACCCAAACCCTTGTTCATGGAGGAAACAGATGCCATAGGAAAATGAAGCTGGCACCAGGAGCCTTGACTAACAGAGACAGGGACTGCCAGCTGCTCCCAGAGCAGGGAGGTGATTTGGGAGTATTGATATGCAAATGAGTTCCCTCAAACCTCCTAATGGCAAGTGGATGGTGGCTCCAAGCTGCACCATTCCTTCTGCACTGTTGCCTGATGGAAGAAGGTCCACCTTCCCTGGGTTAGGAGCAGGTAACACCAACAAGTGTGTGAAGCCCGGCAGGTTCTGGGGCTGGGACCCACACGTGAGGGTTTTGTTTGTGTGTGTGTGTGGGGGGGGTGTATGGGAGCCCCCAAATGTGATTTTCCTGGTTGGTGACCCTGTCTAAGAGCTGAATTCTTGATATTCATAAATTCACATCCACAGCTTTCACAGTCTGCTTAGGCATCTTGGTTCAGGAGCTTTGCACAAGGTCAGCAGAAGAGGGTGACTCCTCTTTTGGAACTAAGACCTTTTCAGAGTTCTCTTGTGATCAGGTCAGACTGCCCAGGACAAGCTGACTTTGATTAACTTGAAGTTATCTTACAGGAGGTATTTGGTTCCCCCCTTAGCACAGAAATTTGCTAAGTTAACCTCATAAGAGCTAATGTCGGGGGAAACTCATGTCAACAAGCAATATTCTCTGATCCACCCCATCCACACAGGCACTTCTGAAGCAAAACTAGGGCTGGTCTTTTCCTGGGTAAACTAGCAGAGGGGAAAGTTCTCTGGCCACATGTCTGTCACTTGGCTGCTCAGCTACAGCCTCTCAGGAGTTACAGGTACCAATGAATCATGTGGACTGTGGACTATTCTCCTAACCATAGAGATTTCATATTGCAGGGAGTCCCCAGATATGCCTCTGTAGCTCTCATCGTGAAGCATAATTATCCTTCAGAAACTGCATTATAAGCTCACACACTTCTAGCCTATGTTAACTTTTGACATGAGTGCCATGTCTGCATATTATTTATTTCAATTAAAACTATCACCAACAGAAATTGATGCCAAGCATTCAGTGTTCCTTTCTTGAATGCACACTAGGATGTCAACAAGAAATTCAGGATGCGCTATCCTTTAAGCCAGTTTTAACCTTTAAGAGATGTTTTTCCATTCCAAAAAGAAATCTGTTCTGCTTCTCCAAGAAGGCAGCGGCTGTTTGCTCTGAAGCCACCTAGGTCACTTGATCTCATTGCAAGGGAAGATCTGTATTTCTGTCCACTAGAAATAAAAACAGTGAGTCTCCTGTTTCTGCCAGTGATGAATGCAAACACACAGTCCCCAGTGCTCACTGGCAGATGATCCCTGGGAGCCAGGAGAGCTCCTTGTGTGCTTTTAAAAATGACATTGGTCTCTAGTTATTACTTTCTTAAAAATCCAATTTTTCCCTTGCGACAATTTGGCTAAAAAAATGATAAAGTAACAGTTGGTCCCATTGCCAAACAGATTGTGTACTCACACCCATAAATCAACCCTCTGAGCACCCAACCATGGATCATGGTGTAGAATTTTGAAATCATTCTTTTTTAATAATTTTGTTGCTCAGTGAAGTATATGTATATCTACCAAATGGAACCTCTGGGACGCAGTGCAAGGATTTGTCATTCTCTTTTATGTAAAGGCTGGGATTTGCTCCTCCAAAGTCACTATTAATTGTCACTGATTCACTGAGAATCATCTGCCCATCAGGCAGGTTGATAAGCCCAGCTCTCTTACCTCTTCTTGAGGCTCCAGCTAGGCCTACACATGAGCTTGCTTCTTAAAGAGAAGAAATGGAAGTAGACTTTTCTTAACAGTGCTAGCTATTTTAAGTTTTCCATAAGAGAGTTATCCTCATATATAATAAAGATGGTATTTAAATGATCAATAAGAACTGGACTGGGATTGAATTACATAGGACAGGCGTGCCTTTCCCATATCCCCCACAAAGTGTGTTGGCGGCTGAGAGGCAACTGAACATACCAGTATATTCTCAGAATGTCACAATATATTCTATAGAACCATGTTTGAATGCAGTGAAAGGTTCTGTCCAGTATAAACACGTCCTGTAGCTTTTCATTATGGTCTCACAGCTGATAGCATCTGAGGCTGCCATGGAGTCAGCTCTCTGTGTCTGTGGTTCCACAACTACAGATTCCATTGTTAATATTGAGGAAAAAATCATGTCCAACACCATGAACAGTACTAAATGGAATCCATAGAATGTGTGTGTGTGTGCATGAGAGTGCGCATATGTGTAACTTCAAAATATGTCATGAATTTAAGATGGAGTAAGGGGCATGGAAGCAACTTCAGTTGGGGAGGGAGGAATGAAAATGATACAAATGCAGTACTCATGTATAAAATTCTCAAAAAAATAAAATACTACCAGTGAAAATGGAAATGAAAATACTTAATATCTTAAAACAATGATGTTGAAATATAGCATATGATCAACCAATTGATTTAAGATTTAAGTCAGACTTCTAAGCCATTCTTTAGTTGGGGCACTGGGTATAGAACATACTAGCATTAAGAGCTGGAGGAATCTCATAAGATTTGTAATAAGTTTATAAAGTCTAACACACATTGAAAACCTTTACCAACCACATGCCATGGGCTTAGAGAATAACCATATTGGAATCACAGTATATGGCTTATGCATAGTAATCTTACAGAAAGCATTAATAGTTAGTCCAACAGGAGAACACTTTTGGTTTCAGATGCCTAGCATCAGGCAACATGTCACATATGAACAGCTGGATAAATTAGATGAAGGGAATTTTAGCTGGATATAAAAATAATACTGCAAAACAAAATCAAAAGAAATTAAAAAACAAAACCAAAAAACAAACAAACAAAAAAACAAAACCAAAAAAAAAACCCCAAAAGTCCATTCTCCCTATATTAGATGAGTAAGGAATCAATAAAAGCATTGTTTTGGGAAAACACTGTGGCTAGTCTTTGCCAACACAGAAGCCTTGACCTTGACCAAGGCTGCTCAACTTAGGAGATACCTGCTTATCAATGGAAGCCACAAAGGAAAGATGGTGGTTGAAAATATTGGATAATACCTTTTTTCCTTTTTTTTTTAATTAGGTATTTTCCTCATTTTCATTTCCAATGCTATCTCAAAAGTCCCCCATATCCTCCCCACCACTCCCCTACCCACCCCACTCCCACTTTTTGGCCCTGGCGTTCCTTTTGAGGACAGTTTATTTCCACTGTTTTCCCCCTCATTTTTAGATAGTTAAAAGTCAAACTCATGAGGTATTTAAAATATTCAAACACAGTATCTTCTACAGAAGGAATTGCCATTCCACTGAACTTCCATTATGCTTGTTTCTGAGGCACATATAGCCTCAGCCCTCTTGCTGTAGAGTTTTCTCTTTTGAATGAGACAGATCACGATACCCAAAAAGCTCAGTTCAGTTCCTGGTCTCATGTTCTACAGTATAGTCTGAACTTCTTAAATTTATCTTGGTCACATATTAGCAGCCTCCAAACGCTGACACCATTGCATACACTAGCAAGATTTTGCTGAAAGGACTCAGATATAGCTGTCTCTTGTGAGACAATGCCGGCGCCTAGCAAACACAGAAGTGGATGCTCACAGACAGCTATTGGATGGATCACAGGGCCCCCAATGGAGGAGCTAGAGAAAGTACCCAAGGAACTAAAGAGGTCTGCAACCCTATAGGTGGAACAACAATATGAACTAACCAGTACCCCCGGAGCTCATGTCTCTCTTTGCATATGTATCAGAAGATGGCCTAATTGACCATCATTGGGAAGAGAGGCCCCTTGGTCTTGCAAACTTTATATGCCTCAGAACGGAGAAATGCCAGGGCCAAGAAGTGGGAGTGGGTGGGTAGAGGAGTGGGGGTGAGGGCCTGGGGGACTTTTGGGATAGCATTTGAAATGTAAATGAAGAAAATACCTAATTAAAAAAATAAGTTAAAAATTTTTTTAAAACCCTGAGGTTTCTATTTTCTAAATGTAATATTTTAACTTAAGGTAGCATAAGAGATATTTGTGTTTTTGTTGAATTATATAAATACATTTTACTCAGCCAATTTTGGATACCACTCTAGTTTTTCATTCAATCTGTAGGTTATTGAATGATTGAATGTTCCCTTGAACGGACATTCTTAATATTAGAAAACATACAAATGACTTACTTTGCTTATTCTTAAGCTATTCCCCATGGGTGTATAAGTCCCACTGTGTTCTATAATATGTCTGTTAAAGGGACAGTTAAATGTTCTTTGGTATTTTAACTATCTCCTTAGCATGGCCTTTCAAGAATATCTGTATCACGGTTTGGCTAATATATGCTCTTTTTTTTTCTAAGATACAAAAATACATTCACATTTAGTGACTTCATGAAGCCAAAACTCAAGCATGTTGAAAATTCAGTAAGAGGGAAACAATCTGTTCACAGTACATCTTTTTAATGATTAGGTAGAAACTTGTGAAATGAACACCTACACAGAACCAAAATACCAAGGACTGCAGGTAAAGCTAGCTGTGCAATGTGTCTCGATGTTTCTCCCTCTGTTACTGAACTCCAGATGTCTAAGGCATAGATGGTCATTGTGGTCATTGCTGATAAATGCAGCAAGACACAGAGACCTGGAGAATTACTTATATCCTTGGAAAATTTAGAAAAGTTCAAGTATCTTTCTTCCCTTTGTTTTAACTTTTTGTACACTAAGCTGGCCACAAACTTTGATTCAGTATCTCTTAGAATTAATCCAAAGATTCTTATAGATAGCAGCACCTATGGGTCTAAAAGCATATAGTAGACACCCCATCCATTCTTTACAACAATCCATGCACAAAGGACAATAGAATAGAGGAGCCTAATTATCCAGCACGATCTGTGTCGCCAATGGGCTATGGTCTCCTGGCATGGACCATATAAATTATTAAAGTTATGCTCTCTGGCTTAATAGTCGTCCATGCCTTGTTTACCTGATGTTATTAAAATTCAAAACTAGAACAAACCCATTTATTCAACATATATTTATTCAGCACCTTTTTGGTGCTGTTCAATTTTTTAAGCTCTAGAGATAAAATGGTAGTTTTCACTTTCAAAGAAGTTGGATTCTAAGGATAGTGAACAGGAAAAGATGCCAAAGAGATTTGAAAGGCTACAGGGAGCCTGGGGTACAGGAGGCCATTGTCAGCAGGTCAAACTTCTGATTCATTGATAGCCTGTGTTTCTAGAGGAAACCTTCCACTGATGGTCTGGGCAAGAACAGTGTAAGAAGGTTAGGGCTGATACCAATACAGTTGTGGAAAGAAACAAGCTGGACAGGTCAGAGATTATAGTCAAACAAACAGAATGGTTCTTGGTTTGGTAACAGAAGGCTCTGAGTATACAGGATAGAAGAACAGTAAGAAGGGAAGTGGAGATGTTAGTATATGCATACCCAGCCACAAACTTGTAGATTTCTGCATGATTCTCTAATATCATCCTATGTGATGTAAGAGCAATGCCCAAGAAACATTAACTGAATCATGGAAGATCAGAGACCTTATCAGTAAGTCCTTGAGAATAACAGGCTATTTGCACATCATGTATGCAGTGAACGTCTGAGTCAAGCAAATTATATTTGTGTAGCATGAGGGAAGTGTGAGGGTTGAATATTGTGGGTGGCCCTGAAGAAACTGGGAAATGATTCTTTTCTTACTAATAGACATAAATAAAAAAATCCAAGACCACATTCCTCACAGGTGTCAGGAAATATAGTAGTTGTTATTTCTCCTTCCAGTTCTAAGAACATGGAAAGGGACAAAACCCTTGTCTCTCCTTCCATAGAGTTCCCTATCTTATCAGGTCATGTATCTTTTCTTATAATACATGATTTTTATATTGTTTCATACCCAGTGTCCAGCACATACCTCAAAACACCATAGAGCAGACCAGTGAATCTCAACCTTCCTAATGCTGTGACCCTTTTATGTAGTTCCTCATTTGTGGTGACTTTCAACCATAAAATTATTTTATTACTAATTCATGACTGTAATTTTGTTACTGTTATAAGTAGTAATGCAAATATCTGATTTGCAAGTTGTTGGATATGCAACCTCCCAAAGGGTCACAATTCACAGATTGAGAAACAGTACTGTAGACTATGGACTTCCAAATGTTTTTCATGATCATGTCTTCAAATGATATCATACCAGGAAGCTCAAAAATTAAACAAAATAGTCATAGCTATTAAAGCTCAGTGATCTGTTTGCCACAGAAATGATATGAAATATGACAAGTTGAATTGGTAGAAGACTTCAGAGAAAGAACAGCCTAGAATGTAAGTTTGTGCAGACACATTGATTCTGTGGAGATGGCTTATGTATTGCACAAACATGTTGGAAGCAAAACCTGAAGAAGATTGTCAGCCAGAGGCCCAGGTAACATTTGCATTGTCAGTCTCAAGACTATTGCTGGTAGAATTTCTCTTGCTTTGGCCAGCCGATTGTTTTTTCTGTTCAAGTTGTGAACTGATTGGATGCAACCCATTCCTACTCAGGTAACATGTTTTGCTCAAACTGTAATAATTTAATCTCATTGTCAAAACATCCATTCAGAACATTGTTTGGACAAATATTCCAGCATTGTGGCATGGCCAGGTTGACACATAAATCAGTTTTCATATGTATGTATGCATAATCTCTGTAACTAAATGCAACCTTATATGAATTTATGATAATTGTCATAAAGCAGACATAGGAATCATCCACTCAGAAAAAAGGCTTCAAGATAAAAAGATTAAATAAAATAGTTATTTAATCTCATTAAAGATAATTATATGGTTTTTACTTTATGTCATATTAACACGCCTAATGAAGACAATAAACTACTATGTCAATAGCAGGATTTATTTATTTATTTATTTATTTATTTATTTATTTATTTATTTGTTTGTTTTTAGAAATTTAAAACTTTAAACTTACCCAAAGGCAGTTTTCAGTGTTTTTTCTTTATCATAAATTTTGACAAATTACTATTAACCAACTCCCGTATTTAGAGGAGTATAAAGTTTTCCAGGATAAATGTGTTTTTCTCCATATTTTTAAAACTAATTTTAGAGAAAATCAGAAGACTTCTCATGCAGGAGAGATCCACCTGTTCATTCCTGGAGATGGTCTCATTAAGGAGTTCTGGCTAATCTGGAACTTGCTTTTGTCTTCCAGCCTCCACCTCCCAGGTGCTGGAATTACAGGCATGCACCACCTGCTCAGCTAAGAGCTATATTATTGTACAAACTAGTTAGAAATAAGCATTGGTCAGCAATTCAAGTCCAGATTGATTCTAAAGTTCCCACTTGAACGAAGCCTCAGAATACTGAAATAGTTAGCAGGGGGAGGGATGGAGGGTATCTTTGCCAGTTCATTTCATATACCTTCCCAGAGTTTGGTTGCAGAAAGTCAAATCTGATCATCAATGGGAGGAGAGGGTCTTGGTATTGCAAAGATCATATGCCCCAGTACAGCGGAATGCCAGGGCCAGGAAGCAGGAGTGGGTGGGTTGGGGAGCAGAAGGGGGGAGGGTGTAGGGAGCTTTGTGGATAGCATTTGAAATGTAAATGAAGAAAATATCCAATAAAATGCCTTAAAATAAACAAATAAACAAAGGCAATAGTAATAAAAAAAAAAAGTACTACTCGAAGCTTGATAAAATAAGATGTGTTCTTTGTCAGTACTTTTCTTACTCCCAAATTTGGATAAATGAGTGCACATCATTCTTCCTTTGGATGAGAGCCTCTGGACTGATAGATTGATTACCTTCTTAGCATTATATTCTTTAATTGTGGCTCTACAGCTGCCTAGCGTAGCTTCACCCACAGGCCATAGTAGGCTGTAAATAGCCAGCTGATATGTCACTGCTATGAATTCTCTGCTCCTCCTCCAGCTCCCCTTTGTCTCTGCATCTCTTGACATCACATTTGCAGTTTACTACTATCATAGTTTGCCATGTACAGGGCAGCTGTGACCTGACACAGCCCTGTAGTACTTGGTACCCAACATGGCCATTGGCAGCAAATTCCTACCTAAAGTAGAATTCTACCAATTTTCCCAAATCACGGTGGTTAATGTGCACATAGATAATTACTGTAATTAGCTAAGCAGGGCATCTAAAGTCCAAGAATCCAGTAGGATTCCAATAAATGTAAATATCAAATTAAAAGATCAGTGAGCTATGGACAAGGGGTAAAAAGTCAGGAAGAGGTGTTTAGGGGGGTTCTGGAAGGCATTAGAATGAGAATTTATATAATAATTTGTGTATGAGTACAAAATTATCAAAGAAAAAATTAAAAATGCAGGAATTATCCAAAAAAAGAATAAAAAGTTTAAACACACAAACACACATATAGCGTGCAGGCAGATCATACAAAGCCTAGCAGTCCTAGTGATGCTGGATTTCATTCTGTATGCTGTGGAAATTCAGTAATGGGACTTCCATGAATAAGACAGATGACTAGGAAGAGAGATGATAGATAGATAGATAGATAGATAGATAGATAGATAGATAGATAGGAGAGAAAGAGAAAGAGAGAGAAGGGGGAGAATCATAAAGACAAAGAAAAGAAAGATTTGAAAGGAACAATCAAAAGTAAAACTACTAATATTAATGCCTATCAGATGGCAATGATGAATACTGGATAGTAAATATCCATGGGATTTTAAGAATTATATATCCATTTGGTCAATTTTCAAGTGTATGGAAAATAAATAGAAAATCATGCAAAATTAGTAAGATGCTCCTGAGAACAAAATTCCCTTATATGGAAGAGAAAGAAACAATGTTTCCATTGGCTATGAAGGCCACAGTGGGGAAGCTTAAAGAAAGAGTTGATCAATTGTGGAAGGGTGAGAGCTTGGCTGTGTGTTTGCCCCGTACCTGATTACTATGTCAAAGACAAATCCTTGTAATTATATACAAAGTTTTCTCAGTCTACAGAAAGTTCCAGAGTTCCTAGGATTTCAATTGAGATTTCTAACTTGTCAGTCATTTCAGACATTAATATTTGATGTGTTATCTTGTAACAAACTGTATTATTGTTGTTGTTGTTGGTGGTGGTGGTGGTAATGTGGCCTTTTTTGTTTTCCTGTATAAAAACTAAAAATCTCAAATATAAGCAAGGGAGAGAAGTAGTCAAGATAGACCCACCCTTTAGTGTAGAAAAACAGGAGGGTAAGTGGGTAAGCCTCACATAGAGGAGAGGGGAATGCCATTTAAGGATTAAAACATTCTCTATAAAAAGCTGGAGGAGTCTCCACAGTCTGAGAGGAAGGCAGAGGCTGATTCTTCAGTGGAGTTCTCTCTACTTCAGTGACTGGAAGCAGGGAAAGCCAGCCACTTCACATCTTGCTCTGGGTCATTTTTTTCCCTATGGAACTAATGAGTGCTGTAGATCTGAGAAGACAGGTATTTGCTTATGTGGATTGAAAGTCAGAATTTCCAACAGCTGGTTGCTTCATACTTTTCCATTTCGGGGACCGCTGACTGAATTGGCCAAAGCCCCTCTGCAAGAAGAGGTTCCAGGGGGTCAGGGCAGAGTAGATATATATCTTGAGACCATATCTACTGGTGGCAATCCAATCCAATGAGAACAAAGATTTTACCCAACTGCTCAGCCTCTTGGCTTCCAGGAAAGAGATGAATTCAGTGAGACATCTCAGCAAAGATACAGTGTACATACCACTTGTCCACAGATGTCACACATGTAGACTGCAGATGAAGTTGAGGAATACAGTACTGGCATATAACAGCCATGGGTGTGAGGAGACATCCAGTAGCTGTAGAATCTGGCTAAGACAAAGTCAGCCATCTTGACTGTTCCAGTACATGTCACCAGAATGTAACCTAGTTTGAGGTCTTGGTGAATAATACAATTAGCATGAAGAAAATTCAGGCTGCTTACAAACTGTTTCAACAGGTCCTTGATGATCTCAACTGGGAAGCCTGGGGTGGGTGTGGGGTGCTTTGTCCAGGTATTTCCTTAGGTACTAGTCTATATTCTTAAACACGAGCATGACCCTATTGTCTCAGTCAGGTCAGGAAGTACTACAGATGTGCTTTAGCTGAATAACATTGGGATATTCTAAGTCCTCCAGTCTTCTAAGTAAGGCTATCTCATGAGCTGTGTTGATGGGAAGATCCTCTTCCATTAGGAACCCTCATAATCTTGAGGGCCTCAACATGGCCATTGTCAGAATCTCAGGCCTTCCAAACCATTCCATAGGTACTAACAGCAATTTCAGACCCTGTTTGAATGGTAGCATATTCCAAGCAGGATATTTCCTTAAGCCCATTATTCAGGCCCAGGAGCTGGTTCCTGGAGTGCCATACACTGAGGATAGGTCCCAGGCAGCTGAATGCTATGGGCTATCCTATAGACACAAACTTAAATGTTCCTTGAATATTGAATATTCTTCTGTTCAGTATTGGGTCTCAGGGTGACATTTCAGGAAGCACTCATGTCATTCATGGACATAGGTAGTCTTTCTAGATCAGGGTGCAGGCTACTTCAATTTTCTTCCACCTTCCAATGGCTTAATATAGCTCTAGCCTGGGGCCCAGTAGAGAGATGAAGGATTGGTGTAATCTTCCTTTCTGTTCATGTTGAACAAACCCATCTATCCTAGCAAGGGTTTTATCTGAGGGTTAAATAAAGTTTTTCTCTGTTCATCTCTTCTGGAATAGGTGACTGATATTTTCTCTGGCCATAGATTGTACAACTGAAGTGATCGGGTAATATAGTGTCTGCCTTCTGTGTCTGTATTTCCAGTTCTGTGTTGAATACCAAGTTAGTTTGATGCCAAGGAGACTGACTTCTGCTGAAATGGTCCTGCTTTGATATTTAGGTAGAGTAGTGCTTCCTGAAGGAACACTGGCTGTTTCAATGATGCTGCTTAAAATAGTCAAAACTTAAACGTTGTCATCTTAATTTGCTTTATGAATTCACTTAAAGAATAATAATAAAGAATGAATAAAATACTTAGGTGGTAGGAATTTTTAAATATATTTGATAACTTTTTTCAACCAAAATTTCATTCTTTCTCGAAAATCTACTAGATTTAGAGTAGAAAATAATTTCTAATATAATTAAATTAATGTTAATGGAGGGACTCACTTTGCATGCAGTAAATATACATAGAGATATTTATTTACTGAATATGAACTGCTGAAGCATGCCTCAGTTGTCCAACTTCCATCTTATTTCTTCTCTGAGTCATCACATTCTGGTTCTTTTTCTGCTGGACTATAAATGGCTAGCTTTAGTATGCATGGTAGTGGTTTGTGCTTGAATTTCTCTAAAAACCCTGTCACCTGACAGGAAGACCTGAAGTTTGTTCAGAGAAGCTTATGTTTCCTGAGAAAATATCTTGGTGTTATGATACTTTGGATTCTTTCAGGGTCAGAGGCGAGTAATGGTCATTGTGATAAAGTGAACCACACATCCCCTGGCAAACTGCTCTTATTGCAGACTTTAGTGGACTGTGAAATTCAGTGCTACACAGTAAGAGCAGGGAACCCAACAGATATGTGGAGAAGGTGTCTTAATGTAGGCTTGAAAGGTAAATGAAGAGGGCAAAGAAAACCTGTAATAATCCAGGAAACCAATGGTGTTAAGACAGAAGATTTATGCTTTTCAAATGCAAAGTATATACAGCATGAAATATGAGGCAATGCATCATAATAAAATAAGAAAAAAAGAAATAGATACCTTAAAAATTACAGAAGGAAAAATTAATCAGCAAACAATGAGGAAAAGAGCTGAGAGGAAGAAATGCAGAAGACACAGGTCCTAATGGAAGCCACATAGACAAAAGGGAATAGAACATGCAATCTAGGAGTGGGACTACAGGGAGCCAAGGTCAGAGGTTAGAAAAACAGATTCTCCTACAAGCCAGCACAGAGAGACCAGTCAATGAATAGGAAGTAAGAACCCACCAAGAGTCCTGGTATCAATGTAAGAGAGGTATTAAGAATGGAAGGGAAGGAGAGGAAGCTCCACTCCTAGGTGCTCTAACACACCCAGGATCACAGAATCACAGGATCACAGGATCCAAAATACTTGGTCACACCAGGATCTCAGGGTCCCAGAGGCAGCTTGACTCCTAGAACCTCTGACACACCCAAGCTCTTAGGATCACAGGGTTCTGGAATCACAAGATCACAGAGACAGTTGTACTCTAAGGAGCTCTGACACAACTGGGATTACAGGAAGGACAGGCTGCAGTTGGATATAGCAAGGACAGTTAGCACTAGAGATAATCAGATGTTGGGAGGCAAGCATAAGAACATAAGCAACACACACACACACACAAAAACAAGGTGACTCAGCATCATCAGAACCCAATTCTCCCACCATAGTAAGTCCCTATCACACCTGAAAAGAAAGATTCAGATCTAGAATAATTTCTCATGACAATGATATAGGACTTTAAGAAGGACATAAATAATTCCCTTAAAGAAATACAGGAGAACACAGGTAAATAGGTAGAAACACTTAAAGAGGAAACACAAAAGTCCCTTAAAGAATTATAGGAAAACACAAACAGGCAAAGGAAATGAACAAAACCATCAAAGATCTAAAAATGGAAGAGGAAACAATTAATCAATCACAAAGAGAAACAACCTGAGAGTTAGAAACCCTAGGAAAGAGATCAGGAGTTATAGATGCAAACATCATCAACAGAATACAAGAGATAGAAGAGAGAAACTCAGCGGCAGATTATACCATAGAAAACATTGACACAGCAGTCAAAGAAAATGCAAAATGCAAAAAGATCCTAACCCAAAATGTTTGGGAAATCCAGAACACAGTGAGAAGACCAAACCTAAGAATAGTAGGTATAGAGGAGAGTGAAAATTCCCAACATAAAGGATCAGTAAATATCTTCAATAAAATTGTAGAAGAAAACTTGCCTTACCTAAAGAAAGAGATGCCCATGAACATCTACAAAGCCTACAGAACTCTATAGACTGGACCAGAAAAGAAATTTCTCCTGTCACATAATAAAACAAATCAAAACACCAAATGCACTAAACAAAGAAAGAATATTAAAAGCAGTAAGGGAAAAGGTCAAGTAACATATAAAGGCAGACCTATCAGAATTGCACCAGACTTCTCATCCGGGGACTATGAAAGCCAGAAGATCCTGGGCAGATGTCATACAGACCCTAAGAGAACACAAATGCCAGCCTAGGCTACTATACCCAGAAAAACTCAATTACCATTGACAGAGGAACCAAGATATTCCTTGATAAAACCAAATTTACACAATACATTCCACAACTCCAGCCCTACAAAGGATAATATATGGAAAACACCAACACAAGGAGGGAAGCTACACCCTAGAAAAAAGCAAGAAAGTAATCTTTTAACAAACAACCATGAAATTCTACCTCACACCAGTCAGAATGGGTAAAATCAAGAATTCAGGTGACAGCAGATGCTGGTGAGGATGTGGAGAAGGAGGAATACGCCTCCATTACTGGTGGGATTGCAAGCTGGCACAACCATTCTGGAAATCAGTCTGGCCATACCTTATAAAATTGGACATATTTACTACCTGAGAACCCAGATATACCACTCCTAAGAATATACCCAGAAGATGCTCCAACATGTAGTAAGGTCATGTGCTCCACTATGTTCATAACAACCTTATTTAGAATAGCCAGAAGTTGGAGAGAATCCAGATGTCCTTCAACAGAGGAATGGGGTACTACTCAGCTATTAAAAACAATGAATTCATGAAATTCTTAGGCAAATGGATGGAACTAGAAAATATCATCCTGAGGGAGGTAACCCAATCACAAAAGAACACACATGGTATGCTCACTAATAAGTGGATACTAGCACAAAAGCTCCAAATACTCAAGATACAATTCACATACCACATGGAGCTCAAGAAGAAGGAAGACCAAAATATGGGTACTTCAATCCTTCTCAGAAGGAAAGCAAAATACTTGCAGAAGCAAATATGGAGATAAATTGTAGAGCAGAGACTGAAGGAAAGACCACCCAGAAACTGTTCCACCTGGGGATTCATCCCATATACAGTTACCAAACCCAGACACTATTGTGGATGCCAAGAAGAGCATGTTGACAGGAACCTGATATAGCTGTCTCCTGAGAGGCCCTGCCAGTGCCTTACAAATATAATTGTGGATGCTCACAGCCAACCATTGAACTGAGCATGGTGTCCCCAATAAAGGAGTTAGAGAAAGGCCTGAAGGAGTTGAAGGGGTTTGCAAACCCATAGAAAGGATAACAATATCAACCAATCAGACCCCATACACATACCAGAGCTCCCAGGAAGTGAGCTATCAACCAAGGAGTACAGATGCATATGTAGCAGGTGATGGCCTTGTCATGCATCAATGGCAGGAGAGTTGGTCCTATGAAGGCTTGATAGATGTCCCAGTGTAGGGGATTGAGGGTGGGGAGGTGGAAGTGGGTGTGCCTCAAAGGAGTCTGTAAGAGCAGTTTCCCCTATTGTGTCACAGTGAGGACACATGGAAGCCCACTCCTAGTACTGCAAGTTTAGAAAGCTTCTGTTAACTCCTTGGGGTCCAGAGTACATCTTGGGTTTCCTTGTATGTGTGTACCATTGATAGATTGCATTGGGTTAATATCAATGCCCACCCTAGCTAGAGGGAAGCCATACCAGAAACAGGTAGATAAAAGTGTTTCCAGCAGATAACTGGAGAATCCACAGGTGGAGATGCCTGGAGGAGTCCTTAGAAGATGGCAGCTCATAGGAACACAGCAGCAAGTCACAGGTAGGCATGTAGACATATGTGGAATACTGGTCATGTGAAGAGCAGTTCAAAATAGGTTTACCCCTAGTTATAATTCTGTGACTGGATGTTTTCACATGGTTTGGTGAAAGACTAATATAGGCTGGCAGAAACTACATTTTGAGTTTCAAATTTTGTTTATCTCAGATATAGCCATGGTATTGCCTAGAACACGATGCAGGAGCTATGATCAACAATTCCTGGCTGTGGCAGCCACTGCAGAGACAAGAGACACTACTGTGCTGCTCTGCTGTGATGTTCCAGGCTAGATGACCAAAGGATATTTTAATTTAGTATGTTTTAAATTTATGATGAAAGTTTCAGGCTGTGTTTTCTCTCAGTGTAAGCCATGAATCACAGAGTAATTCTCTTGGTCTCATTCTTTAAAGGACCCACCTGAGCTACTAGACATTGCACACATATCTAGGTAGAGCAATGCAAAATAAATAAATAAATAAATAAATAAATAAATAAATAAATAAATAAATAAAAGATGCCTAACAGGGTTTGTTTAATTTGAAGTTGTCCCCCACAGCAACAGTTATCATACAATGAGACCATGTTATTTTTGACAAGCTGTCACTAAATTGATCAGATTGGTAAGAACTCAAGAAATCACCAAAGGTAGGTGTGTGAAAAAGTCATTCACGGAAAATAATTCTGAATGTGAATAACAGGTTTTATTACAGCAGAAAAAAAAAAGACAGCATGAATAATCAGTAAAGAGTAATATTTGCTGTATTGAATATGGCGTAAAATTTGCATATCATTAATTGCTTTAAATGGTGCTTAGATGTAATAAATAAAATTGCCCTTATATGTAGATAATTCTACACAGAGAAATCCGAAATCCAAAACAAGAAAAGTAGAAAAAAAAGATCATGACAAATGTGGGTGATAGCCACAGGTTTTACAAGGTTTGAACTACAGGATAGACAAGGCATCCTCCATTAAAAATTGGGATAAATTATAGCTATTATTCTAAAACATTAAGGCAGATATGGAAGAAGGAGTTGACCATTTGACACACTCCCCCTCCTCCAGTGGGAAGGCATTTTAAAATTATCAGAAAGTTTAGATACCTACTTATAAAATTCTAAATCCTTTCTATTGTGGGTTGACTTAATTAAGTGATCTTAGCTAAAATGATGCATAATCTTCCCAGTCATTCAAATTCACTTTTTTCACATTATAAATCAGCTTAGGAAAAACACTCAAGCCCTGTTCATATACCTTGGATGGAATGGGATTCCTTCTATGTTCTCCACAAACACACTTCCGTGTTTGTCTGCTAGATGGCTACTGGGCTCTGAGCTACCATTAATGAAGGAGATGTACTTTTTACCTTGGATGCAATGGTAAATTAGAAGCAGAATCCATTCTAGCTGGCAGGCACTGTCAATGCCTAAGTGCTATTTCTGTTTCCTCTTGAAACATAGCCATCAATCTGTAGTGTTCAGGGTCCTTGAATCTCCATTTCCTTGAAGCACTTGAAATCTCAGACCCTTGGAAACATTCATACTCTTCCTAGCTTTCTCTTAAAAAATATTTCTTATCTTAGAAGAATTTTGCTTCAAAAATAAACAAAGAATACAAGATAAAGAAAATAAATAAGTGCAAGAGAGAAGTGCAGGTCTGTATTTGAAATGATAAACAAAATCTTATAGTTTTCAAATATGCCTTGATTAAGGAAATTCAGAGAAGCACTTTAAAATGATTGAATTCATGAAATGTAGGTGGAAGAGATCATTTCATGTTTAAACAGTTTTTTTTTAATAATCCAGGAACAGTGTTATCATTTATAATTAAGAGTCAAACTGGCACTGGAGAGGTGGCTCAGTGGTTAAGAAGCTCTTCTGGAGGGCTGGATTTCAGTCCCCAGCACCCATGTCATGGGGCTCAAAGCTGTCTGTAACCCTAGTTCTACTGGCTTCAATATCCTCTTCTGGCTTTTGCGGGCATCTTCATGCATGTACACATAACCACACACAGACACACATACATACATACATAGCTTACAAAAATCAAACCAAGTCATTAGAATGAAGAGTTCAGAAAACCATCCAGTCTCCCCTGGAGAATAGTATTGGCTAGGGCAGGAGAGGGAACCCCAAACCTGGCTCTCTGGGGATCTCAGGACACTGTCTGCCATCTTGAGAACAGGCATGAATTTGTTTGCATTTGGATAACCTTCAGACATTGCCTCATAGAAAACAAGGGATGTTGGAGCTGCCCTCAGGCATGCAGCACTGGGTGCCTCATATGCAGACTCCTTTCATGATGATATACTCTGGGTGTTGTAAGAGCATGATAGAGGTATGAGAATTGAGGGAGCATTCAATAAATGTGGAAGACTGCAAGTTGAATGTGAGACACTTGACTGAATTTTGCAAACTTCTCCCAATAGAGTACTGAACACATTTTCAATGTTTTGATATTTCCTTAATATTGGTGGTACAAATTGTGCTACAGAGGTCCTCATCTAGATAAGGAACAATAGCAGTAGCCTTTCTTGACACACAACAGGTGTGTGTCACATCTTCTCTGGAGATGACGCAGATCTTAATTTTTATGTGTGTCACTTCAGATCTGAGAACTATATTTTGAATATATATATATAGATATAATATATGAACTTTCAAGAGCAGATGCATTGCTATTCCATGCATATCCTTTGCTAGCAGAGATTTTAATTTTTCATGGGCTCATTTTGAAAGAAAATCATAACCAGAAAGAGACAGAGTAATAAGTGCACCCTGAGTGCTATGTTCTCTCATCTGCAGAGCGGAGACTAAAGTAAATCTTGACTGTCCACACTTCAAACTTCTTGATGTTAATAGCAGATTACAGGGGACTTCCAGTCCTTTCCTTATAGTATTTGAATCCAGTTCCCGACCACTGTCATGGCAGTTCCAAGACTCTTATGTGTGTCACATAGTTTAGCTTTCATGATGTTGATAATCCCAGAAGGAGGTAGATAGAGGAACCCGAATGCCACATCCAACTACTTCCCAAGCTAGTTCTGGAGGAGTATGAGCGGTATCTTTCATAGCTTTGTATTTCCAACTTTAATTTTCACAAGGTTTTGTGAAAACAAATCTATGTATCAATGTGCATGTCTCCATAAATGCCTTTTCCTCTGAATGGTGAGATTTATCTGAAATGCTATCACCTATTGATCCTGATCAGTCTCTATGCTCAGGAGCTGGTGACTTTCTTAATGCATGGAAAATTTAGGTCCCGACCATATACCACACGGGACCAGCGGGAAGAAGTACTTAGAGAGGGCAGTAGTGCCCAGTGTGGAGTGTGTTGATATAGACTATCTCTGAGAAAGAACTCAGAGTACAAAAACTTTAGAGATGGAGAGGCAGGAAGTGGGTTTCCTTAAGACAGTGAACTTCTCCACAGTGGAAACAATTTGGAAATTTCCATTAGGCATGCATGAAAGGAGTACTTAATAGCTCCTAGTTATTTTACCCCAATTAGCATTTTTACTGCTGTGCATGTCTATTCATCGTGAGACTATGTGCTTTAAAATAATTATTATATATGAACAAACACAAAACAGAGAAGAATCGGGAGGAATTTTCAGACTCATCTCAATGTGACTGGAATGTGAATTCCTAGGCATTGAATTTTGAATACAAAGGAGAAGTAAGCAGCTCTTTTCTGTCAAGTATTTTTGAAAACTCCTGATCCTCAAGAAAAACTTACTGGGAGCCTTCAACTGGCCAGGCACTCTTTGTAGCCCGAATGATGTAATCTTTTTTATAAAATCCAGATGCAGACTTGAACCCACCCCAGAGTTTATAGAAAGAGGCTCATGCTAAAGCAGTCAGAGGAATCAATGTATTATTAGAAACTGGGTATCCTGCAGCTGGTAAGAGCCAGGTAGCCTCTCATTAGGATTGCAACAAAGCTTGAATGGAGACACAGAGGCTTGATGGTTGGTGATGAGCCAAGCAGAGCTAGACACCTCATTCTTCAGAGGTGGCTTCCCACCAGAGCCATCCACACTCCGTTTGGTTTTGTTGATCCCTAGTGATTTTGACTCGGCTCTATTACAAGATTTTATAGAAAGAAAACTGTAAGATATCTGGAGTCCAAGGAAGGAGTAGAAGTGACTCTCCTCTTAAAATAGGGGTAACAAGCACAGAAAATTGAAGAGCTTCATCAAATGTCACCATGAACATTAGGACCATGAGAACTGAAGTCAAGTCACACAAGGGAGATACAACCCAAACCCATGAGCTAGATTACAATGTTTTCTTTCTATGTTTTTTTTTTAACCTTAAAGTTCTTAATGGGTAGATTTTCACAAAACAGTATTTGCTAAATTCATAATTTTCATACATAATTCACAGTTCCTCTTTAAAACAAAACTGACCAGTGGTCAGTTCTGGAAAAACTTATTCCATAGTCATGAGATGCTGACAGATAAATTGTGAGAAGTGTGTTGTTAGACAGTGTGGTCATTGTGCAAATATCATAGGGTGTCCTTACACCAATAAAAAGAGGTATGATGTCCCAACAAATTTAGTATCCTGGAATTCTATCATTAATATGGCCAGACACTGATCAAAATGAAAATATGCTGTCTGTAAGTACATGCAAGTGGTTCTAAGGACTACTACAGAAAGGAGCTAAGACATCATTCAAACCTATCAAGTGCTAGGACAATTAGTTCATACAATCTTTATGTATGTTTATTTTATATATTATTCAGCTTTTATTATGTGCTGTCATTATTCTAAGTGGGTGTGAGTACAACAACAACAACAACAACAAAGAGAATATAATTCCCTGGATTCAGTACGATGTTGTGTGGCTGTCAGCTGGGATGCCTGAGGCTCACACTAGGGACCACAGGATAATGACAAGGGCACTAGGAGATTCTGAAGTCCTAGAGTGGAATGATATGGACCTATAATCACCACAGAAAGCTCTTAGGTAGGGACGACATTAAGTCAGATTCCTGAGTGTTAAAGAACCTGAGAAGATCTTGGCAGAAGGAAGAAACAGTTGAAATAAATAGTGAGAGTTAAGGAGAGTTAAGAGTTGAGCTGTGTAGTGTCATGACAGGAAGATAGAGGACTTTGCAAGGGGTCAAGAAATGAGTGCTACAAGGTGGTCCAGAGACAAAGTAAATCTCACAGGGATGGAGGATGCTATGGAAGAAAGCAGCATTACCTCCCTGAGGCTCAGCAAAATCATTCTGCCCCATATGAAGGAAGGGTTTGCAGAAGACCAAGAGGGAAGTGGGGAGGCCAGTAATTAGTTGCTTCGTTGAGCCTTAGAAGGAAGAGAAGAGGGTTTGGACAAGGTATAGTACCCAGGTGAGGGAGGAGGACAAGAGCTATGGATGCTGGAGTTCTTCAAAAGCTGATGAAGTTCAGTTCTCTGTTCACAGAAGTTTCAATTTATAGACTGTTGGAATGTGGCAATATGTTAATGCAATTTCCTCAAAACTGAATATTCTCTGGAAATCCTAGCAGATTCTTAATTATAGATTCATTATAATTAAATGAAATCTGAGACAGGTGTTCAAAGCTGAAAATAAGCAAATTAGGAAGAGTCATCAGAACGTAGGTAGCATTGTAATTTACTTTCCATGAAAGCAAGTGTGTCCCTTCTAGCCAGGAATGTCAGGGAGTACTGGTTGGACTCAAATTGTCTTAGTAAATGTTAAGTGACTTTCAATTAGGACATTCTCAAGCATCACCATATGGGCTATTAGCATGCTATATAGGATGTAATTAAGCTCTGGGTAGCATAAGTTTTGCTCAGTGAAGCAGAGTGTCTCATGCACGGATTCCTACAGCTGTAAAGCCTCACCATGCGTGAGGTGGTGCCTTTGTATGAGCATCCTTGTTTGGATAGCAATGTCAATGTAGAGACTTACTTTCTGTTTATAGGTGATGCTTCCTGTATTGTTTACTTTGAGTGAGACCAGAGAGATGGGGCTTTATCAGTACTACTATTCCATAGTGTGTACGGCAAGGTAATTAGTGGACCAGCATTTACAGCCACATCATTGTGTGAGTACAATTTATTGAGCAGACTTTTCCCACTCAATTATTCATTATTGCATATGATATAAGTACAGGACTGCCATTAGCATAAATCCTGAGAAAATTCCCAACCAAGTCAATAAATTGGGTTTATCTGCCTTTCAAAACTGATGTTTTATTTGAAGAGATTTTTATAGGAAGATTAGTTCCATATGAATAGTTCATTTTATTAATGTAATTGAAATTTCATCTTGGGCTTTGATCCAGTGGAAAACATCTCAGAAAGATGACAGCGCCCTGGGGAAATCTAGGTAACACTGGGGAATTACAAGTTAAAAGTCACACTGACAGACCAGACATGTTTTGCATTATCAAAATACTAGCTTAATAAAATGCACATATGATCTCTAAATGGAGGTACTTCTAAAACAGGTTGTATTTTAAGTGATTAAGTCTTTGATGGCTTTCAAGTAGTTAACTCTGTTTATACAAAAAAGGCCTGCCACCTGTGACTCAATTTTAAATTTCCAGGACTATGTGCACTTTATTTTATTATTGATAAAACATTCAGGTGGAAATGCATGTGTGCATCTATTTATCAAAATTATACTTAAGAATTCAGAGACAAGGGAATGCCATGCATAACCTTGAGCTCAAAACTGTGTCAACAGATACAGGTTTCTAAATCTCAGCACTCTGGAGAATAAAGCAGGAAGATTTTCAGGGTCTCAAGGCCAACCTAGGCTACACAATGAGGTCCTGTCACAGAGATATGAAAGATGTGGGCTTTTGTTTTTTAACTGGTCCATAAAAGACAGAACAAGTACTGTTTAGCACAATCAGAGTCATCTCTGCTTCTCTCTGTGATCATAATCATCCTCGAACCCATAGTCCCTCAGGCTGTGAGTTGTCTGATCAGGATTGACAGGACTGATGGTCTTCTGAGTAAAAAAGCTATCCTATCACAGACCAAGTCACAGGCTAGTCACCAAGATCTTCATCCAAGGTTTAGATACAGAAAATCCACATGCAAATGCCAAGGACAGAAAACCAAGACAAAAGACATGGTGAAACCAGAATCTGCAATTGGTGGTACTCTCATCTGCCATGAGGGGAGAAACATAAGAAGAAATATTTCTTATGCACCCCTAACACATGAGGTTTAAAGGGACTTCTGTAGGGAGAGTGACCACCTGATCACTGGATCCTTTTGTATAGTTTTATTGATTCTATGTGACTCTGAATTCTCTGAGGGGGGCACTCTCAAAATTTGTATGTTAGGTTAGGGTCAAGCCATAATTGCACTATTAAAACTAATTTCCATTTCAGCATTAAGACACCATTATACCTAGAGTGGCTTGGCTTTGGGACCCTGTGACTGCATCTCTCCTGAAATTCTGGCAAGCTCCTGTTGTAGCTAGTCCACCTCATCATACAGTCCTTATCAAAGCCATGCCCCCACTGGATGTTTACAGCCTTTGGTAGCTCACAATGGAATGCAGATGGAAGGCTACAGCAAAAATTGTTAGGAATCCCAGGAGAGAGACCATATATATGCTTTCAGAACAATCGGAGCCGCACAGCAATGAAGAATGTAACAGCAGTCTGTTACAATGATGGATTTCATCTCTCTTTAAGTTCATTAAAATTAATTTGTTCTTGTATCTTTATTTCTGTGACAGATTTCAGATCTCATCCTATCTCATACGTCTATAATCACATGTCTTTTCCGTATCAAAATTGTATTTTAAACTCTACTAATTCTACATAATCTTAATGAAGCTTGGAAATGTTGAATATTTCAACACCATTTTTTCAAAATTTTTTCAAAGATTTATTTATTTTATGTATGTGAGTACACTGTTAATCTCTTCAGACACACCACAAGAGGCATCAGATCCCATTATAGATGGTTGTGAGCCACCATGTGGTTGCTGGGAATTGAACTCAGGACTTCTGCGAGAGCAGTTAGTGCTCTTAAGTGCTTAGCTATCTCTCCAGTCCATATTTCAACATTTTATGCAGTCCACTTGCTTTGAATTTTTTCATAAGGGGCTTGCCTCAGACTGCTTATACTTCACACAGATGGGCATATGGACTCTGGGCAGAAGAGGTGTCACTCCACTGTACTTAACGGCTTGTTTTGTCTCCACTTGTGCACTGTATCTCTCTTCCCACGTCAGAGCAGTAAAGCCACTACAGACCTCAGTCAGATCTGAGGCAGCTCCCCTCAGTGTTTCTGAGGCAGCTGGATGAGTTTGCACCTTCAGGCATTCCTCTGAGAATAAGCATTTCTTGATGCAGCCCCAGAGCTCCTCCAACAGGGAGGCCTGAAGCTCAGAGACTCACAGGATGGACCCCAGGCAGAAGTGCACCTTTTCTCCCAATCACACGGGACCAGGAAGCACAGCACTGAAGGGTTATCATCTTGGAGTCTCAGTCAGATTCGTTTTCTTCATTAACTAAAATGTTAAGGGTAGGAAAAAACTCAGAAACAACCAGCAGCATCAGATGACACATTTTATTAGAAGTGAGGTAATACACATAAACACACACACACACACACACACACACTGGAAGTGTAGGCAGGTGGGTAACTAAAGAGTAATCAGAGAAAGAAAACCTCCCTGCAGAGCAGAGAAGGGACCAAAATCCAAATCCCCTGGAGGGCCAGGGTCTTTTAAGGATTTTTGGTGGCTTCCAGCAGATTCTCCTCCATCGAATTTTTGATTGGTCAGTTTAAACAAAGAAAGGGAGCTGATATGCCCACAGCTTCAGATAAATGTGTTCAGGACTAGCCTTGTACATATCTAACCAACCTAAACCAGGCCCAGGAAGTGGCATGGGGGAAGACCCTGCTCCTGGCAAACAAATCTCACCAGAACTCTGTCTTAGTTCAGCAGAATGAAGAAAAGGCTAGACATGTGCCATTTTCATTATCTGTGGCCCATTTTCCTATCAGTTCGTCTGTCTATCAGGGATCTGTTTGGCCAGTTCCTATTTCTCCCTTGCTAAACAACCTTAGTAGAAGGGCATTTCACACTGATGAACCACAAAGTCCTCTTTTGTCTGAAGTGAAAGCTAAAAAGTTTGATCTACCATTCTGTTTTAAGACACCAGAAATACCAATTAGTAACATTCCTTAAGCTTATCATTTCTTAAAATTCATATATTTTAACTTAAAATCTATCAATTTATTAAAACCATCATTCAACTGCGGTCATTTATGTTGTGAGAGCCACCAAAACAAGGCACATATTTAATTTAGCCAAATTAAAAGGATGAAAAGAAAACATAATTTTAATGTGTTATCGAATTCTCTTTATGTTATTAATTTATGTAACTAGTGTTATGCAAGAGATATTTCTACATATTATTAGAAAAACATAGAGATCAAATAGTTACATTTTCTCTACAAAGCAATCCAAGTATATTGTGTAGCTTGAATCTTTCTCAGTTCACACACACAGCATGTTATTACACACTCACTGGTAGAATGTGTCTGGTACCCAGACTGCTGGACAATCAGGCCTTTGGGTGTTGAGGGATGGACAAAGGAGAGAGGTGCATAGCAGCTCTTATTTCCCACTGGGAATCTCACAGTGCTATGCTTTGATATGGAATTGTCATCTGGAAAACACCACACAGAGTAGCTGCAAGCCTCTGCTGCTCACTTGCCTTTGTTGTTCTGGCTTGCAAAAATGTAATTAAGGAAAGAAGTCAGCAGGTCTTTTAGAATGTCTCTTTCAAACAAATCAACACCTCTGTCAGACTAAATTAGGCAGAATCTCCACAGCTACTGATTCTCAGTTGTAATACCTGGCAGTCTGGATGGCTGGATTCTGCATCTGTGCATTCAACCAACGGTGGATGGACATAAACATCCCCATAGCAAATACATAGAATCCTTTCTCTTTGAACAATACATTCTGACAACTGTTCATATTGCATAGCTCTCTAGAAGAGAATAGGGAAAGAATAGTTAGGTTGATGCTAAGCTATTTGGTATAATAGACTTGAGGCTATACAGTTTAGGGTAGCTATGTGTGTCTGGGGTGGGATGCACTGCTATCTCATCTCTAGGGACACTAAGGGAATACACTATTTTTTCTGCTAGTGAAAAAGCTCTTTTCCCTACATATAGCATTTCCTTCCATAATAGTCTGCTTAAGACAGGTCAGCTCTCTCATGGAAATGCAATCACCTTTGCCTTTCTACTCACTAAAACAAGCAGAATTAACAAGTGAAAACAGGGTTTTAGAGAGCACAGGTTTTTATTTCTATTTATTTCTATTTCTATCCATCCATCTATCTTCTATCTACTGTGTATCATCTATCTTTCTATCATCTATCTCTACCTACCTGTCCATCTGTCTTGCTGTCTGTCTTGCTGTCTACCATCTATCTATCTATCTATCTATCTATCTATCTATCTATCTATCTATCTATCCATCCATCCTCTTTATTCCCGACTGCAGCCCCTCTGCCCTCTTCTCCTCCCAGTCCCATGTTTTCAAATCCCTCCAGAATTACTCCCTTTTCTCCACAAAGAAGGGGTACATATGCAACTAGAGACACCTAGTTGGCCATCATTGGGAAGAGAGGCCCCTTGGTTTTGCAAACTTTTATGCTCCAGTACAGGAGAATGCCAGAGCCAAGAAGTGGGAGTGGGTGGGTAGGGGAACAGGGTAGGGTGAGGGTATAGGGGGCTTCCTGGATAGCATTGGAAATGTAAATGAAGAAAATATCTAATAAATTTTTGAAAAAAAAGGGGAGGGGAAGCTCACCCTGGATAAGAGATTTATATTTCTAATGTAGGGCTATTTCAAGCAAAATTGGACTCATGTGAAGTTCTCAGCTATTTTATTTAAATGAATATCTAAATTAGGAATGTATATGGATAGTGTAAACAAAGATATGTCTGGTTTAGAAAGAACAGAGGCGCCAGGCGTGGTGGCGCACGCCTTTAATCCCAGCACTCGGGAGGCAGAGGCAGGCGGATTTCTGAGTTCGAGGCCAGCCTGGTCTACAGAGGGAGTTCCAGGACAGCCAGGGCTATACAGAGAAACCCTGTCTCGAAAAACCAAAAAAAAAAAAAAAAAAAAAGGAAGAACAGAGGCCACACGGATGCGTATGACAGCGAGGACTTTTGGATATCTGTCATTCGGATGATAGAAAGGAGAGATTGCTCCTCCTCAAATCTTTCCTGTGATGAAGGAAATCATGAAGCATCAGTGTTCACCAGGCCTATGCCAGACCCATCTCATAACCCCAGGGGGTCTGAGTCACTTAGTGAAACACTGGTATCACCAGTGAATGCACAGTAATAGTCTATCAATACAGCTTGCCTTATTGGTAGTAAGCATTAAATTAAAAATCTGTAGGCCTAGGTAACATAAATATGAGTCACTTAAAAATCAACAGGTCCTGTAATCTACTTGTTCATCCTTTCTCATCCTCAACAAGACTTTCTGCTTAGTTACTCAACATAGGACCCGGTGAACTTTGAGTTGACACTTTTCCAATAGGATGTCACTTTAATTTGAGAGACAACTGTCAACAATTCTGTGTGGTAAAGCATCTAAAAGAGAGGAGAAGGGATAGGGACCCAAAGGCACAGCAAACAATCAGTGGGAACTGACTGAGCATGGACTACACTTGCTGTCAGGACTGTGGGAGCCAGGGACACACTAAATGTCACTACTGGCATTGCTAAAGAGTTTGTTTATGAATTCCATTATTCTTAAATTACACTTAGCCACACCCATTGTCATTGATGATATTGCTCTGCTTTTGCGATTCAATTGAAATACCAAGGACTCTCAAGTTCTTTATACTTCTTGCTTCCTAAGCTCAACCATTTAATACCTTCCAGAATTCTTCGTGTTCAAATTAGACAAAGACATGTATATTGTTTACATGACAAGTGAGGTAACTATGCTTAAATAATTCAGATGATGCCACAACATGGAACAACTGTTCGTGATTCTTAGAGGACAAGAATCTGGAGGTGAGATGGGCTTTTTCAGATAGTGCTAAAGGTGCGAGTGTTTGTAAGCTTTGACATATCAAAAAGAATTTGAAGGATTCTAAGTGTTGTCATGGTCTTTGACTCAAGCCAGGAAAGAGTCTCTGACTCTTTCCCTTTGACAGTAACGGGAAAGAACAAAGGAACAAAGGTAGATAGAGCCATCTGCAGGCTGGCCTCCATGTCTTGGGCTCTACATCCAGGGACTTAGTCCATCAAGGATTGGGATAAGAATAAAGTAAATGGCTGCATCTACAAGTACAAGGTGACTTTTCTATCGATGCCATTACATTAGTACCACAACCACTTGCTCAGCACTTCCTCTGTACTGATATTATAGGTCATCCATCCAGGAAGACCTATGTAGATTATATGCAAACACTATACAGTGACTGTAAGTGAGTTGAACATAACCTTCTTATCCTACTTCTGAGAATCTCAGAACTACATCCCCTGGCAAAACTTTCTTGTCCTGATGGTCATGGATACCTTCCTCTTTCTTTGGTACTTGGTACAAATACTGTAGGCCTCAGGAGTCCCCTTTCCCCCATGCACTCATTGTCTGATAAGCTTGTCTGTGTGTCTGTCTCTCCTCACATGGTACCTTGAGCTCCTCAGGACCAAAAACGATCATTGATGCATTAGATATAGTACTTGACACACTCAGCACAGTGCTCAGGATGCAGCACAGAGGATTCAAATTCTACTGTTCTGTAATGCCCAGATCATCATTCACCATATCAATAGCATCCTTCTCTAAAGGAAATGAGGAGTGAGGAGTCAGCATCTTGGGCAGAGCTCATACCTGTCAGACTGAAGGGTAGGAATGAAGTGAATTTTCCATGGTTTTTCCTGTGTGTGTATGTGTGTTGTTATTGTTGTCTGTTTGCTTGCTTGTTTTTGGAGGGAAAGCAAACCTCCCCAGACAGTCCAGAGGACTCTGACTTGACTCTGAGGTATATGATCTGGCAGATACCTAGTTACTCTGGCTCCTGAATAGTTGCCAGTGTTTATTGGATAGGGAGAAAACTGGGCCCTAAAAATGGGTTTCTGTCTTGAAACTTTTGAATAAATATTCCTTTAGACTTTAGTCTCTTCTGCAAAGCACAAATTTGTGTATGGTAATTAAAGCATACATCTTATACCCATCCCACAATAGTCAATAACTTTCTCAGTGGCCCTGAACCCTTTAGGAAGAAATATATCATTTGACATGACTTGAATGTTTGGAAGCAAGGTGTCCATGTGCTTGGTATATAGTAAAAATTCTCTAGAAGACGTCAGTGTATTTGTGAACAAAATCACTCTCAGGTTAGTGGTTCCTCCCCCACCATATTTACTCAACATCACCTTTTTTTTTTTTCTCTGTTCTGCCTTAATAGACTAATCCCTGCCTCTTTCCAATAGGTAGCAGTCACTCTCAATTTTGAGCAAATAAAGGAGGGACAATAATCATCCTGCCAGATTTCTTCCCTGCACATACATGGTTGTCATGTTGGGATCACACATTTACTAAAAGACAATGCATGTGAGCCCGAGTATTAAGCCATGCATAGTTAGGTAGGTGACTTACAAGCTAAGGAGTTTTTAGTGGGCACCAGGTATATTTTAATGTTGAGGGTCTGTGCTAGTAAGAGTCCTTTGGTTATATTGCCTGTCTCACACTGTATAGTATGTCCCTATATGGGAAGGTCATTGCTGCTGACTCCTATCTGATGTTTCTTGGCTTACCATTTCTGCTTTCTCAGAACTTCTCATATTTGTTAATTTCAGTAACGTTTCTATGTCTGCAAGCCTGTTGTCCTTTCAGGGGTCAACTTTACCTCGCATTTACTATGGTGGCATTTAATAGTGCTAATGGAGTTCTTGCCATATATTATTATACCAAGCTGAGATAGTAACCAAGACAGGAGTGGTTAGTTAATAATAGTTTATTGTGTTTTCTAAACAGAATGTCCTGTACCCAAGGATGCTCTCTAGGGCTCATAGAGTAGATTAGAAGAATTTTGGATCTTACATAGGATTAAAATTAATTTTTAAATTAGTAAAAAAATGCAATAGCTAACAATGAAAGACAGTGACTATAACTGTACTGTAGTAAGTTCTTCAAATAAGATGAATTTACATATTTCTGGAATTTTCCACTTAATATTTTTGGATTCCTGCTGGCCATCCATTATAACCCAGGAGAGTGAAACACTGGATAATGGGACAAGTGCAGACACTGAAATTTTCATCAGAGGAAAAAAAATCTCTGTCTCCAGTAAATAAGGGGTTACCAACCCATGTGAATAAATCTGTTTTCACAGCTGCTCATGCTCTGTATGGTAACTTTAAGGAGGCTCTGGAGGATCAATCCCAGTACTCCAGGGCAGTTTACACATTTCTGAGATCTACAGTGAGGATCATGTGAGAACCCATGCCTGGTCCACAGATACTGCAGTACTGGGCTTGCAGGCTTCTTGGGACCTTGGCTACCCTTGTGTCACACGCAACAGATCCAGTGCTGTGCTTTGGGCTTCAGTAGGAGATTTAGAAATAAAACAAAAAATTCTTCTTGCCTGAAAAACAAGTAAGTAGGACAAACCCACAAAAGGAACCAACACAGTAGCCCCAGCCCTTGACTGGTGATGGGTATAAGGATACACCCAGCTCTTGACTGGTGATGGGTATAAGGATATGACCCAGCTCTTGACTGGTGATGGGTATAAGGATATGACCCAGCTCTTGTCTGGTGATGGGTATAAGGATATGACCCAGCTCTTGACTGGTGATGGGTATAAGGATACACCCAGCTCTTGTCTGGTGATGGGTATAAGGATATGACCCAGCTCTTGTCTGGTGATGGGTATAAGGATACGAACCAGCTCTTGTCTGGTGATGGGTATAAGGATACGAACCAGCTCTTGACTGGTGATGGGTATAAGGATATGACCCAGCTCTTGTCTGGTGATGGGTATAAGGATATGACCCATCTCTTGTCTGGTGATGGGTATAAGGATACGAACCAGCTCTTGACTGGTGATGGGTATAAGGATATGACCCAGCTCTTGTCTGGTGATGGGTATAAGGATACGACCCAGCTCTTGTCTGGTGATGGGTATAAGGATATGACCCAGCTCTTGTCTGGTGATGGGTATAAGGATATGACCCAGCTCTTGTCTGGTGATGGGTATAAGGATATGACCCAGCTCTTGTCTGGTGATGGGTATAAGGATACGACCCAGCTCTTGTCTGGTGATGGGTATAAGGATACGAACCAGCTCTTGTCTGGTGATGGGTATAAGGATATGACCCAGCTCTTGTCTGGTGATGGGTATAAGGATATGACCCAGCTCTTGTCTGGTGATGGGTATAAGGATATGACCCAGCTCTTGTCTGGTGATGGGTATAAGGATATGACCCAGCTCTTGTCTGGTGATGGGTATAAGGATATGACCCAGCTCTTGTCTGGTGATGGGTATAAGGATATGACCCAGCTCTTGTCTGGTGATGGGTATAAGGATATGACCCAGCTCTTGTCTGGTGATGGGTATAAGGATATGACCCAGCTCTTGTCTGGTGATGGGTATAAGGATACGACCCAGCTCTTGTCTGGTGATGGGTATAAGGATATGACCCAGCTCTTGTCTGGTGATGGGTATAAGGATGTGACCTAGGTGTTTAGGAGAATGAGTGTTTGCTTGCATACACATTCTTGAGGTGTATCTTGTTGCTGAACATGGCTGACCAGAGATTGTGATTGCCAAGTGACCTTAACTTGGTCCTGTACTGGGGCTATAGAAATTCTGTTTGATGTCAAATTATTGGCTTTCTGAAACTCAGGAATACCTGCCCCTAAAGACATAGATGTTCTGTAAAGAATTGGTTTTCAATATAGAAGTGTTTTCCTAAAGCATCACTAACATTACCCTCTCCTCTGTATTCTGTGATTCTAAACAAAGATGTATGGTGCATATCTTTTGGTGACAGATAGCTGGACATTTTTATTATGAATAGTAGCCTTCTTCTCACAGGTGCCACTAGGATGTGCACCACAGTTTTCTCCTGCTGACATCTCTGAAGTTCATTTACCTACATCCTTTCTCCCCCTTTCCACTTTATCTTTCCTTACTCAACTGTTTGAAGGATGGCCGAAACCCACTTGTGTATGTAGTTACCACTTATGTTTCCTTTGAATCCCTGCCTGTAGTATATAGGGTCTTTCAGAATTCATTGCACTGGAAAAATGAAATGCAGTTTTAATATCATGGACACAAAGACATAACTATAGACACAACAAAGACAGAAACCGTATAGCTGAAGCCTGATTCAAGGAGAACAAGGAATACAATCTTCAACTAGTTTCTTTGTTGAAATGGAGCCAATAAGATAGAAAACAAGATATGAAGGACATAGCTTTGAGGTGCAAGTGTTTTGTGAGTAGGGAGTATGCTCCTTAGGATAGAAACCTGTCCTTGATGTAGGACATTATTGAGAACATCACCTCCACTCATGTGAGATTTTAAACAAATGCAATGAGTGCTTGTGTTCATTGGTTGTTCAACTATTATAATATGTATATGATTTGATGGCTATATCCACAGGATTCTCTTTTTTCATTTTTAAGGAGCCTCAAAAAGAGAATATGCCCTTTTCCCCATCAATTCCATCATCAGTTAGCCCTCACTAGGGAAGAGACAGGGGTATCCAGATCCAACTTCATCTGGGCATGACAACTAGCTCTTTACAGCTTCCTCCATCCCGAAGAGAGATCTAATCTGTAATTGCTTTTGTTTAAGTAAAATTCAAAGGCAAAGGGGAGAAAGTACAACATGAAAGTTTATCAGGAAGCCACGAGGGTTCTTGAAAAGCAGTGACCTTGTGTGATATGCAGAAGCAGACAGCATCTCACTGAGTTTTTAAAGTTTGATTCCATAATGCTGTCATTGGACAAACCTATTGGAGGGATAAATAGAATTTCAGGTCCAATGAATTACTTTTCCTTCTTACCATTTACTCTTGATGATAATTTAGTTTAATAAGTGCAGAGCCAAGCTGGCTCTAATTTCACTGCCACATGCTGTGATTCAAAGGGTAGAATTTAGCCTTTTGAGACACATTCACTAGCTGCTACTGCAGATCAAAGGAACAATGTGGTATGCTGACCTTCCATCTTCTGTATGCACAAAACTCTCAGTTCAAAGACCCAGAGAGCATCAGATGAATCCAGAATGCTAGAGGAGTTGTCGTCCTAGATAAGAGCCTGCCTGTGAGGAACCCAGGTTGAGTTTCCTTTTGTTAAATCAAGTTGAGCTGCTGTAGACCTCTGAGAATCCTGTTGGTTTACATCTCTGCAAAGCATTCTTTCCTTTTCCCTCTGGCTTAGCTGGACATCGCCTTTGACCATGACCACACACATATTTTATAGTATGCCTTTCCCTTTCATACTCAGAAGCCCCCACCTCCCTCCCAAGGACTGCCAAATATCTGTGCATTGCTTCATAATTATAATTAACTTTATTCATTTCTGATTTGTGTTTATTTATTAGTTTTACTGGAATTCTCAACCCCTGGTATGTTCATAAAATACCTGATTACTCAGGATCAGACTGATATAGTATGTCGATCATTGTGCTTTCTGACATTTGGCAATGACCCTATGTCCTCAGACACATCACAAATCTTTTCTGTTTTTTTAATTCATTTTTAAAGAATTTTGTACATGTATAAAATGAAATATACCCCTGCTCATATTCCCCTCTTAACCTTCTCAGATTCTCACTAATACATGCATCCTCCCTGGCCAGTGTCATGCCTTCTTCTTTTTCATTTTTAACACAAAGAGGTTGCCCATGCTGCAGGAATGGCTCTGCTCTCATGCATTATGGAAGGCAATCACTGTTTGTAGATATGTTGTATGCCTTCACAATAGGAGAGCGAAGTCAGGGACAACACTTACATGTATGTAGAGAATTCAGCTCTTTCACAACATCCAACATATTTGTGAGAATATTAGATTTTTTTCTGCTTTTGATGATCATGTAGAAAACATTTCTGTAAAACATCAGGAATAATTCAATCTGTTTCTTGTTTTTCTCCCTCATAGCACCATCACACAGTTACTTTCTGTTAGCCATGTAGTCAATTTAATTTAATTCAACCCAATTTTCTTTTTACTTGTTCAAACCATTGTGATTTCAAACATCATTTTTATTTGACAACTCACTAGAAAAGCAGTAAGTCCTGGCATATTTTAATTATTTTTACAACAGCTTTAAGTAATTAACATGAGTGGGTCTGCCCAGTGAGACATGTTTGATCATAATTTTAGAGTCAGTGTGAAAAGAAAAATCACAGAATGGCTAATAACTAAGGAAGGGCTTCAAAAAGTAAATCGTATGAAAAGTCATAGAACTGCATGCAAGTTCAGAGATGTGCCTCAGAATCCATAAGCAACCATGGCTGAGTCAAGTGTGTCAACTTCCATGCTAGGGACACTTTGGGCTGGATCATTCTTTGCTCTTGGGTCTGTCTTGAATATGGTGATGCATGTAGCAACAATAGTAGCCTCAACACATGGTACAAGTGACGCCAACCCAGATATAACATCCTAAATTACTCTTCAGACAGAGCCAAATGTTACAAGGTTTAGCATAGATGGAGAGAAAATTACTTAATACTGGAAAGCATAGTTTGTGCAACTTTGACATCCCATATTGATACTGTCTGTGTGACAGGTTGAAAAATGTTTGCACCAATGGTCATTCTGAAATAGTTTACAAAATGAAGAGCTTTCTGGAGTGAAAAATATCCCAACTGGATAATGAAGTCCAATTTGTGAGCACAACTGAACTGAAAGAACAAATGACTCATAGCTCAAATGTAGAATGGCAGAATTGGACATAAACAGATCTTCGTTTCTATTTCAAATGCAAGTGAGTGAGTGTCTAGGTCCAAAACCTCAAGGTTCAAAAGATTTTCAGCCCGTCATACTCTAGCAATAACTGAACCCAGGCCCTACTAGCTCAGTTGGTAAAGCAGGACTCTTAATCTCAGGGTCGTGTGTATGTGGCCCACATTAGGTGCAAGTTGTAGGGTTATGGGGCCCAAATCTACTCTGCCACAGGGCTTGGTTGCTCAGGGAGCTAATGTGCTATTGCAGAGTGGGTGTTAGGCTGTAGGGAACCTGCAGGACACTGCTTCAGAGGTGAGAAAACCCAGTCTGTGGCACAGGACAACCAGAGCTATCTTGGGGGTCCCTGGGTCTGTGATGAGGCTGGTGCCTTCTGGTTCTCAGATTCTTGGACACCCAGGCACCACCAGGAGTTACAGAAGAGCTGAGAATGGAGTGGTGGCACACAGGCTAAGTCTAGTCCGAGGCTGGGGTGTGGGGCAGGAGGAACTCTGGCTGGTCCCACCTGTGGCAGGGGTGTAGTTCTTGGCTTGCCAGCCCTTGGCTTGGACTTGGGCTTGGTGGCTCCTGTGGCTGGGAGTGCAGAGAGGCCTTCTGTGGGAAACTAGACAGCTGCTCTATAAGGCAAAGGCCTTCTCCATGGCTCCCCACCATGACTCCATGGCTCCCCACCGAGAATCCCTATGAAAAGAGATAGTTCATGGTTTTAAGGCTTTTTTTTTTTTTTGTCATGGCAGAAAATAGATGCATAAAACTATACCGCACTCCTCAGGGTGGGCCTGAGGTTAAATGCTTTTTGCAGGGAGGAATGCCTTAGAAGGAAAGCTTATTGACTAAGCTCTCCAGACCTTTAGGTATTTCATTAAAATGGAGATCTGTCTTAAGACTATGTGACCACAAGTCATGTCCTCTCCATATGGAGGGGCTTGGAGCCTTGCTCTTATGTGACTGATAGCCATAAATCTATGAAGGACTGTGACTAGTGACAGAGTCCTTGTGCCCAGGAACAGGCAAAGCACCTACCATCCCTTCAGGGTCTCCAGGGTTTCAAGCCTTAGCTCCACCAGGAACCAAACTTTTCATGGTCCCACACATTCTGGCTACTCAATGATGCAGCTTTGTTCTGGTTCTTAGCTTACTCTTTAGAGCATCTGCAAGGATTCTGAATGTAACAACTCTCAGTGTAGCCTCACAGCTGTTGCTATCTTGCCTTGTGCATTTCTTAAAACACCCATTTCACTTAGGTGATCTGGTCTTGTCAGAGTAAGAAGAGCTCTCAGGAACAGAGATTATTAAGTGAACCAAGAGAGGAGAGAAAATATACTTTCCAAGTCTGATTGAAGACTGAAATCCCCTACCGTTAGAAAAGACAAGATCTATTGTGTTTGGTGAAGGGAAACATATCTGCACAAAGAGTCATTTTCTGTTCTCACCACCTTATCAGACCCAATTGAATATTGCCCAATAATTAGCTCTTATGCTACTGGAAGAATTGGTTCCAAATAACTCATTGTCTTTCTTCTTTATCTTAAAAAGATCTAAAAGTCCTTGTTAATTTGTATTGCTGGCTCAGTTTCATTCTGTAATACTGAAAGCATTCTCTGAGCCTGATGAGTCTTCCCGGTAGGCAGAACTATCTTCTCATTCATCTGTGAGTGGTCCAACTGTGAGTGTCTGATGTTGCCAAACCTGTGAGTGCTGAATGTGGCACTTAGAAGATGAACCAGAAGAATTCAGAACACCAATGATAATGGGATCTCCTTTTAAACCCAAGAGGCTTAGTTCCAGTCATGTACCCAGATGTACTTGCACATCTAGTGTTACTTTAACATTTCCATTCAGCCCTAGGTAATTAGATTTATTTGCTCATGAAGAGATAAGTAGATACCAGGTCCCATGCCCTAGTCAAGAAGTTATTGAGAGTTGATAGCTGCTTGCTGAGGGAGAATCAGTTTTCCCTAAGAATATTGTCACTGGTAGACACACTCCAGGAGAAAAACCACACACCATGAATATTTGGACAGCACAGATGAAATTTGATGGGGGAAAAAAAAGAGGAGACAAAGTTGGATGGGTAGAAAAGAGAGGTTGAATATGGGATGAAATGAGGAGGGGTGAATATAATTGAAACGTATGATAGGAAAAAACTAGAAAAAAATCAATTTATTTGCATGTGATATAGAATTGCAATTTGATCCATTTTCTTAACAATGGCAATCTCATCCTCACCCATTAGCAAAACCTTTCTCTTAGTTAACTAACATTACAGATCCCTTTGAGATAAAGCTGTATTACAGATTTAGGTAGACTATCCAAGTAAAGCAAACTAGCTTAAAATAGGATTTTGCTGTTTCTGAGCCTTCCTAAGACACCACATTTTTAAATGCTGTTTCCACACTCCACTAAATAACCCAGAAGTAATTCCAAATTTCCTGCTAAGAAATTGCACTGCCTCTTCCCTCTACCATAATAGATAGCTGACATTATTAAGGAAGACAAACACATTACTGTGGCCACCAAGGCACTAGCATGCCACTAAACTGTTCCTCGTTGGCTAATTCACAACTGATTGAATAAATGCCTCAAAAGTCTCAGCCACCTCAAAGGAAAGACAGTTAATTCAATGGCTACTATTGATTGACCCTTGGTTAATTAAAATAGCAAGCATGGAGAGGCATGGTGCGCATAGAGCCCACAAAGAGCAGTCTGATCCCTTGGTCCTTTGCAAGCTTTCCAGTCTCTTCTTTAATTCTGCTCTGGTTGAGATGCAGATTTGTAGGTTAATGCATTTTCCATTTGAGTCCTTTATAAACTAAAAATTTATTGGCTTGTAAGTAGGACCTCTACTCTACTTTTGAACTATTGCCCAGAGAATGTTATTTTCCTATTATGAGGAAATTGTGAGCCATTACACAAAGATTATTTCTTCTTGTATATCTCCCATACCATTGCTAAGCATTTTAATTAATATTCAATTGTCAAAGTTGTTTTTACTTTCCCTTTATTTGAGAGATATAACATCTCCTATCACCTAATGCTTCTGAAGTTAATGGTCAAATAAAAATTATGTTTGAGATCTCAATGGTCTCAACAAGTAAAAAATTAATTGAATTGAATTAAAGTGGCTATATGGCCAACAAGCAACTCACACTCCCATTACTATTTTTGTGCCATTCTTCAGGTGTCCCTCTTATGTCTGCTCTATATATGACAAGCATTGCTTGAGTGTGATGTTTTATATTACATAAATTTCCTGACTACATTTTTATCAACATAAGGTAATATAAACATATAAGTATAAACATAAGTCAATTCATCCCTTGAAGGGATTTGTGAGCTCAAGGTTCTCTGCTTTGTGCCAAAATAAATGTAACCTGCAAGTTTTTCATAGAATGTTTTCTCTGTAAGTATCCAAATAAGACAATATGTCCATTGATCTACTAATCATTGACTTAATATAGGTTTGGAGCATGTCAAAGGTGGGGATTTATATGACTCTCTCTTATCATAGTTTGTCTTGTTAGTTTATTGTCTGATGAAATGCAGTTCCAAATACTTCAAATTAAGCAAATTGGCTGGCTCACATAGCATTGTGAGCAGAGGAGGGTTGGATGCCTCACAGGTCCTAAACGCTGCAGAAGCTGCCTTGTTCTGATGTACTCAAAATATGGCTTTTGTCTATGAATGTAACTTCTGTTCTTAATATCATAACATCTCCCCATTCTCCCCAGTGGCAGCTAACCCAATATTCAATTCTTGCAAACCCAGCAGAAAAGAAGAAGCCTGTCATTTTCCCAAGAAAATAGGTTCAGGCTATGACTATTGGTTCTCAGCACTGGGCTGGAGCTGGCTTTGGTCAGAGTATGGGCAGGTTCCCAGGTACACAGAAAACAGAAAGGATTATTATAGGAAAACTGTAATGTTAAACTTCTGAGACCACCAACCAACACTTTACACGGGAATGAGCAGATGTGTATTCTGGATAAAACCAGATACCAACTATGAGCGTGTCTAAAGTGAAACCAACTGTAGTCCTAAGGCATACTTCATTAGAACAAGTACAAAGCATAGGTGCAAGGAGAATTAAATCCTTAATTAGAATTAAGTTACAGTGCTCAACTTTTGACAGATTAGCAGTTTTCGATGTTCAGGAACCTCCTTGCACCAAGTTTACTCTTGTTCCATTAATTAACCCCAGTGCCTCCACTTACATATTTTCCTTCTCCCTTGATGATCAGAATAGGTCTGGCTGGCTCACATAGCATTGTGAGCAGAGGAGGGTTGGATGCCTCACAGGTCCTAAACGCTGCAGAAGCTGCCTTGTTCTGATGTACTCAAAATATGGAGGGAGGATCAAGTAAAAATAAGACTGGTCAATAAAGCCAGTATATAAATCCCTACTTTATAAACTAACCTCTCTCTCTCTCTCTCTCTCTCTCTCTCTCTCTCTCTCTCTCTCTCTCTCTCTCTCTCTCCCTCTCTCCGTCTCTCCGTCTCTCTCTCTGTCTCTGTCTCTCTGTCTCTCTGTCTCTGTCTCTCTCTGTCTCTCTCTGTGTGTGTGTGTGTGTTAAAGTGTGCTTGAATGAAAGCACAAATTCATCTTTGAACTTTTGATCAACTTGCCTCATCCTCCTGATTCTTGAGGTTACTGGGATGTCCCTGTAAGTGTCAACACCCAGTTGACTGAGGACTGGGATCCCCACATTGCTACTCCTGCCATAGTAACTGAACCACTGCTGGGTGTTCAATATCTCACAGCCCTTGCCAAGAAAGACTGAGGCAGACACTTAGCTAGCACCTGTGTGCACAGTGCTGGATGTGCTGTAGTTAAACCCGCTGAGTCCTAGATTATTCCCTTGAATATGACCTTAAACATGTCAGGACATGACTGTTTCCCAAGAACCAAGTGGTTTTTACCACTCATTTCTAATGCAGAGATGAATAAAGTACATTCTACTCCTGTGAAATAAAAGATAGAGAGAAGAAAAATTGTCAAAACCAACTAAAACAATGTATGCCAATAAAAATGATGAACAAGAGCCATGACCAAAAAATCTACACTGGGCTCTGAATTGACCACAGAACAAAGCATATCTGTGTGTTACTGACAGCTTCTCAGAAACAAATATTTGTGGAGAGCTGATATATGAGTAATACCTTTAGCAAGGGAAGATGGAGTTAGGATCTGGGGGAACAGATGGCAAAGGGGATGAGGAAGAGAGAACCTGTCAAGCTGTTTAGATGAGTAACCTACAGAGGTAGAAATAAACAGGAGGCTGTGTTGGAAGAGGTTGTTCAATAACAAAGAGTGAGAGTATGGACCCTGGGACAGTGCCCTGAGGGGTGGGTGTGTGTGTGTCTGTGAGAGAGAGAGAGGGAGAGAGAGAGAGAGAGAGAGAGAGAGAGAGAGAGAGAGAGAGAGAGAGAGAGAGAGAGAGAGAGCAGTTTTACAGGTCCCTTATGTATAATGACCTCAATCTCATGACCTTCTGTTTGCTGTTTCCATTAATCACATTATTAAGAGCTCTCCCAGGTGTTGCATCAAAGCTAAAGTGGCAACAGTGGGTCAACCTTGCTAGCTAATAGATACAGCAAACACAGGGCCAGGGTAACTCTCATGGCACCATCCCATCCATGTGTCTTTATTCACCAATTTCATGTAGGTGTCATTTCTTTTTTTTTTTTTTTTAAATATTTTTATTAGGTATTTTCCTCATTTACATTTCCAATGCTATCCCAAAAGTCCCCCATACCCTCCACTCCACTCCCCTACCCACCCACTCCCACTTTTTGGCCCTGGCATTCCTCTGTACTGGGGCATATAAAGTTTGCAAGTTCAATGGGCCTCTCTTTCCAGTGATGGCCAAAAAGATGGCCGACAAGGCCATCTTTTGATACATATGCAGCTCATTTCTTGACAGATGTGACACGTCTTCAAAGGATTAGCTAAGAACTCGTACAGTACAGTTTTCAGCTCTAGGCATGAAAGCCCTGAGATCCAGATTGCTTTCTGAGGCATTGGGATCAGATTTTGAAAATAAATATAACAGTGTCCTATATACTCTTTCCTTTGTTTTGTAGAAATTGTAGAGTTCTGACAAAAGTTCTAACTCTCAAGTTCTTTCCATCACATGCTGAGAAAGCACTGAAACACTATAAAAACCAGTCAATCTTTCTAATATGCAGTGCACAGAATTCCCCCTGAATGAGATATAAATTACCTTGATAAGAGTGGAGCTTACTAATAGAGAAAGAGAATACAGTGCAGAAGTCTCACATGTGGGGAACCTCTCCATACCATGAAGCAAGGCACACATCACACACTGACAAACAAACATGGCATCTTCCTGGCTATTAATCACAAAGAGCAACATCTTTCAGGGGAGATTTCTATAGAGTCACCCTTATGATAGCTTAGCTAGCGTTGGTAAAATTCCCTTTTGTTAAAAGTGTAAGCTTTCTGACTTTAAACTCTGGCTTTACCAAAATCGGAGTTCCCCCAAATCTACCTTTACATAGGAGAGCCTCCAGGTGCAATAACAAACTTCTTGATTTCATTCCACAAAAGTGACCACAAAAGCATCATTATGTGTTCATTGGTGTCTTTTATGAAGCAGATGTATTTGTTAAAGCATCTTTAATAGGTTGTGTATATATATTTTTTCAATTTTGGAGACCTGTTGGATGAGTCCAGAGGGACCCTTACAGACTGACATGGCTGAAGGTTGATGGGATTTCTATAATAGAACGTTTTCTGCAACAATTTCTCTCATGTTCATAGAAAAGATCACTTAAAAATAGAACTTGGTGTGTAGTAACTTTAAAGCATTTAAGTGACATGAGAATAGGCTGCATGTGTGGTGTGAAAAGTGTGGCAAGCCTGGTGCCCTCAGAGAGAAGCTTCATTTATTTTCTCTATATGAGTACCTAGTAAGGGGGAGTGGGTTGGAGCAGTGTGGCATTGGGGGGAGGGAGGTAATTCAACTTGATAAATATGCTGACTTTTCAGCAAAGCTGTGTCTGTCTTTCTGTGACCAAGAGTAACAGCCTGGACATGAAAGAGAGGGGTGGCCAATAGATTACCAATCTCTTCCTGTTGAAAAAGTGTGCAAGTATTGACTACATTTTAAGCCATACCAAGCATAATTATATAGCGATATAGCATTTTTATGTTTACTAAAAACACAGTGACTCATGGCTATGTTATTTAAACCTAGCACAGAACCTTTGTACATTTCTTATTAAAATATGCAATTAACTAATTAACATAACTTTAGTATCTTTTCTAGCTTGGTGCCAGTACCATGCATTTTGGTTTTACACATTTGATAGTTTTGCTTGAATTATATTTGTCTGACATCATACAAATGGATAAAAGTAACGTGGACATTCTCCACTAAACTCTACATGGTTTCTTACAAAGGGCTGGTGATATTATTAGCTTCATTGACTTCTAAGACCTTTATTCTGTCAAGTACAAGGCAGAGACTTATTTTGCTCTCCTGTTAGACAAGTTTCTGTTGATCAAAGAATAAAAATCACCACAACCTTGAAATGTGGGCTTACATGTGTTTCACCTTCTCATGAAAATTTACAGGTCAGATGGTCACAGGGGAAAATTACAGGCTGTGAGCAAATTTTGAGTCTTCCCTTAGGGGATGGAATCTATTAAAGTCACGGGAACCTTACCTAATACCTGGGAAAATCAACAGAGAGCCAAAATTAATCTGCTGGGCCTGAAGGCACATGGTTGTGTTACATACACTCAGTTTAGGACCTCATCTACTGTGTCTGAAATGTTGATTATGTTAATATACTGAGTTAAGGAATTAGAACAGATCTTATATTGTAATTCAAATAAGCATCTACAACCTGAATAATTATTATAGAAAGTATCAAACTACTGGTAATTTGCTACTAGATTAAGTTTCTCCTACTCTAGATTAAGGCCTGGCGACTCTGGAATGTGATATCATCAGTGTTTACTACTTTTAAAGGTTAATTTTATATTTAATTATGTGTGTGTTTATGTGTATGTACATGGGGCATGGAGGCAAGGAGAGGGCTTTGGATCTCCTAGAGCTGGAGTTGTGTGTAGTTTAGAGTCACTTGGGGCTGGGAAGGAAACTCAGGTCCTCTGTAAGAACTATGCACACCCATAGCAGCTGTGACATCTCTCCAGCTCCAAGTGTTTAGCATTTGTAGGATCTCACTATGGACTAAACACTTAGTTTCTTCACTAGACTTTGACCTCTATATACATAAAATAGGAACAGAAAGACTGACTCTCCTAAGACCAATGTGAAGTTTCAACACTGTTATAGCAATGCTTAGGCTTTTCCTCACCACAAGCTTGAAGCCAAATGTGATATCACTGGTCCTGTTATTAATTCTGATGTGGTAGGAGGGAGCTCTGTGCCTGTTGGCATTCTTGTAAGAGCATATTTGTACACAAAAACACAAATTCATTCATGGAAATGTGCAAATTTCAATGTGAAAAAAAATGGAACCCCAGGACTAAGGTACCATCTTGCGGACCAGGGATTGAATATGTATCATAGTTGGGAAGTTCAGATCATCTCAGCCATAGAAAGGTCCTGGCTTCCAGAGAACTCTTAGGTACTCATATAGTCCAGATACATTGATAATTATTGTCTCTTGGGCTTGTTATAAAGGAATTATTTCCAAAGGAGCTAAGGTGAGCATGCCAATACCACTGTGAATACAGACTCTGTTATTCATCAGTGGCCATAGAACCTACCAAAATGTGTCTTAGAGACCCAGAACAACTTGGGGGGGTCACCATGTAGAATTATGCCATGTTTATACCTTCATAAGTAAAGACCAGAACCAAAATAGACATTATACAGACAATAACAGTCAAACATTATTTTTCTAACTCAAATGAATTCCTGATGAGCCTAGTTATATGCAATGTGTTTCTCTCATGTCTTCTCCAATTTATTTGTAATGAAGTTATAGCATGTCTCTCCATTTTGCCTGAGTAAAACTCTGCCAGAATCTGAGAAAGGAAAGGGGTCAATTCTGCAGGAGATCTCTGGGCACTTTTCACAGAGAACATCCGGTTCAAGGATGTCTTGGTGTGCCCTAGAATACAGTCCAGGAAACTGTACAAATGGTAGTGAATCTTATAGGAGATGGAAACCCTTGTGTGCTGATCCACACAGTGAGATAGACTATACAGAGTTCACAGACATGGGGTCTCAGATTAGCAACAAGCTGTTAGACCCTTGAATGTTACAAAGATGGGAGGAAAATACAACAGAAATATGTCAACACCTTCTAGGCTACCCTGGATTCCATTCCATCCTAACCAGACATCAGACTTTGTTGAGAAGTTAATCAATGATGCTGTTTAAAATAGAGATCTGTTTAAACTAGAAATCTGTTTAAAATAGTGAAACAAGAGCTCCTTTACACTGCCCAGAGTATTTCCTCGAGTCCAGGGTTCTCTTCAGATGCATGAGAGGAGAAGAGGAGGGTGAGCCATCAGAAACAGCAGGCTAAGCTTATGCCTGCTCCTGATGATATTAGAAATGGGAGGATTGATGGTCATCTCTCCAATGCTGGTGTCCTCACTTGACATTGTATCTTTCTACTCTCTCTCTTCTACTTGTAACTTGTTACTTCCATCCTGGTGTTTGGACGATTTCTATTAAGGTATGAGTCCTGGCTCCCCAAAAGGAGGCAGGTATCTTGCAGACAGTGGTGTCAAGTCAGAAGTTTCCCTCCATAATAACCTTCAACATGCTGTCTCTAGTGGTCTTGACTCTTTCCTAATGGCTTTCTGGGTAGATATGAATCAGCTTCTTGAGGCCAAGGTGAGCCATGCAAGCATTGAACCCTATTTTCCAGGGTGGGGTGGTTTTGGTTGCATACTCTCTTGTGGTCTATTGTGTTCACCTTCAGCAATTCTTTTCTTTTCCACTTTTAAAAATATTTTTAAAAAAATGTATGTGTAGCAATGTTTTGGATGCATGTAGGCATATGCACGGTGTCCATGTATTTTCTCTGGAGGCCAGTAGAGGGTTGTGTCTCATGGAGCTTGAGTTACAGACCTTAGTGAGTTCTAAGGTGGGTGCAGGAAGTCCAATCCAGGTTCTCTGGAAGAGTAGCCAATGCTTTTAGCCACTGAGATTCCATCCTTTTATATCCATCTTCTGCTTTCTCATTATGGGTTGCCAGGGAAGAAACATTGTGTTGAGTTGGTTGTCCTCTGTCACCAGATTTATAGCATTCTAAGACCAGGCATGCCTTCCTTATTGGCCATTTAGAAGATCTGACATAGATGGGATGACTGTGCCTGGAAAGCATTCACAGATAGATTTCAATACATTTCCATTCTTAGTTATAGTTCTCTTAACTGCTCTTTCATTTCTCTTTTAAATTATGTGTATTTTACTGTAAAGTGATTACGTTTTTATGAAAAAGAGATTATAAAATATGCATTAAAGAAAGAGTACAATTAGGTCCGTGGCTGTTCTTAGCTAATTTTATTCATAGCCAAATGGCACGTAACTGTTTTATATCCATTGAAATTAATAACGTGATCAAGTCTATTATACCAAAATCCATTATAGTGGGTCACTTATATTATATAATGTGTTACTTTTTTCCTGAGAAATCATCAATAAATAACCTTCCATTCATCTGTGGCTCTTAATTGCTGTGCATTTTTTGATATTGCCTCTGTAAGAAACAGTGGAATTTCAGCCAGACTCAAAATATAACACTGTATAATTATAAATGATACTTAGGTGCTTTGGATTGATATTTAAAAGAGTTTCTTCTCTTCTACTGTGGTCTATCTCTAGCTTGGAAACTGCTTTTCATGTTTATTGTGGATTTTATGAGAGCCATTTTTAGTTTAAGAGCAAACATATCACTTGCAAATGTCAATCATATGTGCCCCATCCACTTTTAACTGGACTCTCCATGGAATTGCAGTCTCAGCCCCATCTGAGTTGTTCTCTTCCATCTTCTTGGATTGACTGTTCCCAGACTCATGTTCTCCATCTCCAGTGGTCCCAGGAGGCCTTGAGTTCCCCCCAGCCCTCTTCTACTAGTTAGGGATCTCTCTACAGCACTATTCCCTGCTGGCATGAAGTTTTCTCTGCCCTGTTTCTTCTGGTCTGTCACTAATAAGAACATCTAATTGCCTTTACTCTCCCTTTCAGTCTTAATAATCAGCTTGTCATTTACATCTTTCTGGTTTGCTTTGTTTGCTATATTGTGATTTCCCAACACCTGGTAACCTCTCCACGTTATAAAATGAAGCACCCCTAGGCACCAAGCACTAGATCATTTGTTAGCATGCACTAAATTAAAAAAAAAAAGTCTTAAAGGATAAATGAACTTTCATTTTTCTGACTATATTTAGAATGGGTTCTTCCCATCTGTCATGAGAATCATGAAGCTTGAGATGGACTAAACTGCATCTGACATGATTTCTTCATCCTAAGCACTGTCTGTTTTCCTAGTCTTGACTCTTTACAAAAAAAAATAACAATCACAGTATTATCATTAACAGTCTTTCCATATTTTGAAGACTTTCTTTGCTAAGCCTGTCCAAGATTCTCATTTCCCTTGGCCATAGCCAGCTATTGCTTTTGAAACCTATATCTGAAGCTGGTTATGTAGATTTGCAGAAGTGAACTTTAGTCCAGAAGGAAATGAGCAAGGACTTCTTTAACCTTAGCAAGGATAGAAAAGCCTCCAATCTCCCTCTTGGGGCATCATTTAATTAAAATAAATTAAACTAAATCATCAAGAGTCATCCTTTTTGAGTTCTAAAGTGTCACAATGAACAGTGTGAAGTGACAACTTCTGATTGTTTTATTGTGGAGGGTTGGAGAATATATAAATAACTGGTGAACATACTTAAGATCATCTTGTTTTTCTATAAGTAGATGAGAAGATAATTCTGACAAATACATGTCTTCCTCTGCCTCCCAAATGACCTCATAGCCATTTCATGAGAATAGAGTAGATGCTTAGAGGTCTGACAATGTTCATGGGGATGCATTTGTAAGAGGATGAAGAGTTATTTTAAAATAAAGCTTTAAATGTTTCCATTAAACACATGTATATGCATATCCACATGCAGAGGTATAGCATCATAGGAGCATCGTGATAGCAGGATTCCTTACATGCAGATACCACCCACCTGCCCTTCCATAGTGCCAACATTTAAGGGGTTGGAAGGTGCTCTCAGCCTTTCTGGAACATCTTAATCCTAACTGTGGCAGCATTCCAAGACATTTTACTTTACATCTTAAGCAGATATACTTTATGACTCCTAAAGCTGATCCACTTAAAGCATATGAACATGTCAGTTTTTATGCTTACATCATGATGTAACCACACCATGATTTCATTTTGGACTATTGCTCACTATGGAAAGAGGAGGTACTGCCTACATAAGTCACAACCTACCCTCTTTGCCTCCTTCCCCAGACAATGTAAATCCATAGGACCCTACACTGTGATTTGAAGAAGGCTTCAGATCTGCAGGAGCTGTAATTACAGGAGGGTTTTGGGCTGCCACAAAAGTGCTGGGATTCCAATTGAGGTCCTTTGCAAAAGCAGTTACTGCTCTTAATTCCTGAGCCATCTCTTTGGTTACCAGCCCAATGTTTCTGAGAGAATGTTCTCACACTGTATCCTGCCTCTGTACCTTTTTTCTATCATCAACACTACTCCATTCTATATGCATACATAGCATGTCTTCTGTTTGAGGACTTTTAAATTGTCAGCACATCTCGGATATCCTAAATAATGCTACTGAGAATACTGGCCACTATTTTCACTGACTACATGCTTTCACTTCTCTTGGGTAGATAATTAGGACTGGCTTTTATAAATCACAGGATGACATTATTTTTAAACATTGAAGAAATAAATTCTTTTCCTAGAATATCTGTGATATATTACTTTGCATAATGGACCAGTGTTCCTTGCTTTCTGTTTCTCTGCTTTGTTGCCAGTGCCTGCCATAATCTGTCTCGTCACTGCCCTGCTAGTCAGTTGGATGTACCTCCCTATTAGAGTTCTCAAAGTTCTTTCACTGGGAATTAATTACATGAACCTCTCTGCATGTGTCCATTTGCAGATGTTCTCTGGAGATATGTCTTTTTAAATTCTTTGCCCATTTTTTCCTTGTGGTTTTTTGTTGTTGTTGTTTTTGAGATGTCAGCATTCCCTGAGAAAGCTGGCTTTTAGATCCTTAGCAGATTTCATTTACAATTATTTTCTCTGGATGTGGGTTTGTCTTTCCACTGTTTTGATGATGGTCTTTTCAGTCCAAAGACATCAACACTGTCGCCTCCCCCATTGATCCTCTATAGTTGTTGGAGTATACTTCAGGCACCATGCTGAAGAAATGATAGCTTTTCCTGTGTTTATAAAGATGTACATTTGTGTTTTCCCTAAAGAGTTTCATGATTGTAACTGCTAAATTTATTCATAGCACCTACTTGGTTGGATATAGTTTTGTGTAGGGTCTGAGATAGGGATTCAAATTCATTTTTTAAATGTAATACCATTTGTTACAGCACTTCTTTAATGTCAATATAGCATCCCTTGGTAACTGCAAGCAGTGTTCTGGGACCACTACATATGTCTCAAATAAAGAGATATAGTATTTGTATATAATCTATATAGATCCTCCTATGTACTTTAAATCCTCTCCAGATAAATTATCACAGTCAATCGCTATATAATGAAACTTTTCCTGGAAGACAAAACAGAAATCTGCTCACCTAAGGTAGGATCCCATGACAGACCAATGTACAATACCAGAAAAGTTGAACTAGGTGAACCAATGATTTTTATTGGGGTTAATTAGAAGGATACAGGTGAGTGGTCACTTACAGGAGCAGGAATGAGTCATAGAAACCTGCATCAGTAAGGCCCACCGCAGCATGGGTAACAGCTCACAAAGCTGGGAACCTGGAACACTCTGCACAGCCCGCAGGTAGCTCAACAGATTCAATAGTACCCTTTCCAGATTGTCTCAGTCTAAACTTCTTCAAGACAGTTCAGCTGGTTTCTGCTTCTTCCAGGCAGCTAGACTTTTCTCTGCAGCTTGGTTTGGCTGTGAGCCATCACCAGCATCACCACCACCACCACAGCCACCACCTCCGCCTCCACCTCTACCTCCTTCTCCTTCTTGCCTTCTTCTCCTCTTCCTCATCTTCTACTTCCCCCTTTTCTCTGTACCTCCTCCTTGTTTTATTTATTTAATCTTCTATCATGTCTTACATTCCAACTGCAGTTTTCCAGCACTTCCCTCAGTCACTTTCACCCTACCTCCCTTTTCCAGATCTACCCCCCTCAACCTCCTCTCAGAAAAGAACAGGCCTCTGTGGAGCATCAGCAAACTGGCATCACAAGTTATAATAAGACCGAGCCTGTATTTTTATATCTAGACTGGAAGAGGCCACCCAGTAGGAAGAGAAGGGTCCTCAAGGGAGGCAAATTATTGAGAAACAGCCCACAAGTCTACGGTTGGGAATTCCACAAGAACACCAAGCTACACACCATAGCATATATGCAGAGGACCTGTACAGGCTCCCTAATTTCTGTGAGCCTGCCTGAGCCCCAGGCAGTTGATTTTGTGGACTAAGTTCTGTGGTGTCCTTGACATGTCTGGATCATTCACACACACACACACACACACACACACACACACACACACACACACACACACACACACACACACACACACACTTCCTGTGCTGGATTCTCCAAAAAGCTCTTCCTAATATTTGGCTGTGGGACTCTGCATCTGCTTCTATCAGTTGCTGGAGGAAGTCACTCTGATGACAATTATACTAGGCACCTGTCCCAGCACATCTTGCAGGCAGGAAAAACTATAGGTGTGAGTTTTGTGTCTACTTTGGTGTCCCAATCCCTCTAGTTGAGGTCCTGGCAGGTTACAGAGGATGGCCAATTCAGCCTCTGAATCTGCCATTACTAGAAATCTTCACGAGTGTCACCCACATAGATTCCATTGCACTGGGTTTCTACCCTGCCCAGGAAATATTCTCAGTTCCAGTCATCTCCCATTCCTACCCCAACCCCAGTCTACTTGCAAAATCTATTTTATTTCCTCTCCCAGGGAGATCCCTGAGTTCTCCTTTAAGCCCTCCTTATTACTTAGCCTCTCTAGCTCTGTGGATTGTAGCATGATTATCCTTTACAACTAATATCCACTTAACGAAATGTTTAACATTCTTAGCCATCAGGGAAATGCAAATCAAAACAATTTTGATATTCTACGCTACACCTGTCAGAATGGCTAAGATAACAAAGACAAGTGACAGCTTATACTGACAAGGATGCAGAGCAAGGGGGACACTTCTCCATTGCTGGTTGGAATACAAACTTATACAGCTACTCTGGAAATGAATATGGTAGTTTCTCAGAAAATTGGGAATTGATCTACCTAAGGACCTAGCTACACCGAACTCCTGGGCATATACCCAAAGGATGCCAGATGTCCTTCAACTGAAGAACAGATTTTAAAAAAAGTGATACATTTACACAATGGAGTACTACTCAAATGTTTTAAAAAATGACCTCAAGAAATTTGCTTGCAAATGGTTGGAGCCAACAAAAGAATCCTGAGTGAAGTAACCCAGACCCAGAAAGACAAACACGGTGTCTACTTACTTATAAGTGGGAATTCACTGTAAAGCAGAGGACTTTCTTGAAGCTTAGGTTCCTTCAGTTTGGTAGTCACTCAGATTTTGTTGTTTACTCTTGTAAAGAGGGATCTAGTGAGGCTAGTTAGTTTCAGTGACTCTGGGGCTATTTTGAGTTATTTACCTTTCTGTTTAAGAAGCTTTTCTAAATGATGGAATGTTTCAGTCTCAGGAGAAACTGTTATACATCATCAATGTGATAGAAATATTACTTCATTGTCCAGGAATCAGGATAAAACAGAAAAGAATGGACATATTTAGTATTGGATCAGTACTTATACTTGAAATAATCTTTCTTTGTAGTCCAGGCCGGCATTAATTCATGCATCCTCCTGCCTCAGCCTGCCAAGGACTGGGATCGTAAACAAACTACCATTCCTGGCTCTATGTGTTCTAGCCTCATGGCTGGTTGACTCCACTGACACAAAACCAGTAGATACAGAACTATATACTCACTTGGAAGTGTGAGGACATCAGTTATCACATCAATTCCAGTGTTCAGTACCTCACTTGTCTGCCTAAATAGTTTTAGAACAATGTTTTTTTGCTGTGTTATGAGATCAAGGAAGTACAATTTGTCCATTGTCAGTTCTGATGACATTAAAGCTACTGTTTTTCTAATATGTACACTAGTTCCACCAATCCCCAAGGCCCTGCAGTGACTATGTGCTCACGACTTTGGGCAGGGTGACAATATTAAACTATGCATTTTTTTTTTGTGTTTGTTTGTGAGCACCTTAAAATCAATGTTGTTTCCCAGATCTTGGATCCTCATTCAGTGCCTGTAATTTAACATGCAAATATTTCTGCCCATATTTCAATTAGAAGACAACAGAGGCTCAAGGCAAGAGGTTGTTTGAGAATCTCAAATCTAGTAAATTTCCAAGCATAGCACTTAGGGCATACATTTTTCTGTTTCTCCCCAGTGATGAGGAATCACAGAGACCCAGGAATGTTAAAGGACCATCTGTTGTTTATTTAGCAAATCAGTGTCTTGGTTCAGATTCAGCCTGAGGCCTGTCACTTTCTACCTTCCTATGGGGAAGGTTAGAGCCCCATCCTGTCCACTATAGTGTAGTGAGGTGCGATCATTTGATCAGAGGAGAAGCCTTGTACAGACTTTACATAATACATGTAATGCTGGACCTCCAAAGCCTGATTAACCTTCACTTCCACACAAAAAAAGGAAAGTTTTGCTCAAACACATAATGTTTTTATGGTATGAGAAATCAAATCCAATTTGGATCATTTCTTCCACTGTTATCACTATAACTAGTTTAAATTATAATCACAGATTTTTTTAGTTATATGATTTGAAGGTCTATATTACAATCTAGTATGTGTTCACTTTATTTACTCAAGTGATAAAACAATTAAAGAATTTTGAAAGTATACTCTAGGCTATCATCATCCCAAAGCTTACACATGAATATCTTAAAATAATTATGTTAAAGCTTTAAAAACAAATACTGAAGAACATATAACAAACTGAGGGTGATATAAATGATGTTTGTGTTCTGTTTCTCAATCATTTAATTACATAACACATAGGATATATAGATTTCCTTTAAGATATTAGCTAGGAAGGGAAATTTAACATTTAATGGCATATTGTTTTCATATATACACAAAGTGAATTGACTAGTGGCTTTATGTGTGTGTGTGTATGAATTTATACATATATATATAAAAATATATGTAAATGTGACTGAGTGTGTATGAATATACACAAACATATACACTCATGTAATTACACATACATCTTAGCATGTTTGGTTTGATTCTTTCATTCTTTTATTCATATATATTAACTGGACTATGTGTGCAAGAGCAATGTAAAATATGGAAGAGTAGGCACCCTTCCTTTTTCTCTGTATGATAAAAAGAGGTGTCTTCTAAACATGTCACATAAAATATTTGCAATTATTTATGGAGCCCCCACACTGAAATGAATACTTATTGGTGGAGAGTGGATAGCCATGGGACAGTCCAGGCAGAGACTAAGATATAACTTAATAATACAAAGAAGACGTTGCTGATATAAGAACTAATGTTAATTCACGTTTGAAGCACTGTATTGCAGACGACATTCAGAGACAGTCTTGTGTAATATGTGATTGTGTTATATAAGGTTAAGTACCAAATGTAGTTAGTATATAGCAATAGAACTCATAGTGATTAACCTTGAAGAGAATGGCTGGGAGATGAATGTCAAAGACAAACTGGTCCATCTGCAGAGTTAAATACATTTTGCACTTGATTCTGAACTGCGTTTTTGGCTGCAGTTGTTGGGATAAATAGCACCAGAGAATGCAGGTAGGATCTGTGCTACAAAGCAAGTTTTCCCTGAGGTTTGAAGACAAATCTTCAGTGGCCACTTAGCCTTTGAGGATAGAGAGAATACACATCCTCCAACATTTCAGTTTGTGTTGACTTTGAATTCAATTATTATACTTAACTTCTATTCTGTTTTGTTTTTTTTTTCATTATTTACTTGAACCTTGCTTTGGATTTTCCATATTGTAAAAAAAGACCTTGTTGATGAGAGACTCAGGGCATCCTTATCTATGCATAGATTCATCTCACCCATATGTAAAGCCTGTCACAATGACTTCATAACTTGAGCGCATTTCTACCTATAATAAATGAACTACAACTCATCGTCTTTACATATCAGCAAAGCAGTGTCTTTACCCATGTCTAATGAAAACTGTCAGGGGTTATTGAACCCTGAGGGCTTGCTATCTTGGTCATTTACAAACCATGGAGGTTGGGGAATTCCACAGGTACAGTCTACCTGGTTTAGTTGATGTCCGGAAAACAAACTGAAAGGTCTCTTGAAACAATGATGACTGGCGGTGGTGTTAAAAGAAGTGTAGCTGGGTGTGACAAAGACTCATGCCACAAAAGGATGAGGAGGTGAAACGGTGAAAACTGGTAAAGGGCGGGCAATACCTGGGAATAATTGGCCGAAGATGCATAGGAAGAGATGCCGAGAAAAGGAAGGATATCATTACTTGTCCTACATTCAGAATTGGGGCTAGAGAGATGGCTCAGCAATTACTGCTCTTTGAGAGCATATAGGTTCATTTCCCAGCACCAACATCTGGGGCCTCACAACCACTTGCAGTTCTGGTTCCTGGGGATATGACACCATCTAGACAACTGTTTCTCAACCTATGGTTTGTGACCCCTTCGGGGAGCAAGAACCCTTTTCACAGGGGTTGCCTAAGGCCATTTAAAAAGACACATACTTACACTACAATTCGCAACAGTAGCAAAATTACAGTTATGAAATAGCAAAAAAAAAATAGCTTATGGTTTGGGATCAGCACAGCTTGAAGAGATATATTAAAGGATCAGAGGATTAAGAAGGTTGAGAAACACTGCTCCAAAGTCTTCCGTGGACATAGCGTTACACAGCTGCTCATATATATTTCAAATAAAAATAAATAAGTCTTTCATTTCAGATCTGGAGTTCATTGGACTTTGAGACTGATCAACCGTTTAGTGGTGATATATATTTGGTCTGAAAAGGACACTCACAGAGCTGAAAAATTTCACCAGGCACAAGGCCAAACAGGAAAATCTTCCCCATAGAATAAAAGTGGCAATCATCATAGAGTTTTTATTTGCCCATTTTTTTGAGAATGGAAAGTGGTTATATTTATTCACTAATTTAAATAAATATGACACAAAGAAGTGGCCTGCAAGCACTCTGATTCCATGGTGTCCATTAATGCCTTAGGTGAATGAGGTAGTTGGCAACACAGGACAATACTACTAGCACAGGCGGCTGGTTTCAGATGTATGCAAGTGCTTATTCAAAGTTCATTATATCTAACAAAGGCTGTGATCTTTAGTTAGCAGGAAGTGCCATGGGTGGAGTCCTATGATCTAGCAGAATTTTCTTTAAAATTTTATATTTCTTCAGTTTGGAGATTACATGATTAGAAACTACCTCTAGAGTCCCAAGAACAGTCATTACAAGCCATGTACCTATATAGAACACATATTGAGAAAAGAAGGTAGGTCTAGAATCATCACCAACAGGCAACCCTCTGGGAAGCTCTGTAGGACACTGTCTACAGTAGATGAGCCTGTAAGAAATGACCTTCATTAGGCTAACTGACATAGGGAATTCTACCTTGCTCTTGGCACCGTTGTAGATGGCACCATTCTAGGTGTTGGCATAGACTGAATAGTAAAAGAGAAGAAAGCTGAGCAGTGGTAGTCATTCTGCTTCCTGACTGTGGATGTAATGTGACAAGCTACCTCAAGCTCCAACTGTCATATCCTCCTGGCCTGAATGGACAATAGCTTCATCTTGTGACAGGAAGAGTATCTGTTACTTTCTTCTAGCCCAGTTGTCTCCACTATGCACCATCTAACGATACCTGGGAGCTATGCACAGTGTGAAGTCACAAATGCATTCCTTAGGTTAGGCAGAGACCTGGGATTCTTCTTGGTCACAAATCTCAAGGCCAGATGGTAGTGAGGCCACATGGTTCAACACTTAGAATGAGGATTTTCTTGTCCTATGGGATCCAGGTGAGCAGGACTCAGAGGCCAGCAGATTTCCAAGGAGCATTCTGTAGTTTGAAGAGCAACCCAACAGGCTCTAGTCAATATTTATTGAGTGACTCCTGTATACAAATTCTGTTATTGAGTGACTCCAGTATACACATTCTGACTTTCAGTGCCCTAGGGACTAAGACAGAAGGCAGAAGCCTAGGTCTCTGTTTTCAAGTTAAGTGTATTTCCAAAGAGAAAATGCTGTTGAACATATTTTTTAATGAACAAGATCCCACAGATGGTGATCATATTAACTCATTCTACATGTGGGTCATGAGTGGTTCATGAACATTGAGATATATCTTGCAGTTGAGTTGACAGCCTGGGAACTTTAGGGATGGTGTCCATAGAGATACCAGTGCAATCATGGGAAGAGGGGGGTTCATAAAGTGGGGTTTCTCTGATGTTGCAGGGGCCGTCCTTGGCTAGCACTTACAGGAGAGCATCATGGAAGGTGTAGTTAGAAACGTGGGCACAGAGATAGATGCACTTCTTGAGAGTAGATAGAAAAATGGATTTGTTTGGAAGAGTAAAAAATAGAAAGTGGTGTGATTTCAATGACACTCCAGCTGGGTAATAGCTGGGAACAAAAGTCCAAAAATAGAGAGAGCTGGAGAGGCTGCTTATGCATCCACATAGACCTGGAACTGATTCTGACCACACACTAGAGAGAAATGTCTCTCAGCTGGAGCCTCCTGTCCCCATCATGGTGAAATAGTGGAAATACAAGAGACTTCAAACGTCCCTTCCTTGTTCCCCACTGCCACTTTACAGCCTCCATGCTCCTGGCCTTGGAGTGTAAGGACATGCAATTTTGGGGTTTTGACATTTACGGGACAGAGTCATTAGGTTGGCAAGGGTTCTTTGGTGCATTCATGTTTTCGGACTTGAAGACTGAAGTAGAAGACGCTGTCACACTGAGGTAGAAGACACTGGCACACATAATGAACTGGGACACTGATTTCTGCAGGTGTTTATGAAGGGGATGGGCCACCTCTCTCAGGAAGATAAGGTTAGACCCTGAAGGTTGTCCAAACTTGCAAATGCTTAGAGGATTAAAAGTGAATTAATGAGTTTAAAATCAGAGAGGAAGGGCTGACCTAAAAGATAATAGAATAGGAAGGATTTTTAAATGTCTAAAATTGTTAATTACTTAGTGATTGAAATGAATTTTCAATTATTTTAATTAAAAGTATTTTCTTTATAGCACTATGGAATTAAGAGGCAATGGAAAGCACAAGAGAAGGTTTCAAAATCACTTTATTAGGAGCTTTAGAGAGGTTTTACCATATTAACAGATGGATGATAGGTAGATAGATTAATATAATAGATAGATATGATAGATGTAATGATATAGTGGCAAATGACAGATACGTGTGTGTGTGTGTGTGTATGTGTGTGTGTTCCCTAAGCAGTTTTAATTAACTTGAATAGAAGCATATAATTTCACTCTATTAATGAAGCTGCTGTATTGTTGTTGCTATCATCTGGGGGTGTTTGACCTTTGGTAACCTCTTGAGGGGTTTTACTTTCCAAGTACATTTCAATTCTCCCAAGTGATAATTGTTTAGAAGCACATATTGACTATAGGCTCAACATTTCAAAGTCACAATATGGGCTACCTGACTGACTGTATGCAATAATGATTCTCTCTAAACAGCACCAGCTTATGTGATGTAGAAACGCCTTCTTGGCTTGCAAGTGTTGTCACCTCTGCAAACAATTGTAGAATATCTATGAGTAGCCTACCCATGAGCTAGGATGACAAGTATGGTCTGTAACACTCAGACCTGACTTCTTTAACATATCTGTTCATGAAGGCCAGGTTTGCATGCTTTGGGATGCTGGCACTGTCAGGCCATGCACAGCCTTCTTGCTAATAAATCCTAGCCTCTTTTCCTTGGTAGTTATTTCTGATGGAAATGGAACTGAGCGTCTTCTGTCCACTCTGATGTGCAAATGTCTTAGGATAAGACCAAATTCAATTGGCTAAAATCCTCACAATTCTTATCCCTTTTCACTTAACAGTCTAGCCCCAGGATGTGTGCTTGATCCATCAGCAAAACCAGTAGCTTCACGCTTGGTTGTTTGTACCTGTTCGTTCCAACTTCTCCTTGTACCAGTTAGCAGTGCCGTGTCTCTGGGCATTGAAAGCTGGGGCATAGAGTGCAAGCAATACAAAATTTTAATAGAAGCTGTTATTCTCCTACTTAAAAAAGGAAAAGAAAAAGCTGGGGTCACCCACTACATGTCACTTTTTAAAATTTTCTTCCATCTGGTGTTAGTTAAATGGGTGTCTTCTTCACCCTATGAAGGATCTTGGTAGGCGACTCCACTCAAGAGGTACAAGAGGGCTGAGATCTGGATGTGAGCTTGTAACAAGACAAACAGGTTGAGATGATTTAATTTATGGTCTAACTTGACAGTAGTCAGCTGTGTAGCACACTCCATATATAATGCCAGAGAATCGGCAGTAAGGAGATGATTGCATTGTTGTTAGTCATGATCACTTTGACACAGAAGGAATACCGAACAGGCAAGAGCACACGTGCCTTCCCAGGCAGTCTTGCACTGCAGCCCTCATTGAGTCTTCAGAGGAATTCATTAGAGGTTGGTGAAATTATTCAGCTCCTATAGCTACATGCACTTTATTTAGCAAGTGGCAAGAATGAGTTTGTAATGGAGAGCAATCGAGCACTTGCATAAAACATGAATAGCACTATTTAATTCACTTTCCGTTTCCTACTTAAATTGTATTTATTCCTTAAAAAAAAGTCAGTACACATGAACAAGATTGAGTCACATTACTTACTCCTGCTTAGTTGGATTGGCAGTCTTTTTTTTTTATTAGATATTTTATTTATTTACATTTCAAATGCTATCTGGAAAGTTCCCTATACCCTTCCCCAGCCCTGCTCCCCTACCCACCCACTCCTACTTCTTGGCCCTGGAGTTCCCCTGTACTAGCCAGTCTTAATGATATACAAAACCTTAGGCAGCTCAAAGAACACAATTCTTAACATAGGAATTCCACGTTCAAGGCAGGTTTAATATTTCTCAAAGACCCCATTTCTGGATGATAGCTGCTGTCTTCATGCTGTAGGTCACTCTGTGATAGGATGAAGGCTTCCCTCTGGGGTAAAAATTACTAGCAAAAAAAAAAAAATCACTTATCATGTCCGAGTGGCCCCAGCATCTAACACCATCAACTTAGGACAAGCTCGCAGCTTGTGTGTTTGTGGAGAGACAGGAATAGTGAGACCATAACATTACCCCACAGCAGGAAAATGCAGCGAGAAAAGAGCTTAGGTCTTGGACCAACTTCAAGGAGAAAGAAATTCAACCATCCTTACAATCCCATCTGGGCCTTTGAGAGCAAATGAACATCAGAAGTGAGGTGGAGAACAAAGTTGATGTCAAATTCTTAGTTCTCTTTCGGTAGCTGCTTCCAGTACCAGTCAGTTTCTCTGATGTGGAGTCAGGAACTGTCCTGGGCTCAGCCTTACAGAAGACACTTAGCTTCAAGGACCTCAGGGTGCATTCATTGATACTTCACCTGCTTGAGCTGATTGCTGATATTTCTTAGGACATGTATGCACTGACTAGTTAGTCCTGTTCTAATGCCAGATGCCTTCCATCGTTTAAGCAATTACATGTGTTCTCTATCTTGAGCATTTGTACATCACAGCATGTATCCCTCTTCTTAGGAACGCATCCACAGCCAGCTCTGAGGATATTCTGAACATTTAACACAATGATCTGGAAGAGCCAAAAGATCCACTCATGTGCTTCTGGAGTGCAGGCTCTATGGTGACTTAAATCAAGTGCCACTTTGTTTTAGTATTTTCCCTATGTGCATTCTTTAGTATGTCCAAGACCCTGAGAAATGCTAAATCCTCATTTTTTTATGATGGTTTTCATTTCCTTATGGGGGTCTGTGTTTTCTTTCTAGTTACAGTCTGGAAGCCATGTTAGCTCCAATCAATAGTAATGTGTAGCAGATAACATACTACAAGCAATAGGTACTATTTTTTTTTCTGAGAATAAAAATAATTAGCAATAAGTTTTCATTGTTGTAATAACTACATGTTTAATTAATATACCTGGAAATATGTACTTTCTCCATGTTTGTATTAGTGTTCCTTAATTGCCATAAAGCACCCTCCCATGATAATCTAGCATTCTACTTGATTAATTACTATTTTATTTTTTTCTCAGGAGCACTTGTAAATCATTTAGAAAAACAAATAATTAAAATGCATGGATTGCCCACAAAATGTGAGAAGCTGGTTGTCTGCCTAATTGATTTTAAAAGTAAAATAACATCATGGGGCTGTTTCCTGCAGACTTGAGATTCAAATGTCTTAAAGCCTTGTTCACTTTTCTAACCTTGATTGTAATTCACTTTACAACCTACAAGCCTGTTGTGGTTTCCTTTTCACTTAGATCAACATAGAAGTGTTGAGTGTTTCCCTTCCTTCCTTCCTTCCTTCCTTCCTTCCTTCCTTCCTTCCTTCCTTCCTTCCTTCCTTCCTTCCTTCCTCTCCACCTGACTCTTTCTTTATGGATTTGGATTTGGTAGCCATCTAATGAGAGGTTGAAAATTTAGTCCAAGCTCCTGTCCATGAGCTCTCTTGTCAAAAAGAAGCAGGTTTTCTTTATAAGCAAACTGAACTCAGAGAATGCAGCCATTAGTCACCAGCAGGTTCTTAACACATGGCTGTGGATTATAGCTTTTGTTGGATAGCCACGTCCCATAGATTTGCGGGGCAAAGACTTGTTTTCCCCAACAAGTGCATGTTGAAATGCTTACTTCCAACTTTGATTGAATAGACATCTGAGATAATTAAATCCTAGGTTTCCAGTGTCATTATGTGAGTTGCTACCTATTAGAGGAGCCAGAGATCTTGTTCTTTTTCTCCTGGTCTCCTGGGAGGGTGGACAAGACACATCTGTAAGACAGGAAAACACTGCCTAAAACACACACTGCTCATCCTTGACCTGGGCTTCAAGATGTTTCTAGAAGAAACTGTTCCAACAGCCTGGATGGGCTAAGGTGACAGTTCACAAAGCAATCATGTGCTGTTTTCCCAAATGCAATTCTGAACTTCCTTCCACTATGTTCTTGTTTTCCACTGTGTTTTCTGGTCCTGTGTTTGTACATGGGACTTAAGAGAATACTCATTTTTCAAGTACTTTCATTTGCATGCTTCCTTAATAAGTATTAAACTTAACGCAGTGGGGAAATAGTTAACTTTAGAAACACCTTTGAGATTCTCAAATACACAAATGCAAAAGCTCAGCAAAATTGGTAAATATAAATTAAGTAAAGAATGGCTGGGCATCCTAATTACCCATATCCATTCCCAGCTGGGGGAATCATATAAATGAAACTCTTCTTGGTGATTAAGATGTAATGATAGAAGCAGTGGCACTATAAGGAAATAGCTGCCATTATAAGGGTATAAGCTCCACTGTATGGAAGACACTTTGAAATTTTAGCATCACCTGTCTGTTTGTGGCTGGATCCTGTAACTTCCCTCAGGTTTTTACTTTCTTAAATTTTGTTATCCTTATTGGGCAGACAACTGGCACACTTGTGGAGTCAGGACCTAGTCCTCTCTTTCCCCCATGTGGGTCCTTGGGATTAAACTCGGGTAGGTCATCAGGCTTGGTGACAAGCACCATTTCCTGATGAGCATTTTGGCCAGTGCCTTGCTCATATCTCTATGAGTGTTGTCTGTCTTCCATCTTGAAACTCAATGTTAGTTCCTCTTGCTCACATGACTGAGGTCTTCCAAGTGTTTGTTTCTAAACCTTCTAATTTTGATGCTGACCCGTCCACTCTAGATGCTGTAGAGACACAGTGGTTTCAACATGCTTTCAGGTTCAGACAGTACCAAACCCAGTGGACACCATCCTTAGCAGTGGGCCACATTCCATATTCACTCCTCACATGGCTCTTTCCCTTGGTCTTGTTGATTTTCATGGTTAAAATAGAGCCCTCTTCAAGTGTTTGTTTCCTGAAAGATTTATTACTACTACTAAAAAAAATAAAAGAATTCACCATCCCCTACAAGACTCCTTTTCACCCATCATGTTCTATCTCTCCAGGTTTCTAGCACCCCCCCCCCAATACTCTACTCCCATTTTATTATGTCTAGGAAATACATGGCCTTTGTTCAGAACCAGGCAACCCTTACTGGTTTCGAGAACCTCCAGTGAAATCTGATGTTCCAGTTGAATGGTTTTCAGTCCCATCTCTTTCCCCTCCAATACCTTTGCTCTGTTCTTTACCTCCTGTGTGCCAGCCTAGCCTGCTGAGTCTCTGTGAACTGATTGTTCATGAGTGTGTACCTCCACCAGATCCACCCTTCAGGCTTAGTATAAGTGAGAACATCCTGTTCTTCAATCCAGTCTGGAGAATCCCTGACTATGTCAGTGACAACCTCAAGCCTTGACATGAGTGGCTCACAATGTGCACAAGCAGATCACACACACACACACACACACACTACATACATACATCACATACACATGTATACGCAAACATATACAGGTATACACACCAGGTACACATAAGAATGCTATACACACACATATACAAACCGCATGTACTCACAGATACATGTACAAACAACACATTCATACCCATTTATCTGGAAAAGGAAAACTTAAAAGATTGCAGCTGAATCTTTATCTAAGAAGTTCGGAAAACAAAATGATAAAGACACAAATTTGTTAAAGGCAGCAGTTTCCCCAGACTTCTTAGCCCTGCTTTGTGAATGACAATTGCTACAATTTCTGAAGCCACATCATGGCCTCCCTGTTGTGGAATGCATGATAGGGCCTCAGTACCTGTCCATCATAACTTGGTGACAGACACTAAATGCAGGGCCCTAGCTGTGCATCAAGCTGGGGGGAACCCAGTTTCTTTCTGTAAGTGAGCACAGTGTGCTGGGTAGATACGCTGAGGCACCGCCGTGTGCAGATAGGCCATTGTACCATGCTGATCACAGGTCTACCTCTGAGCCATAGCCCCCAAGTCCACAGGACTCTACCATGGTCTTTCACTGCTGTCTTTCACTGTCTGAGACTCTCTGTGGGCTCCGTTCCTGGCCTTCTGCTTGGTGCATGCTCCGAGACTGTTTTAACTCCATGCTTGGAATAAACTTTAACTCTTTGCCTTTTTGTTCTGCTCTGCATTGGTCTAAACTTCCTCTATAAAATACTTAACCTCAGGGAAAATGTTGTAGCATTCCAGGAAATGTTACCTCACTTCACCTGGTTACCTAAAGACCCATCCTGCTGTCTTTCACTGTCTGAGACTCTCTGTGGGCTCCGTTCCTGGCCTTCTGCTTGGTGCATGCTCCGAGACTGTTTTAACTCCATAGGATGAACCTCATGAGTGAGACAGAGTGTTTGATGCAACCTCTGGGCTGAGGAAGTGAGCATACCGATTCTGAGGTTGTTACTACCATCATCCATGTGACTCCCAGGAATAAGGACATGTCAAAAATGTTTTAAGAAATGTTGCCCAGTTACTCCGCTTGTACCACATGTTAAGGAACAACCGGCTTTTGCTTTTGTTTCTCTAACACACTGTGAAGTCGAAAATGACCAAGTCTCTGCCCTTGACTTCTTAGGATGATCAGCAGTGCCATGCTTGGAATAAACTTTAACTCTTTGCCTTTTTGTCCTGCTCTGCATTGGTCTAAACTTCCTCTATAAAATACTTAACCTCAGGGAAAATGTTGTAGCATTCCAGGAAATGTTACCTCACTTCACCTGGTTACCTAAACACCCTGGCATGCTCTGTAGCATTCATCATAGCTAACAAGCAGAGAAAGCTGCTTCAGACATTGTTTTGCAGTAAAACACCAGGACAAGCTGATAGAATTGCTTTTTTTTTTTTTAATGGATTGGTCTTTGTTCTTTAAGAATACCACTTTGAGATTAAACTGTCTTCATTGGAAGATCATCTGTCTGGACTTCCCTGGATTGTGTCTGTTCTATTGACAACCTAGTAGTTGAGAGCAGGTGAGGAGCCTGATGAGAACCAAGCCAGGTTGGAGAGTTTGGGAAGATGATGAGAATAGATTGTGGATGTTTGATAATAGTGGTATGTGGATATTCATTGCCATTCCACCCAATATCGCCACAAAAATTGACTTAACGGAATGACTCCTGATACTGGCTTCAGGATGTAATTCAAGAATCATTAAAGTTGTGAAATCGTACTTTCCTCGTGACTCAGCAGTGTTTGTAATGTCCTTAAGAGGAGATAATGAAGGGCCAGGCAGCCTCTTGATTGTTTGCAGTTTTTCCAACATTTATTCTAATGGATAACAGTTATCTCAGCACAGTCATTTGCAGAATGCAAACTAAGAGCTTTGCCTGATCTGGAGTGTTTTCTGAGTGGGAAAAGAGCAGAGGATTCCAATTTGATGAGGCCCGGTGTGCTTACAGAAGAAGCGCTACTGACTCTGAACGTGGGGTGTTCCATTAGTGCACATCATTTTTATTCAAATGGAAAAGTTTACACCCTTGCAGCCCTCATATTTACTATCAAATGGTTATGCAAATGGAGTTAGAGTGATATGAAAAAAATATGTTCCTCACAAGTGAAAGGCAGTGTACACATAGCCAAAGCATACTGCCATGGGAAACGGACTTTAGAAGTTCACGTCCATGTGCTTTTTAGATGAAGGTTTCTTCATTTTGAAGCATGGCAAAAGTTTAGAAAATATGCATTTTCAAAATGTCAAGGACTGTCTTAAGCAGTTACATTCTCTTTACTCTATGCAATATATCTCAGTGTTTCTCTAATCACCATTTCTGCACATTGCTATTTCACATGGAGCAATCCTAAAAATTGTAGTTGGGGCTCTCCTTCAAGCAACACAGACAATCCAATTTTCTGCATATATGAAATAATCATATGATACCTGATTTACCACGTCCTAAGTGAAGCCTGCAGATTAACCCCATCATTCACCATTGCTATTTTATCAAAATACCATGTTATTCGTTTGAGTAATTGATGTTAGGTTTTTTTTTTTTCCTCCCCAAGATGTTTTTATTTTTTTTTATTTTTTTTTAATTTTTAATATTTTTATTACATATTTTCCTCAATTACATTTCCAATGCTATCCCAAAAGTCCCCCATAGCGCCCCCCAATTCCCTACCCACCCATTCCCATTCTTTTGGCCCTGGCATTCCCCTATATTGGGGCATATAAAGTTTGCAAGACCAATGGGCCTCTATTTCCATTGATGGCCGACTAGGCCATCTTTCGATACATATGCCGCTAGAGACAAGAGCTCCGGGGTTCTGGTTAGTACATCATGTTGTTCCAACAATAGGGTTACAGATCCCTTTAGCTCCTTGGTTACTTTCTCTAGATTCTCAATTGGGAGCCCTGTGATACATCCAATAGCTGACTGTGAACATCCACTCCTGTGTTTGCTAGGCCCCAGCATCGTCTCACAAGAGACAGCTATATTTGGGTCCTTTCAGCAAAATCTTGCTAGTGTATGCAATGGTGTCAGCGTTTAGAAGCTGATTATGGGATGGATCCCTGGATACAGCAGTCTCTAAATGGTCCATCCTTTCATCACAGCTACGAACTTTGTCTCTGTAACTCCTTCCCTGGGTGTTTTGTTCCCAATTCTAAGAAGGTGCACAGTGTCCACACTTTGGTCTTCATTCTTCTTGAGTTTCATGCGTTTATCAAATTGTATCTTATATCTTGGGTATCCTAAGTTTTGGGCTAATATCCACTTATCAGTGAATACATATTGTGTGAGTTCTTTTGTGATTGTGTTACTTCACTCAAGATGATGCCCTCCAGGTCCATCCATTTGGCTAGGAATTTCATAAATTCATTCTTTTTAATAGCTGAGTAGTACTCCATTGTGTAAATGTACCATAATTTCTGTATCCATTCCTCTGTTGAGGGACATCTGGGTTCTTTCCAGCTTCTGGCTATTATAAATAGGGCTGCTATGAACATAGTGGAGCATGTGTCCTTTTTACCGGTTGGGACATCTTCTGGATATATGCCCAGGAGAGGTATTGCTGGATCCTCCGGTACTACTATGTCCAATTTTCTGAGGAACCGCCAGACTGATTTCCAGAGTGGTTGTACAGGCTTGCAATCCCACCAACAATGGAGAAGTGTTCCTCTTTCTCCACATCCTCGCCAGCATCTGCTGTCACCTGAATTTTTGATCTTAGCCATTCTGACTGGTGTGAGGTGGAATCTCAGGGTTGTTTTGATTTGCATTTCCCTGATGATTAAGGATGTTGAACATTTTTTCAGGTGCTTCTCTGCCATTCGGTATTCCTCAGGTGAGAATTCTTTGTTCAGTTCTGAGCCCCATTTTTTAATGGGGTTATTTGACTTTCTGGAGTCCACCTTCTTGAGTTCTTTATATATATTGGATATTAGTCCCTTATCTGATTTAGGATAGGTGAAGATCCTTTCCCAATCTGTTGGTGGTTTTTTTGTCTTATTGATGGTGTCTTTAGCCTTGCAGAAGCTTTGTAGTTTCACGAGGTCCCACTTGTCAATTCTCGATCTTACAGCACAAGCCATTACTGTTCTATTCAGGAATTTTTCCCCTGTGCCCATATCTTCAAGGCTTTTCCTCACTTTCTCCTCTATAAGTTTCAGTGTCTCTGGTTTTATGTGAAGTTCCTTGATCCACTTAGACTTGACCTTAGTACAAGGAGATAGGAATGGATCGATTCCCATTCTTCTACATGTTAACAACCAGTTGTGCCAGCACCATTTGTTGAAAATGCTGTCTTTCTTCCACTGGATGTTTTTAGCTCCCTTGTCGAAGATCAAGTGACCTTAGGTGTGTGGGTTCATTTCTGGGTCTTCAATTCTATTCCATTGGTCTATTTGTCTGTCACTATACCAGTACCATGCAGTTTTTATCACAATTGCTCTGTAGTAGAGCTTTAGGTCCGGCATGGTGATTCCACCAGAGGTTCTTTTATCCTTGAGAAGAGTTTTTGCTATCCTAGGTTTTTTGTTATTCCAGATGAATTTGCAGATTGCACTTTCTAATTCGTTGAAGAATTGATTTGGAATTTTGATGGGGATTGCATTGAATCTGTAGATTGCTTTTGGCAAGATAGCCATTTTTACAATGTTGATCCTGCCAATCCATGAGCATGGGAGATCTTTCCATCTTCTGAGATCTTCTAGAATTTCTTTCTTCAGAAACTTGAAGTTTTTATTATACAGATCTTTCACTTCCTTAGTTAGAGTCACGCCAAGGTATTTTATATTATTTGTGACTATTGAGAAGGGTGTTGTTTCCCTAATTTCTTTCTCAGCCTGTTTATTCTTTGTGTAGAGAAAGGCCATTGATTTGTTTGAGTTAATTTTATATCCAGCTACTTCACCGAAGCTGTTTATCAGGCTTAGGAGTTCTCTGGTGGAATTTTTAGGGTCACTTATATATACTATCATATCATCTGCAAAGAGTGATATTTTGACTTCATCTTTTCCAATTTGTATCCCTTTGATCTCCTTTTGTTGTCGAATTGCTCTGGCTAGGACTTCAAGTACAATGTTGAATAGGTATGGAGAAAGTGGACAGCCTTGTCTAGTCCCTGATTTTAGAGGGATTGCTTCAAGCTTCTCACCATTTACTTTGATGTTGGCTACTGGTTTGCTGTAGATTGCTTTTATCATGTTTATGTATGGGCCTTGAATTCCTGATCTTTCCAAGACTTTTATCATGAATGGGTGTTGGATCTTGTCAAATGCTTTTTCCGCATCTAACGAGATGCCCATGTGGTTTTTGTCTTTGAGTTTGTTTATATACTGGATTACGTTGATGGATTTCCGTATATTGAACCATCCCTGCATCCCTGGGATGAAACCTACTTGGTCAGGATGGATGATTGTTTTGATGTGTTCTTGGATTCAGTTAGCAAGAACTTTATTGAGGATTTTTGCATCAATATTCATAAGGGATATTGGTCTGAAGTTTTCTATCTTTGTTGGGTCTTTTTGTGGTTTAGGTATCAGAGTAATTGTGGCTTCATAGAATGAATTGGGTAAAGTACCTTCTGTTTCTATTTTGTGGAATAGTTTGTGAAGAACTGGGATTAGATCTTCTTTGAAGGTCTGATAGAACTCTGCACTAAACCCATCTGGTCCTGGGCTTTTTTTAGTTGGGAGACTATTAATGACTGCTTCTATTTCTTTGGGGGATATAGGGCTGTTTAGATCATTAACCTGATCTTGATTCAACTTTGGTACCTGGTATCTGTCTAGGAACTTCTCCATTTCATCCAGGTTCTCCAGTTTTGTTGAGTATAGCCTTTTGTAGAAGGATCTGATGGTGTTTTGGATGTCTTCAGGATCTGTTGTTATGTCTCCTTTTTCATTTCTGATTTTGTTAATTAGGATGCTTTCCCTGTGCCCTCTAGTGAGTCTGGCTAAGGGTTTATCTATCTTGTTGATTTTCTCAAAGAACCAGCTCCTTGATTGGTTGATTCTTTGAATAGTTTTTCTTGTTTCCACTTGGTTGACTTTGCCCCTGAGTTTGATTATTTCCTGCTGTCTACTCCTCTTGGGCGAATTTGCTTCCTTTTGTTCTAGTGCTTTTAGGTATGTTGTCAAGCTGCTAATGTGTGCTCTCTCTAGTTTCCTTTTGGAGGCACTCAGAGCTATGAGTTTTCCTCTTAGAAATGCTTTCATTGTGTCCCATAAGTTTGGGTATGTTGTGGCTTCATTTTCATTGAACTCTAAAAAGTCCTTAATTTCTTTCTTTATTCCTTCCTTGACCAAGGTATCATTGAGAAGAGTGTTGTTCAGTTTCCACGTGAAGGTTGGCTTTCTATTATTTATTTTGTTATTGAAGATCAGCCTTAGTCCATGGTGATCTGATAGGATGCATGGGACAATTTCAATATTTTTGTATCTGTTGAGGCCTGTTTTGTGACCAATTATGTGGTCAATTTTGGAGAAGGTACCATGAGGTGCTGAGAAGAAGGTATATCCTTTTGTTTTAGGTTAGAATGTTCTGTAGATATCTGCCAGATCCATTTGATTCATAATTTCTGTTAGTTTCACTGTGTCCCTGTTTAGTTTCTGTTTCCATGATCTGTCCATTGGTGAAAGTGGTGTGTTGAAGTCTCCCACTATTATTGTATGAGGTGCAATGTGTGCTTTGAGATTTACTAAAGTTTCTTTAATGAATGTGGCTGCCTTTGTATTTGGAGCATAGATATTCAGGATTGATAGTTCCTCTTGGAGGATTTTACCTTTGATGAGTATGAAGTGTCCCTCCCTGTCTTTTTTAATGACTTTGGGTTGGAAGTCAATCTTATCAGATATTAGAATGGCTACTCCAGCTTGTTTCTTCATACCATTTGCTTGGAAAATTGTTTTCCAGCCTTTCATTCTGAGGTAGTGTCTATCTTTTTCTCTGAGATGAGTTTCCTGTAAGCAGCAAAATGTTGGGTCTTGTTTGTGTAGCCAGTTTGTTAGTCTATGTCTTTTTATCGGGGAGTTGAGTCCATTGATATTAAGAGATATTAAGGAAAAGTAATTGTTGTTTCCTGTTATTTTTGTTGTTAAAGTTGGCATTCTGTTCTTGTGGCTGTCTTCTTTTAGGTTTGTTGAGGGATTACCTTCTTGTTGTTTCTAGGGCGTGGTTCCTGTCCTTGTATTGGTTTTTTTCTGTTATTATCCTTTGAAGGGCTGGATTCGTGGAGAGATAATTCGTGAATTTGGTTTTGTCGTGGAATACTTTGGTTTCTCCATCTATGTTAATTGAGAGTTTGGCTGGGTATAGTAGCCTGGGCTGGAATTTGTGTTCTTTTAGTGTCTGTATAACATCCGTCCAGGATCTTCTGGCTCTCATAGTCTCTGGTGAAAAATCTGGTGTAATTCTGATAGGCTTGCCTTTATATGTTACTTGGCCTTTTTCTCTTACTGCTTTTAGTATTCTATCTTTATTTAGAGCATTTGTTGTTCTGATTATTATGTGTCAGGAGGTATTTCTTTTCTGGTCCAGTCTATTTGGAGTTCTGTAGGCTTCTTGTATGTTCATGGGCATCTCTTTCTTTAGATTTGTGAAGTTTTCTTCTATAATTTTGTTGAAGATGTTTGCTGGTCCTTTGAGTTGAAAATCTTCATTCTCATCCACTCCTATTATCCGTAGGTTTGGTCTTCTCATTGTGTCCTGTATTTCTTGGATGTTTTGAGTTAGGATCTTTATGCATTTTACATTTTCCTTGATTGTTGTGCCGATGTTCTCTATGGAATCTTCTGCACCTGAGATTCTCTCTTCCATCTCTTGTATTCTGTTGCTGATGCTGGTATCTATGGTTCCAGATTTCTTTCCTAGGGTTTCTATCTCCAGTGTTGCCTCATTTTGGGTTTTCTTTATTGTGTCTACTTCCCTTTTTAGGTCTAGTATGGTTTTGTTCATTTCCATCATCTGTTTGGATGTGTTTTCCTGTTTTTCATTAAGGACTTCTACCTGTTTGATTATGTTATCCTGTTTTTCTTTAAGGATTTGTAACTCTTTAGCAGTGTTCTCCTGCAATTCTTTAAGGGATTTTTGTGCTTCCTCTTTATTGTCTTCTACCTGTTTACCAGCGTTCCTTTGTATTTCTTTAAGTGTGTTATTAAAGTCCTTCTTGAAGTCCTCTATCATCATCAGGAGATATGCTTTTAGATCCGTGTCTAGCTTTTCCGGTGTGTTGGGGTGCCCTGGACTGGGCAAAGTGGGAGTGCTGGGTTCTGATGATGGTGAGTGGTCTTGGTTTCTGTTAGTAAGATTATTATGTTTACCTTTCGCCATCTGGTAATCTCTGGGGTTAGTTGTTGTCGTTGTCACTGTTTAAAGATTGGAGCAGAAGCTGTGTTCCACTCACCAGCAGTCTCAAAATCCTGTGGCTGGGGTCGTGGGTAGCTGGCGGTACCCCGGTGCTGGTCCAGCAGGAAGAGGCCTGTGGTCCTACTCAGGCCGGTTTTCTGCTTCCCTAACTAATGCAGTCTCAGGTCCCGTGCACAATTGGATTGGAGCAGAAGCTGTGTTCCACTCTCCAGAAGTCTTAAGATCCTGTGGTGGGTGTTGTGGGTAGCTGGCGAGTGTCAGCCGACCCTGCGCCCTAGCTACCCAGGTGCTTTTCTGACCGGAAGAGGCTTGTGGCCCTATGTAGGCCGGATTTCTCTCTCCCCAACCAGCGCAGTCTCAGGTCCCGCGTGATTGGACTGGAGCAGAAGCTGTGTTCCACTCACCAGCAGTCTCAAAGTCCTGTGGCGGGGGTCGTGGGTAGCTGGCGGGTGTCAGCAGACCCTGTGCTCTAGCTCCCCTGGTGCTGATCCGGCCGGATGAGGCCTGTGGCCCTACTCAGGCCGGTTTCTGCTTCCCTAACTAATGCAGTCTCAGGTCCCGCGCGCAATTGGATTGGAGCAGAAGCTGTGTTCCACTCACCAGAAGTCTTAAGATCCTGTGGCGGGTGTTGTGGGTAGCTGGCGAGTGTCTGCGGACCCTGCGCCCTAGCTTCCCAGGTGCTTTTCTGACCGGAAGAGGCTTGTGGCCCTATGTAGGCCGGATTTCTCTCTCCCCAACCAGAGCAGTCTCCTGATGTTAGGTTTTATTTTTTAACATCATTCCTATGTCTCATGTAGTCAAGTGATTTCAGATCAAGTGTTAAATGAACTTACTGAATAATAGACAACATTATTTTAACACATAGATCATTAGAGAAGAAAAGGAAGTTGCTTAATCTCCCTGTCTGATTCTTCACTCACTGGGATGTTCAGGGACCCTCTTCCACCCAAGAATATCATAACCACCATCTAGGCTGCTATGCTTAAGTAATAAGAACACATAGAAATGAATAGGAAAAAAAAAACAATTCTACAGAAGCCTATGGTGAGGCACTGCTCTTGATCTCCTCATGAGAGGATATATAACTGCAGCTGGCTCACTCACATGCCTCCTCAAATACCAAAATCGAACAAACAAAAAGTACAATGGCAGCTTATTTTTTTTATTTCTCTGAAAACTGGATTTACGGAGTTGGTTATTGTGAGACTATGCCAGGACCTAGCAAACACAGGAGTGGAAGCTCACAGTCAGCTATTGGATGGATCACAGGGCCCCCAATGGAGGAGCTAGAGAAAGTACCCAAGGAGCTAAAGGGATCTGCAACCCTATAGGTGGAACAACATGATGTACTAACCAGTACCCCGGAGCTCTTGTCTCTAGCTGCATATGTATCAAAAGATGGCCTAGTCGGCCATCACTGGAAAGAGAGGCCCATTGGACTTGCAAACTTTATATGCCCCAGTACAGGGGAACGCCAGGGCCAAAAAGTGGGAGTGGGTGGGTAGGGGAGTGGGGGGGGGAGTATGGGGGATTTTGGGGATAGCATTGGAAATGTAAATGAGGAAAATACTTAATAAAAATATTTTTAAAAAAAGAAATAGACAAAAAAAAAAAGAAATCCTTCTAATGTAAAACTACATTTGACAGAGAGCAGGATTAATAATTAGTTAGGAAAATGCAGCTCATGCAGATACCCTGACGTACCTGAACTTGACTGTGTCTAGGAACAGTGCTTTCCACAAGAAAGTACAAGTCAAGTAACATTGTCTACCAAGGACTTGTGCTTTTCAAGTCGACCAAAGACTTCTGCTCTAACCTTTCCTACAAATGCATGTCTTATCAACTGTGTTCTCAAGGAGACAGGTTAAACTAGCCAGGGAGTGGGGAGAAACGTGTCCAGAGTATGGCATAAGACACCCTGATACCTACTGAAAGCACAAAAGGAAGGTATACTTTGGGTGCAATCTATGGGCAACTCTGAACTGCAGGTAGCAATTTCAGTCCAGAACAAAGAAAAGAGGGCAGAAGGTGAGAAATGAGACAGGGCCCTGCAGGGTGTCAAGGATGTGAGAGAACTTTGTCAATAAATGCAGAGAAGGTATACCCTCCACCCATGACTCTGCAGATGGTAGGAAAGGAGCTGACTGGAGGGCCACACCTGCACCTTGTTTGCCATCAGCAAGTCCATTTATTACTTAGTTTCCAGTTCTGTACTTTTTAGAGATTGTATATGTTTCCTAACTGCAGATATATCAGAAAGTAGATTATCAAACACATTGGAAAACACAGAGCAAAGAAAAGAGGTCTTTTGAGAAAGTACCAGAGTGAGAGAGCCTCTGATTGTGTCCACAGTGTAGACTAAGAGCTTTAGTCATGCCTTTACTGACTTTCCTGGTCTATGATACATATTTATCTGTTGCCCCCAGCTGATTTTCAAACTCCTTCTGAGGGCAATGCTTTAGGCCAGTGGTTCTCAATGTTCAGTGTCCCCCATGATACTTTGCTTTCTATGAATGTGGGCAAGTGGGACGTGGTGAAGAGGAAAGAGCTGGAGTCGCTGTAGGGCACATTGTGGACAGAAGCTTCACATGGGTGAGCTCACTGTAGACTGAATGGTCCCCAGTCTATGTATTCTCCTGCAAATGGAATCAGGAGAAAAATAAAATCCTCACTTTTCTGTATAGGACCCAGAGACTGGAGAGATGACTCAGCAGTTAAAAGAACTTGTTGCTCTTCCAAAGGACCAGAGTTTGGTTCCCAGAGCCCTTAAGTGACTCCCAAACATCCGTACCTCCAGCTCCAGGCGAATTCTCTCTGGTGGCTTCTGGTAGTACCTGCACACATGTGCACGTACTCATGGATATTCATAAATAAAAATAAAATAAAACTTAAAAGACTTACACAATTACCCTGGTACCAATTGCCCAGACTACTGACAGATGGGAAGATTTGGGGACCATCTAATGAGTACGCATTTTCTTTAGCTCTGTGAGGAATGAGGGCAATTTTGGAATCCTGGGAGGTATTCTCCTAGATGAGTTGCCTGTTCCATGGTTTCATCTTCAAATTTTGGTCTCATAGGGGATGTGGAGAACTCAAAGGCAAGGAACAGATGACTTGGTAGGAAGGCATAGAAGCTCTGACTCCAACTCTACTTCTTGTTGGAGTCCTTGGGCCTATTTTCTGCATAAAGGAAGCAATAACATCTGGAGCATAAGCACGTGTTCTCTATGTTCCTGCATTCTTGTACCATTTCTTTTATTACAGGGCCTCCTGCCCTTGCTGTGTTCCACAGGAGTTTTCAGGGATGATTCCATCCTGGCCCTTTGCTCCAATATGACATCATTTTCCTGCCCTGCCCTGCACTTCTACAGGGCACTAGGGACTGCATTTCTGCATTGATGCTGCTATAGGCCCATATAGAGGGCAGAGAACTGCAATCACCTGATTGGGGAGAACTAGTGATTTGGCTGGGTCCTCTGCTTACAGCAAGATGGAAAAATAATACAGAGGACCAGCATTTCCCTGCTACCAGTGGAGACTTCTAGATATAGCAGTGTCCTACCCTTAGATGAAGAGCTACAGGCAAGCAATGGCTGCAGAGAGCAGAAGAATGGCTTAGGTTAGTCCTCTGACTGGGGCTAGTCCTACAGCTAAGGCAGTGGACAGGCTAGACCTCCAGAGACAAGTCCTCTACTAGGTTTTCCAATTGCAAATGTCAGTCCTAAACACATACATATGAGCAAGTAAATGGACTTGGTAATGTGTGTGTATGTGTCTGTGTGTCTGTGTGTGTGTGTGTGTGTGTGTGTGTGTGTGTATGTGTGTGTGTGTGTATGTGTCTGTGTGTGTGTATATGTGTGTGTGTCTGTGTGTGTGTGTCTATCTGTCTGTCTGTGTGTGGTGTGTATATGTGTCTGTGTGTCTGTGTGTATAAGTGTGTGTGTGTGTCTATGTGTGTGTGTCTGTGTGTTGTGTGTGTGTCTATCTGTCTGTCTGTCTGTCTGTGTGTCTCTGTGTGGTGTGGTATGTGTGTGTATGTCTGTGTGTGTTTGTGTCTGTGTGTGTGTATATGTGTGTGTGTGTTTGTGTGTGTGTGTGTCTATCTTTCTGTCTGTGAGTGGTGTGTGTGTGTGTGTTTGTGAGTAACAATAATTATTAAAAAAGAGGTCAGGAGTTAGGCAATGAGCAGAGAGACACAGGGAATGAGACGGAAGAGAGAGCATGTAAATGATGTAAAGTAAGTACAGTACTCATGTAAGACATTCTAAAAAAGAAAAAAATGAAAATTAAATTAAATTTCATCATTTGAACAAGAACAGAACATTCCTTCTATATTGTCATTGCATATTTGGAAGGTAGCTTAGCCTGAATTTAAAGTATAAGTGGCCAAGAACCCATGAGAGGCTACAGGCCAAGGGCAGTGTTTGAAACAATTTCTAGTTGCCTTGATGATAAAGCTATGAACCCAAACCATATTGGAAAGGTTACTGAAAAAATCTACCTGATGCTCTTCACTCTCTAGTTACATGTGGCACTTGTAGGGCCATCTGAAAAGGACTGATTTGAGTCTGGAAATACATATTATATCTATATATGTATATATAGATATTCATATATAAGTTATAATATATACATATGTATATATTAAAAATTATACCAGAATTTATTTTTTTCTCTCACATGATTTGTTAAATATGAAATGCTTTAGGGAACATAAAAAAATACAGCTGGTGATAGATTTGGGGGGAGAGTCTGGCAGGATATTGTCCTAGCTATCAGACTGTCTGCTACTTATAACAAGGAAGGAATTCAAAAGGCAGTTTTCTCCCACATTCCTCCTTAGGACATTTTTTTGTGTGTGTGTGCTCTCTACTATTTCATGTAACCAAGAGGTTGTGGGTAAACCCTAAGGGCAGGCTTGATGAATGCATGTGAGCAGACATTCACCAAGCACTTGAGGAGTTTTCAATTCTGTGGGAGAGACAGGCACAGAGGCCCCTCTCGTATGAGAAAGGAGTCAGAGATGCAGCCAGTATGCTGTGAATTTCAAACCATTGAAGCCATGGAGCCATGTTTGAGGAAATGAGCTCAGAAAACCCCAGGCGAGTTCACGAGAGCATCTACAGAGCGCCTTCCCTGCACCAATTTTATTGAAAGAGCAATTCATCAGAAAGGACTTTTTGAAAAGCTCTGAAGAGGTATGTCCTTCTGGCTCAGCAAATCTATTTCTTGGAATTGATCCCTGGAAACAAATATGCTGATTCAAAGAATACGCACACAAGATGGTTTAATGTACAGTTTATCAAACTATTAGCAATGAGATCAAATGGCTGTGTGAGGATGCCTTTTCCTTAAGTGGGAATAGTCATTCAATGAGCTACTTTCCATGCTTCAAGGTTGAGAGGGATTTATGAGGAAAGAGTTAGAACATTCTCTCAGGGATAAGAAGTAGATTTATAAGATACAGAAACGATGCTCAATTTTTATATCTAACTACACCCAACCCTGTAGAAGAGCATTTCTAATACTGGACATATTCTATAAATAACCACAATGGAGAAGAAAACATATTCACAAAGGTCACTATGACTAAGGGGGTTGAATGTTGTTTCTTGTTAATCAGACATTTGTGCTTCATCTTTTGAGAACTCTGTGCTTTGTTCTGCAATCCATTTTTAATTGGGTTGTTTGCTTTCCTGATGTTCAGTTCTTTAGTTCTTTGTCTATTCTAGGTAGTAGCCCCATCCCAGATGTATAGTTGGTAAAGATCTATACCCTACTGTAGGGTATGGCATTTGTTTAATGTTGTCCTTTGCTATACAGAAGCATTTTTGCATCATAAGAACCTACTTAACTATTGGTAGGATTTAGTATGGTGCCATCAGTATCCTGTTCAGAAAGTCTTTTCTAATGGCAGAATATTCCAGTCTATTCCCCACTTCCTACTTTTACAGATTCAGTCCCTGGTCATATATTGAAGCCTTAGGTGTTTGGGGGGATGAGTTTTGTGCAGGTTGATAGATGTGGATCTATTTGCTTTCATCTACACACAGCTTTCAAGTTTGACCAGCAGCATTTGTTAAAGATAATGTCTTTTTATTCAGTATGTATTTTTGGCATCTGGTATCTGTAGATTAATGGAAATCTGTTCAGGACGTCAATTCTATTTCATTATTAAGTTGTCTGTTTAAAATTTGGAATGGTGATACCTCCAGCAGTTCTTTTATTATGCAGAACTCTTTTGGATATTCTAAGTTTTATGAAGTTTAAGATTGCCTTTTCTATTTCTGTAAAGAATTGTGTTGGGATTTTGAGTTTGTAGGCTTCTGGTTAGATGTCCCTTTACACAATATCTCTACAGATCCTCAAGTCCAATAGACCATTCAAAGTCTTCTGATATATTCTTCAATTTAAAGTTTTTATTGAACAAGTCATTCATTTGCTTGGTTATATTTCCCAAGATACTTTTAAGTCTATGTTGACAAGTACTGTTTCTTTGCTTCATTTGTACATAGGAAGGCTACTGATTTTCATGTGATAATTTTGTATCCTGCATACTTTCTGGAAGTGTTTATCATTTGTAGGAGTTTTCTGGTAAAGTCTTTAGTCTTCTTCCTTTCCTATTTGTATACCCTTTATCTCCTTCAGTTGCCTTATTGCTCTAGCTCAATTGCTCTATTGAATATGTGTGGAAACTGAACCTCCCTGTCTTGTTCCTGATTTTGGTGGTAATAGCTTTAAGTTTCTCTTCATTTTAGTTGATGTTGAGTGTGGGATTGTCATAAATTGTCTTTATTATATGTATAGGTATGTTCCCTGCATGCCTATTCTCTCCAGGACATGTATCATGAAGAGATGCTGGATTTTGTCAAAGGGCTTTTCTGTTTCTGATGAGATAGCATGTGGGTTTTCTCTAGTTATGTGGTATATTATGTTAATTGACTTTTATAAATTCAAGCATCCCTGCAGCTCTGGGATGAACCAAACTTGATTTGACAGCTTTTTGATCTGTTACTGAATTCTGTTTGCAAGTATTTCCTTAGAAAATTTGTACTTATGTTTATAAGGTATACTGGCATATGATTTTCTATTTTTTGCATTTTGTTTTGGGTTCAAAACAGACATCAGATGAATGTCTGTTTTGGGTACCAGATGAATGGTCATTTCATAAAAATAATTTAGAAAATTTCTTTCAGTTTTGATTTGGCAAAATAATATAATGACATTATAATATATAATATAATATTATATAATATATAATATGATATAATATGATATATAATATATAATATATGATATATGATATATAATGTAATATATAATAACATAGTATTATGGCTTTGAAATTCTCATAGAATACACTAAATCCATCTAGTTCTGAACATTTTTTTTTAAGTTGGAAGATTTGTGATTACTGCTTCTATTTCACTGGGGGTTGTGAGTCTTTTTAACTTATTTATTTCATCTTGAGTTTAAATTGGTAGCTATATTTATCAAGAAATTAATCCATGCCTTTGCATATCAGAGTTTGATGGAGTACAGATCTTTCAAAATTATGTCTTCATGATTCTCTAAATTTTTTCAGTGTGTGTTGTAATCTCCCCCTTTTCATCTCTAATATTATTAATTTGAATCTTTATTTTCTCCTTAGGTTAAATTGACTAAAAGTTCTGCAATATTGTTATTAATTTTTTTTAAATACCTAACCATTTTTTGTTATTTTCTTTAGAGCTTTCGAGTATATCATTAAGGTATCACTGTGCTTTGTATGTCTACATAAAATAATGACTTTTGTGTAGACATTCTGTGCCATGAACTTGCCCTCTTGGAACTGCCTTCATGGTATACCATTTATTTGGCTACAGTGTGCTTTCACCCACTATCATTTATAAGGGTTAATATCTGATATTAACTGTAGCTGTGCAGTTTGAACGGCTACATGTTTATGAACTTGGGTGACCTTGTGTTTGGTTTATAAATGCTTAGAAATGAAATATCCTCTTGGTGGATTTTTCCTTTAATGAATATATAGTGTTCCTTTCCTATATCTTTCGATTACTTTTTGTCTGAAGTCTATTTTTTCCAATATTAAAATGGCTACACCTGCTTGCTTCTTGATTTCATTTGCTTGTAATATCCTTTCTCATCCATTTACCCTGAGGTGATGGCTGTCCTTGGTGGAGGTTTCTTGAGTGCAGCAAAAGAAGGATCCTGTTTTCTAATCAAATATGTTAGTCTGTGTCATTTTATTGGGGAATAAAGACCATTAAGATTTATAGTTATTAATAAACAATGTTTATTAATTTATGTTATTTTTGTTGTGGTTGAATACAATTCCATTTTAAATTAATTCTTATGACTTATTTATTCCTTGTCTTCTCTTCTTTTCAGACTTAAGTTACCTCTAGTAACTTCTGTACAGACCTTGATTGATGTAAAGTAGTTATTAAAATTTATTTTTATCATAAACATTTATCTTTCTCCCTTGATTGTGTTTGACAATTTTGCTGGGTATAGTAGTCTGGGGTAGCATTTGGTGTTTCTTAAAGTTTGTAGGACACCTGACTTAGCACTTTTGACTTTCAGAGTCTCCATTGAGAAGTAAGGTGTTAGTCTAATGAATAGGCTTTTATATATGACCTGGTCTTTTTCCTTGTAGCTTTTAACATTCTTTCCATGTTCTGTTTCAATTATTATGTGTCATGGGAACTTCTTTTCTTGTCCTGTCAATTTGATGTTTGTTAGGCCTCTTATACCTTTAGCGGTATCTCTTTATTTACATTTATAAAATTTTCTTCTTTAATTTTGTTAGGAATATTTTTGTGCCTTTCTCCTGGGTATATTCTCTTTCCCCTATACTTAGTACTTGTAGGTTTCATATTTTCATAGTGTCCCAGGATCCTTTTTTTTTAACATTTATTTTTTGAGTGACCTACCAAATTCTTCTGTCTTTAAGACATGAAAGTCTCTTCCACATCCCACAATCTGTTGTTAACCTCTCAACTGTTTATTTGATTTCCTAGTTTTTTTTATTATTATTATTATTTTGAGTTTTACATTAGGCTTTTCTTTAGTGATTTTGTTTTGGTAAATTCTACTGTATATCTCATTGGGCTTTCCTTGTTTAACAGTGGTTTGTGTTTTCATAGTCTTCATTTAGGACTTTAGAGGATGAACATAGTTAAGATATTCATAATTGCTATTTTAAAGTACTTATCTTGTTCTTCAGTTAAATTGGTTTTGGGGGAGTGCATATTACAATAGAATTTCTGGCTTCTGAGCTGTATTAGTTGTTCCTAATTGTATTATTGCACTGGAATTTAGGCAGCTGTAGTTAGGACATTGCGGTATTTCTTGGTGTAACTATATGGTCTCACAATGGTTGAGTGGGTTTTTGGTTCTTTGGTTGCTATTTCCAAAATCTGACAGGTTGTCGGTCAATCACTATGGATGTTGGATCACCCTGGGTTTTATGGTTCAGTCACTGACTAAGCCCAGATCTCTAGAGTTCTCTTTAGTGGGGACTGGAGTCTGGTTTTACAAACAGTTGCACAGGCAGAAGTAGGGATACCCCAGGTCCATCCACTGATGGCATAGAATTCAAAGGGAACAGAGATGGGATGGAAAGATTACCTAAAGTGTGCAGCAGCTGCTAGACTCTTGGGACCCTAGGAAGAAGAGAATGGATAAAGGGAAGAACATTGCTAGCCTACCTCAGTCCCAGTCAAGCTAAGCTGTGGAATCCTTGGTAGAGGGCAGTTCTGTGAGTCAGTGGGGAGTCACAAAGGAGTAGAGGTGAGCAAGTAGGGGTAGCTAAGGAGTGGACTCAGGAAGAACTAGCAGACATATAGTCTATACCATGGGGCCAAATCTCAGGGGATGGAGGGGTCCTCTACTTTTGTTTAAGAAAAATATACATCATTTAGTGAATTTTTTTTCAATTTGGTACACTATCTTTTAACAAATTCCTAAACTTTTCTTGCAAGTTTGTTGTAATAAAAAATAAAAAAAAACTACTGTTGGAAATTTATCTTGTTACTGACTTCTATGGAAGGTGCTTAACGATGATCAAGATGGGTAGAATATTTGCTGTCAAGGGGCATTACATCCACCTGGTGTCTTTCTGAATATTAAAAATTCATGAAAAATGGAGAGAGAAAATGCAGGTGGTCATTGATTTTAATCAATATAGCTGTCATTATTAATAATGAAAAGATGCATCTTTAATTAATTCTATGCAACATGACTTTTCTAGACTGGTTTTGTAACAAAATGTACCTGCCTGAATATAGATAACTAACTTCTTGTTGATTGGGTGAGACATGGACTATCCCCTTCTAGTCTGATGAGGTATAGACTAGCTCTCCTTGTCAAGTGAGCCACTGAATAGCCTTCCTAGTCAAGTATAGACAATTTAGCCCTTCTAGTACTAACCCTACTGCTAAGGCAAAAGATATACAGGCTAGACCTTCTTGCCAGAGTAGGTACAGACTTCCCTGACCTGGTCAAAGACAGTATGGGCAAAACATTTTGCTTAGAAAGGTTCAGGCTACTCATCTTGCTCAAATTAGGTGTACACCAGCCCCTCTGTTTAGAGTAGGTATAGGTTATCTTTATGGTTATCAGTGCATAGGCTAGCTTTCCTAACCAGCCTCTGTATTCATGCTCCAGGGGAAGCTGGTCCTTCCTGCTCTCATTGACCCCAATAGTTCCTGGCAGATTCTTAACAAGCAGTGAACACATGGTGGGATTATCTTCAGAGTGACTGTTTGCTAGGATGTACATTTTTTTGAATCCCACTGGAGTTTTTGTTAGATTAGCAGTCAGGATAATTATAATGCTGTGGACTAAGCTTAGGATAAGCTTCAGTTCTCAGAGTTATAGCAGTAACTGCTGTGCTGTGCTCACTCTGCTTATTCACCAATAAGAAAATTACAACTCTCTGCCAGAATGACAGGAAGGGTGCAGTGACAGCTCTCGACATTTCTGTGAAAAGTAAACCACATCTCACCCCTGGTCTCACTGCCCGTGAGTCCCTGGAGCTGCCTGATCCCTGTGGGGGTTCTGAGCTCTTTGGACTTTCCTAACCCTTGCTTTCACTACACATGAATCTCCGGAGCTGCCTGCTGCTTGAATGTGTTCTGAATTTCTTCAACTTCCCTCTGACTGATTTAAGTTCACACTTAATTCACAACTGGAAACTTGGAGGAAGTCCCAATCAGAATTGCATTTTTTAAATGAACTGACCACAGACAAGTCTTGAAGAATATTTTTCCTCAGAAGTCTGTGCCACTGTACCTTCAGCCATCCCTAAAATTGCTCATGGGATGTGAGCCACCTGAAGCCAAGTTCAAATGTTTATTGGACACTGTGAACCCAGCACATCACACAATACTTAGAGCAATATTGACATTTGTGAAATTACAGAGTGTGGGTACTGTGCAGCTGCATTCCCCCAGTAGAGTAAAGAGAGTCAAAGACAGCTTTGGAAAATGTTGTATTCGGATTTGATATACAGACAAACTGAAGGAGATGGACAGAGTGGTAGAAGAATGGATGATAGATATGCAGATGGTAGATTTATAGATAGATTCTATACGTATGCAGTTAATAAAATATAGATTGTAGACACATAGATAGGTGATAGAAATATAGAGGAAAAGTTGATAGACAGATGATATATTAGAGATAGAATGTAGATTCATAGATATTATCTATAGTGACAGATAATAGGAAAACACTAACTGATAGACAGGTTTGTAGATAGATAAGAGCTAGGATATAGGTGATAAAAAATAGTTCATAGGTCATAGATGATAGCCAGAAGATCGACATATACATAAATGATAGATGGAAAGATGATAGGTAAGTAGATAGACTGATGGATGATAGGTAGATGGCAGATGAAAAGATAATAGAAATATATCAACAACTTATATATTATCCACATACACACACATTTGCGTGCACGCAAACACACACAAACACACACACATATATTCATATGTATGCATATACAAAGTATGTATATAGAATATGTATCTATATCATTATATATGCACAGTCTCTACACATACAGGTGATATAGTTGTAAATGGAGATATTGAGACAGAAAAGATGTATACATACAGATGGAAAAGGTATTAATTCTTTGCTTGTTAAGATAAAGGTTGCAAAGGGAAGGTCTGTAAAGCACCAGTAGGGCAACGCCAATAACAATGTAAGTTTTATTTGCAATAAAACAATAGGAGGTAAGTAACCTAAGACCTAGATGAGTTGAGTACTTGTGGCCACTAAGTGTTGTTGTTAGTCCAGATCACTGGACTACAGATGTAGGAAAAAAGCAATTATCCTTAGGAGAATACTTGCTATTCTATGACCTCTGCCTGAAGCCTGTGTGTACCATAGGTGACACAGGAACACTTCTGCTTACTATTCCAGCTGAGAAACAGTAGTCAATAGCTGAAGACATATGGCTAGCATCCAAAGGCCCTCCTGTAACTAAAGAAAGCTTAACTGTACCTTCAATGGTCATATGTGGTGTAATGGCACAAAGTGGAGCTGCAAATACCCAGACTGCAATGCCAGGTAGCAAAGGCCTTCCAACCTTAGGACCTAAATAATGCTAGATATGACATCCTATCTATCATAAAACTTCACCTGGCACAAGAGAGAATTCCTTTTAACTGATAGGTGAAGATTGTAGTCTTTGATAGAAGAAATATTTGTGAAAAAATAAAGAATTCACTTCACATTCTTGAAGTGATTAAAGAGGGCACTTCATTCATCCGAAGAGCAAAGATAAGACATGTTCCAAGGAATATACATTCTTATTAGCACTGTTTAAGGAAATGTTATCAGAGAATTTGTAATCCAGGAACACTCTGGATTTCTTAAAATTAGTCTTGGAGTATTAGTTATATAAGCTGATTGCAGAAATATGTGTTTGTTGAAAATTGTTCTGAAACTGATTTACCAGTACAGCCACCAACTAAGTTTGTAATATCAAGTATCATGGGGAAGAAAGGTCTGACGTTTTCTGGAAAAACCTTTGGACTTTAGAGATAGTGAGTCTAATGTCAGGACCTTATGTGACGTAGGTGCTACAGGTACATTTATTTTCTAACCAAAACACTGACTTGGTTGGAGCTCAGACTGTGACAATGTCTATTCTTATGGTGATGTAGGTACTACAGGAAGATTCAGGGGAGGGGGGATTCTGGGCTCACTCTTACAAGGAGTGAGCTGAAACACTTTTGATCACAGCCATTCTCTAACTTAGCTTCTGTGTCATTTTGAACCAAGACTTGAGGATCTTCACAGGGATAAGTGCAAAAGGGCCAAAAGGCCAAGGGTCACTTTTTATGACCCATCTTCTCCCATTGCTCAGGGAAGAGAACCAATTACTTCCAAGACTTATGTGCCATTCCTTGGCACTTCCTCTTCAGCTATGGGTGTGATATGCATGTATTCATGCCTATATATATATATATGTGTGTGTGTGTTACATGTATATATATATATATATATATATATATATATACACACACATATATATGTATATATATATATATATAAAACATGCACACACACATATACATGTACATATACATGCACACATTCATATATAACTGAACATCTTTTTTTTCCATTTTTATTAGGTATTTAGCTCATTTATATTTCCAATGCTATACCAAAAGTCCCCCATACCCACCCACCCCCACACCCCTACCCACCCACTCCCCCTTTTTGGCCCTGGCATTCCCCTGTACTGGGGCATATAAAGTTTGCAAGTCCAATGGGCCTCTCTTTCAAGTGATGGCCTATTAGGCCATCTTGTGATACATATGCAGCTAGAGATAAGAGCTCCGGGGTACTGGTTAGTTCATATTGTTGTTCCACCTACAGGGTTGCAGTTCCCTTTAGGTCCTTGGGTGCTTTCTCTAGCTCCTCCATTGTGGGTCCTGTGATCCATTCAATAGCTGACTGTGAGCATCCACTTCTGTGTTTGCTAGGCCCTGGCATAGTCTCACTAAGTTTGGCTGAGTCCCAGAACCAAGTTGGAGCCTGTTGCTCCTGAGGCAGAGGGCTTCCAAGCTAGGCAGACACCTGTCCTCTGGCTGGGAGGGTGGCCGGATGTCTGCAGCCCGAAAAGGGTGCTACCTCAGCAGCTCTGTGGCTCCTGCCTGTCCCCAAAGCTGTCTGCTTCTGTGGTGCACCCTCTCACCTGTCGAACATCCTTTTTTACTTCAGTGCAGGCAAAGGTTCTTGTTCATTACCCTCCTGCCTATTCTATAAACTTGGCATGGTTCTATAAATCTTAAGTTCATATGTATTTACTTGATTTACAATATGAATGACATATTAAAATTAAAAATATAGCATTTTACAAGTTCAATGTGTGACCGTATTATTCTATTCTACTCTGGTAAAACAGGTACATGAGCCCCACAACATGAATTATTTCCCATTTCTTCCCTCTAAGAACACAGCAGAAAACTGCTATCATCCACAGGCTGCTCTCCTCAAATCTATAAGCAGCTTCTTTGAACTAATAGGCCTATTAAACTATTTAGTCTCCATAGACAGAACAGATCATTTAAAGTGTGTCCTAGTATCTCTAATAGGTTCTGGCTTCTTAATCATCATGAAAAGGTTTTAACTGCAGAGGGATTCCCCCATATAATCTCTATAATGATTTTCTAAAACTGCAAGAAATCTGCCTTCTAGTCAGAAGTGCCCAAACAGAGCAAAGCTGAAATCCACTAGAGTTTCCAAATGCATTTTAGGAAATTATATCAATATGTTGACTCTACATTTTTCAAGTTACATAAGCCAAACACAAGTCACCACCCTGGGTCCATAGAACTAAGTTCAACGTGTTCAGCCCCTTCCATCATGTAAAAGAAAGGCCAAGCTGACGGGTGGCTGAATGAAAAATAAGTAATATGTGTCTTATAAATAGAATCCTAGAATTTATGGCAAAACTATTTGGAGAAAGTGGAACAAATTGGCTTGCTCTATTTCTGCTCAAAGCAGGCCATCTTAAATTGAACAGTCCTGCGAGTCTTACGTTTATTTTTACTTTTAACAGAAGAAGAACCTTGTTGAGGACACTGAATGAACATGAATTTTTCCATTACTTTTAAGTGGCTTAATTTGACATTCTTGAATGAAGCAAAAAGTGATTCTCTCAGTTACATTGAAGGGACACTTGGCCTATCAGTTCCTTTTCTCGGGATATGATCAAATACATGACAAGAATCAATTCTAGAGAGGAGGGGGTTTACTTAGGCTCACCATTTGAGCGTATGATCCATTATGATGCAGAAGGCATGATGCAGGAAAATGAGGTCGCTCATCACATTGCTCCTAAAATCAGGGAGCAGAGAGGGATGGATGCTGGTGTTCAGCCCCTTTTCATTCAGTCTGGGACCCCAGCCCTCAGGATGGTGCTGCTCAAAGTTGGGATGCTCAAATAAGTCTCTCTTCTGTTCTAGTCTGTGGATATGAGGAGACGAACTACCTCAAGCCCCTTCCTTCATTTCCTTATAGTAATGGGATATAACCTCGAATTGTGAACTAAAAACAAACAAATAAACACCTTTTCCCCCTAACTTCATTTTGGTAAGTTATTTTATCACACCATCAGACATGAAACTGAGATAAAAGTCTTCTTTTGTTTTGTCACATGCTGAGATACAGATAACACTGAAATCTTCATATAAATAAGCCCATGCATGACATGGCTGTCAGCCCACCACTAGGGCGACTGAGACAGGAGGATGACAAATTTCATTTCAGCCTGGTTTACGTAATGAGACCCTGCTTCCTGGGAAGAAAATATGCACATATTAAACCTATAGAATTAGACATAGATCATCAAGTGGTTCTCTTTCCAGATAAACCAATAAATAAACATACATGGGCAACTATATTCAGGTAGACACATAGACACAGGCACACACCCACTTAAGAAATAAGCTTTTAAAATAGATTAATTACTTCTTTCTAGTTAGTAATCTTTAAGATATTTTAATTTATTTGTTTTCATTTATGTGTACGTGTATGAGTCTGTATGGCCTTATAAAACTGTGTGAGTCCAGGAACCAGAAGGTGATATTGGATCTCCTGGCACACAAGCTACAGGTGATTATAAAGTGCCAGGTAGGTTCTGAGAACTGAACTTCAGTCCTTTGCAAAAACAAAGAGTAGCTTAATCACCAAGCTATCTCTGCAGCCCTCTCAAAGTAATTTTACACATTGCCCCGGTTAGTCTAAGACAGAAATCAACAGTCTGTTGCCTGTGAGCTCACTTTGACCCATGGTCTCAGAATAGGTTTCATAATGTAAAATAAAGTATATGAAATGTATATTCCAGAATCTATAGACACTCTACTTTGTTGTGGAATGAACATGAAGTACCCTCTGAATGATTTTCAATGATAACAAACTTACCAGTTGTAAGGATACTAAACAATACCATATATCCTTGTCAAAAATGTGTGGTGATTCATACAAACCTGCCCCTTCTTGTGGTTAGGTCTTTGCAAATATGATATGGTCAAGAAGGTATTGGTTTAAGAGTATTGTAAAATGTTGGCATGCTATGCAGTGCAATCCTACCTTGTTGTGAGGATTAGAATCTTTAAAATAACAGGCTTTAAAGCTGAGACCAATCCAAGCCCACCAGGTAAATGAAGGTGAGCTAAACTGGTTCTAACCTTTTAATCATCAGTTCACATTTCCTTTGGTCATTCTCAGTGTTACCTGGAGGTATGTCATCTCTTGCATGGCCAAGCCAGACTCAGCTATGATAGAATTGAAGTTCTGGGGTACAGTGAGGCTGTATCCCAAGCCTTGCTGAGTATATCTCCAGTCTTTCTGATTCTTAGGGTCTTTATGACATGAGTCATTTTAAATAATGTTACTTTAGTAAATTCTCACTTTGTTATATTATTCCAGTATCTTTGACACTTGTCAATCTTATAGAAATCTTCCTTACTATGGTGGGAAAGAGTTTCTAGGGTGAATCCTACAGGTGGACTGTGGGAAAGTCGTCTACTCTCAGACATGATAAGCAACAAGTTACCTCAGCTATATACTTCTACCCCCCTTTCCTATTTATATTCATTATGATCAAGGTCCTGAGAGAAGGAATTGAGAGCTCAAATCACATATTCTGCATCCATCATTGATGAAGACAAGAAATGTCAAATCCTTTCAAATCCTTTCATTCCTTTGTTTCAGAAAAGAGTGGTCCTGTTATGCCCAAATCATTTTAAGGTGTGAAGGCAAGTAACAACCTTCCTCTACTTGAAGCATCTCAGGAGACTGTCAGTGAACCATTTTAAAAACAGGTGTGATAGTGCCATGGGATATTTGATCTATTGGTTTCAAAGGATATTTCTCTCTGCTTTCTCTCCTCTAGGCTCACAGGCATGAACCTCCCATCCCCTGTGATCAGCAGCAAGAACTGGCTACGTCTCCACTTTACATCTGACAGCAATCACCGACGTAAAGGGTTCAATGCTCAGTTCCAAGGTAAGAAGGTACTATCTGAATAAATGAAAAATGAATGAATAAGTGACATGTAACATCCTGGTCCTTCTTCACCCTGGGATTTTGCGATACTACCAAAGAAAGAAAAAGAAACTTACCTTTAAAAATGCTCCCATCATGTAGAAGCAATCAACTTAGGGAGGTGTGTGGGAATGATGGGCCAACACTGTTTAATAATCCTTAGGCCTCTGACAGTCTATGGCAGTAACTGGTTTTACTGAGGCGTAGTCAAGCATTAGTCAATAAACTTATGTTACCATTCATTGTACTTACCTTCCACATAAGAAACATTTACTGCAGTTCATGTTATTACAGGCTTAGAGTAGTTCAATAGATGGGTTGTACTTAAAAATTCAAATGAATATTGATACAATATTTAGTCCTAAACTATCCTATACTTGAAAAACAAAGCTACCCGATTTAGTAATTTACGTTTCATGAGCCTCAGAATAAAGATAATATTATTTAGCCAAACATAGCTGTCTTCAGCAATGTAATTCTGAAATATTCTGTTTTCATCTCGTTTCTCCTATCCTTTATGCTTAATCCTGCATATTTCTAATTGTCAGTAATATATATATATATATATATATATATATATATATATATATATATATATATATATCAACACTACAGAAATGCAATCCATTGATAAGTGGCCAACAGAAAACCATTCTACTTACAAAAATTAGCATATTCTAAGTTCTGGATGGGAAAGAAGCTCAAAGGGTCCCATCCCTTCCCTGCTGAGTCCTGATACACTCAGGGAGAGATAAAGGCACTATGTCTTTGTCTGTGTGCCCATCGGTAAGCTACAGTGGATAATTTCTATCCCACAATATCACACAGCCTTGTTTCACCTCTAAGTTACAAACAAAAACAAAAGCTAGGCAGGATGACAGGAATTGGAAAGGAACTTGATTAAAAATGAATTGTATGAGTGTATGGATATGTCAAAGAATAAACCCAATCATTAAAAATAAAACACCACATCTGAACTCCATGCGCTCTCTCCCAAACATGAGCTTAAGAATGTGGCTCTCAACAAGACTATATTCCCTCAGTTTGCAAATCACAGTGTGGTGGTTTGAATATTCTTGACCCAACAGTGGCCCTGTTATGAAGTGTGGCCTTGTTGGAAGAAGTATATGTTTCACTGTGGGAGTGGACTTTGAGACCCTCCTCCTGTTTGCCTTTGGAACAAGATATAGAGCTCTTAGCTACTCTAGTGACATGCCTGCCTAAAATCTGTGATGATGATAATGGACTGAACCTCTGAACCAGTCCCAAATAGATGTTTTCTTTTATAAGAGTTAACTTGGGCTGGTGAGATGGCTCAGTGGTTAAGAGCACTGACTGCTTTTCCGAAGGTTATGAGTTCAAATCCCAGCAACCACTTGGTGGCTCATAATCATCCGTAATGAGAAATAAATAAAGAACCTACACATTGGAATGAATGGGGCCAAAGCAAGAGGAAGAAAGGGAAGGGGAGGAAAGGGGTATCTTTGTCATAGTGTCTCTTCACAGCAATTGAAACCCTAACGCAGACATACATGAAGTTAAACGTATAGCACTGTATTTCTGGTCCTTGGTCACATAGAATGAGGATATTTGTAGGGTATGAAATCTGGATGGTGTAGAGTTGAGTATAAGATTAGGGCTTATTGCTGGCTGACCAGGCCTTGGGCAGGGTGCAGACACAGAAATCACCTGACCTATAATTTAGATGATCTTCCTTCACCATTGTAACCTTGGGTCCTTACTGGGGTCATGGATCACTGGCCTGGTTTCCCATGGAGTGTTATAGGTCCTTGTCTTTACCCTCAGGTTGCAATCACCATCCTGGACTTTGAAAATAGGAGTATCCAATGGTTAAACATATTCTGGGTCACAGGCAAAGCCAAGAACTTTATTGTAACCATAGCTACTTCTGATAGATGGTCTTTAATGCCACTTATCTTCTAGAAGTTGCTGTGATGTAGTACATTGAAAGGACCTGGTGACAGGGGGAGACCCTGTCCCATGTATACAGAGTAAACAGCGTGAAGAAGAGGACACTAGGTCTGGTGGGGGATATGTCTAAAGCCTCTGCGTGTTCATCCACATCAGTGGAGGGACCTGACTCTGAGTTAAAATAGCCACATTTGGTCCTTAAAACTCTTCCAGGCTGTTATATAGTATGGTAGTCTGTAAAGTGCTGAAAAAGAATTTTTTCTTAAAGGTTTGGTTATTTTCTCAGCAGTGGAAAATGTGTAATATCACCCCTCAAGACTCATTATTTGTATGATGGGAATAAGTGTAACTAATCTAATATGTGGCTTAAGAGTGACCCAGACTGAAAGGCACAAGAAGCACACAGACTGCGGGAAAAATCAAATATATACAATTTTAAAATTGTAAAATTATAAGATACATTTCTGAAATTTGCAAAAATATAAATTATAAAGTAATCAAAATAAGTATTGCATGTAATTGGAGTCTGATTAAATATAACTTGTACCAGGGTCTAAAAGAGTCTCCAAGTGATAGCAATGTATCAGAACACATAGCCCTGGCTGAACAGCTGTATATGGAAACCTTGTCCATAAATTCAGGTACAATGCATTGTGGATAGATGAAACTACTACATTCTTGTTCATAAGCTCATATGCTGCTATGACTAGGGAATTATCCTCAGTCCACCTCTCAGCAGGTCTGCCATAAAGGAGGTTGGGCCCAGATTCCATGTCTCCCATCTAAAAAGGACATTGACCCAACAGAGCAATGACAGCAAGAAATTCTGAACTGGCCATGGCTAATGTAGGATATTTAATTTCCTGGTTCTACAGGGCAGGCCCATCATCAGTGAAGGGAAACTTCAGGAAGAGACAGATTCTAGAATAAACCCATGAATGTCAGAGATCAGGATACATGACAGTAACTGAGGATGCCATCTTCCCTGAGTCCTCACCAGGCACCCAATACCATGTTCTGGCTGAAGTTAGTCTCAGATCACTAGTGAGAAGCTAATTAAATTGTTGCATAGGGAACAATCAACCCCTTTCTTGTTGTCTACATCAACCCCTTTCCATCTGCCTGGTTTGAATACCAAAGAGCTCCCACCCCTATTTTCTTTTTAAAATGTAACACAGTAAGGGGGATTATCCACCCATTTGGTCAATAACCATAGTAGTCAAAATGCATTCAGAATTTACCAAATTCCTCTACCCTACTTTACAAATACTCCTTTGTCAAAGGTTTGGGGTGTATGTACATTTTTCTGCTTTTTTAAAAGGAAAAGAGATCTTAAAAAAAATACCTTTGACAGTTAAATAAATATGCATATCTGAACACTCTGATAGGCCAGGAAGCTAGAAAGGAGTCCATGGAGTCCATGGGGTTTGAAAAGAGCTGACTTTGCAGGAGAGATGTGTGAAAGACACTAGAGCAAAATAAGTAGGGAGAAAAGGCAGAGATGGGAACTGGAGACCTGTGACTTCTTAAGCCCAGTTAAAATGTAAGATAACTTTAAAAATGCATTTGTAGCTTTGCCACATTGTTGAGTTTTGTGGTGGTCACACTTGTCACTTGCAGTCATCCCTACATGGAGATCCTTGAGAATTAAGAGACACAGAATCTCCTGGAATCCCTTGGTGACTTCCACCTGTCCTTCACATTCCAGTAACCTTCCTCAATACATGCTTGCTGTGTTCTCCCAAAGGAGGTGGTTTCACAGAAACAAGAACAAAGAAAACATTCTTCTAGTTTTGCAACCTGTCTTAGCTAAGCAAGCAGCCAATGTCATGAGGCATCCCTGCTTGTCTTGTAGTTTTTTAACCACCTACTAATTCCTTCTTTGTATTGTCATCTGGCTTCCCTTTCCCCTTCCCCCCTCACCTAGGCCATCCACTCCTGCCAGCATCCAAGAGAGGGATGATTGGCAGTCACTGGCTTCTGCTTTGGATGTACACTCACTTTTAAGATAGTACTGGAACAGAAGCTGCTGTAGAGTAGGCGAGACCTGGGAGTATATGACAGATTTATGTAGGATGTATTATTTCTCTCAAGTGGCTGAAAATGAATCCCATTCTTTATATGTTGCCTCCACCATTAATTACAATTAAACAAGGACCTTTTTAGCCCCATCCATCATCTGGGCGTTTTTGATGTCTACAAGATGAATTTTTAAAAAACATATTAATCTTGAACCTTGAAAGCCTGTGTCCTGAGTAGGCTTCTCTGAGTTGGGCTCCAGTTCTCAATATATTCACCTGGCTATCAATAAAATGTTGGTTTTTACAAGATGCAACCCCCATTGATTTCTGTAATGAATAAATCATTGTGATAGAAAGTGTTTATAATAAAGTTCCAATTTAAGTAGGGAACACCCTGTCTCATAAATCAAGTGAAAATCCGATGGCAGCTTTAAAGCTTGTGTTGACACAAATAATTAGCTTGCTTTTTAGGTTATAGCTCTATATAAGCATTGATTTTCCTTTTATTTAAAACGCAGACCTTTATACAAAATGGGGACTCCCGTGTTATTAAAAATGCATTTGGAAAATTGAAACTTCATGTGCCCAGATTTATAAAATCTGTGTGTTACCCATTCTTTCACAGACACAGTCCCTGCAAGTGTTTTTTTGACAAGAGCTCTAAGACAGGAGCCTGCTAGGTCCTAGTGTCAACACATGTACGCAGCGAACACTCAGTCTGCAGAAGTTTAAGGAGTACTAAGCAGGACCTAGAAGGTGCTTCCCTGGCACTCTCTTAAGTCATGAAGGCAATCAGATCCATCAAGTGCCCTTGGGCCACTGGCCTGCAGAAAGAAGCAGGCTGCTGAGGATGCTCTAGAGCTAAACACAAGGTAGTGGGAATGACCTACTTACTACCACCTAGGGTGTTTCTAGGGAGAGGAGATGGCAGGGAAAGTATTTTCCAATACAAATAACCTAGCTAAAAGAAATCTTATACCAAGTTACTCTAAAAAACCTAACTTTTATAATAGAAGTATCTTGATAACATAAATTTACTGAAATTAGACACACTTAATTACACCCACCCCCCATTCCCTAGAATATACTTTCATTTCTCTTGGAGCAGAAGACTTAGGCAACTGCCAACTCCACAACCATCTGCTCTAACTCTCAACTGTTTCAGTGACACACATATTATTAGGCAATGTCCCTCTTACCTGTGTGCTCCGTTCTTATTGTATTCAACAGACTTAATTGTATCTACTTCTCAGACACAAAAGAGGAGGAAGTATGTCACTCATACTCTTGTGAGAGCATTATCTCCTGTAGGAGGCATAGTCCTGCTTGATCCTCCCTAACACATGCAAGTCCACCTCCTGATGCTGGTTCTATGTCAGCTGGATTCTCCTTTATCCTCTTAATTCTCTGGGTCAGGTCAGAATCCTGTAGCACTGGTCCATACATGCAAGAAACACCTACTTCAAGGTAGGGCTGCCTGGCTTTGCTGGAGTGATAGCTCACTTGTGGGAGGGGCCTCCGGTGCCATAAATTCAGAATAAAATTTACTGTATCACATAGACATGAGCCTGGAGTCTGGAGGGTAATACAGCACAGAATGCGTGGCACAACCAAATATTAAAGGATAGAGGTGAGTGAGTTTGTTTGCACAGGCAGCCTGGTTCCCTTGCAACAATCAGTAATCAGTATTACTCAACCATTCATTTTGCTCATCATTGAGAAGTACACAGAATTTTCAAGAATGTGATACCTCCTCCCCACCCCAGTATCTCTTTCTGCTAATCTTTTTTTTTTTTAGATATTTTGTTTATTTACATTTCAAATGCTATCCTAAAAGTTCCCTATACCGTCCCCCCACCATGCTCACCTACCCACTCACTCCCACTTCTTGGCCCTGGCATTCCCCTGTACTGGGGCATATAAAGTTTGCAAGACCTATGGGCCTCTCTTCCCAATGATGGCCGACTAAGCCATCTTCTGCTACATATGCAGCTAGAGACACAAGCTCAGGGGGTACTGGATATGCATTCACTGATAAGTGGATATTAGCCCAGAAACTTAGAATACCCAAGATACAATTTGCAAAACACAAGAAAATCAAGAAGAATGAAGACCAAAGTATGGATTCTTCATTCCTTCTTAGAATAGGGAACAAAACACCCATGGACCATCCAGAGACTACCCCACCCAGGGATCCATTCCATAATCAGCCACCAAACCCAGACATTATTGCATATGCCAGCAAGATTTTGCTTAAAAGACCCTGATATAGCTATCTCAAGTGAGGCTATGCCAGTTCCTTTCTGCTAATCTTAATGCTTCAATCCATTCAAGTGGCTGTCTCCATGAGCAGGAGATGTTGGGTTTATTCTTGACCATTAGGTGACATCACAAGTCCTTTGTGAACCCCAGAAACAAAGTGCAGCAAATTGAGAAGTGAAGATGCCTGTCTGGTGAGCCCTACTTCAGTCCCCACTCCCTGGGTTATAGCTCAGCTTGTGTGTGTGTGTGGGGGGGGTTGTCAAAGATCTATCATATATGGTAATACCTATTGGCAAACACTTCCAAGTACCTCACCATAGTGGCTCTGGGGTTTCAGACAGAAAGTATCTGACATATCTTCATTGGATCTCTTCTAGTGCAAACCCTAGAAGAGCAGCTAGTTTTGGATCTGGACTGCAATCATGTAGCATGTAGACATGCCACTGTCTCTGTATACTTGTGTAGTCCCTGTTTGGGCACCAAACTCCATATTTTATCACCATGAAAGATACTTTGGTGTTTTTCTTTTCTTCTTTTTTTTTTTTTTTTTTTGAGACAGGGTTTCTCATTATAGCTCTGGCTGTCCTGGAGCTCACTTTGTAGACCAGGCTGGCCTCGAACTCAGAAATCCGCCTGCCTCTGCCTCCCGAGTGCTGGGATTAAAGGCGTGAGCCACCACGCCCAGCTTTCTTTTCTTCTTAAGTGTTAAAAAAAAAATCCTATTTAGGTGTGTGTGTGTGTACATATATACATATATACATATATATCTATCCTAGGCTCAGGGACTGAATTAGACCAATCCAGGAAGGTTCCAGCAGAGAAATCATGAGTGGGAGGCCAGGAGGATGGTATTGTAGTACAGGCCAGGGTTTGTGGCCAGATTCTTCAACCTAGAGCCTCAAGTTCATGGTTCCATTCTGAGTAACTTGTAAGAGTGGCATAAAGTGAAAGCAGGTTGACCCTGTGTTTCAGTCAACAAAACCTGCTTCCCAGTCTGTTGGATTCATAGTTCTCAACACAGGCCTTCATTCCTGCCCAACATCAATGTGTCTCCACAGTGCTGGGTCACTGGTGTGTATCACTACACTGCTCTCTAAAATGTGGATTTCCTGCCCATCTTCTTCATGACGTGGTTCTAGAATCAACTCTTCCTTACCTGTTGCCTAGAGCAACCTCATGTGCTTGCTGTTTTATATTGTTTTAGTATCTTATGCATCCACTTAGTCCTCAATCTGCCAGTATGAACATATGCATAGGGCCATTTCCTGGAACATGGGTGGCCTCTCATGGGCCACATTCCTAGAGAAAACAGAACCTTGCCCTCCCAGAAGCCATTTGCTGCTAAAGATGAGCACACATGAGTCTGTCCCTCATCCACACTGGGATTCTGGGTGACTTCATCTTGTGCAAACCTTGTGCATGCAGTCCCAACCTCTATGAGTTCCTGTGTGCACGGGTGCTGTCATCTCTTGTAAATTCTCTTTTGCTAAAGTCATCTGGTTCCCTTTTTAATTGACAAAAGATAGTCCACACACTGGAATTAAAGTAAAAACTATACTGGGGGAAAAACAAAAACAAAAACAAAAAACAAAAAAAAAGCAAAACAAAACAAAAAAACCAATGTTTTCAAATGGTAGGCGCTGTTGAGAAATAAATCAATGTAACACTTAAACATTTAACTTTGATGGAATGAATTCCTGATTGGCACTTCTCACTCCTCTAAAGGAAGCAGTGGCTAAAAGATGGTGCCACAGGCTTGGCATGAGAATCTATGTTTGGATACACAGAATACACATAAGGCCAGATAAGGCAGTATATTCCTGCAATCCTAATGCTCCAGGATGAGATGGGAGACTGAGATACAATCTCATGGGCTTGCTGGGTGTATGCAGTGGCAAACAACACAAGACCCCACTTTAAACATGGTGGAAGGTGAGGCCTGAGACTTAAGACTGTCTTGTGATCTCCATATGCACTCCTCAAGCACACTGACACTCACACAGACAGAGACACACCCACAACAAAGCATGTTGCAAATGGTTGGTTATATTTGTCACATATCTCTGTACATTTCACGGCCTTCTATTTGATACCCACAAGAGCCAGAGTGACTTTTAATTACAGGCATCTTAACATAGAACAGAAGTTTGGCATCTGTTTGTCTGTAGCTTTTAGACACAATGAATCAGTTCATAAAGATGAATGTAACTATTACCCATCTACCTTGAAGATTGCTCAGCTCCCTTGCTGAAGGTCTCATATGGGAAGGAGTCTGAGGATGTGGCTCAGTGGCTAAAGCCCTCAGTGCTGCAAGCCTGTAGACTAGAGATCAGATCCCAGGGCACACATAAAAGCCCGGCAGCTGTGGCATCTGCCAGTGGTTCTATCACTTGGGAGGCAGAGACACCAGGAGATCACTGGGTCTGGCTGGCTATCCAGACTAGCTCAATTAGCAAGCTCAGGTTCAGCAAGACATCCTGTCTCTGTAAATAGAAGTAGAAAGTCATACAATAAAATACTCACTGTCATGTTGGGGCCTCCACCTGTGAAAGCACAGGTACATATGCATTTACATACCCACATGTGCACTCCCCATACACACAAAAGCACATAAAAATATCTATATTACGTGTTAATAAGAAAATTAATTTTTAAGTTATTTTTATTTGACTTCTGAGATTATAGGTCTCATTATGACATTTTCCACCTGTGTTATGTTTCTCTCCTCAAATAATTCTTACCTGCTCTCTCCCCCCCTCTTTCTCTTTCACACACACACACACACACACACACACACACACACACACACATTCATATATTTTCTCTTTTTTCCCATCAGCCTCTTTCAATTTTTTCTCCTTCCAACTTATCCGTCTCCTCCTCATATCTCCTACTCATGCCCACTGTTGGTCCCACCTAAGACTGAGCATGGGATGATTTTTTGTGTCTGGCTTATTTCACTTAATGTGATTATCTCTGATCCCACCCATTCTCTACTAATTTGCAGTCTGGTGGTTCTCTGTGGTAAATGAACTCCACTATTTCTTTTTTTTTTTAAAGACTTATTATTTATTTTTATGTATGTACACTGTCTTCAGATACACCAGAAGAGGGCATCAGATCCCATTACAGACGGTTGTGAGCCACCAAGTAGCTGCTGGGAATTGAACTTGGGACCTCTGGAGGAACAGTTGGTGCTCTTAACCACTGAGCCATCTCTTTAACTGAACTCCACTATTTCTATACATAGCATATTATATGTTTATGCATCTGTTGATAGAATTCCAGGCCATGTCCCTACCTTGGATACTATGAATAGTGGGGGCAGTAAACACAACAGTCACATGTCTCCAAATCACATTCATGTAGAGTCCTTGGAGTATCTATCCAGGAGTGTTATAGTTGAGTATATCCATAGATCTCAGCAAGTGGTTCAAGGCAGGAAGCCTGTAACATTTCTTCTCTGCAGCGTTAAAGGCTATAAACTAGCTATTGGCTAGTTAGAGCTTACATAGCAGGTGTTGAAAATTACTGAAAAGGGATGGGTCTTCCTTCTTGCTCAGCTCTTCCTCCACTCCTAGGAAGGATGACGACTGCAGGCTTTGTTCTCTAGAACCTGACTTAGGTTCTGCAGATGGTGAACATGAACTTTATTCTTATCAAATTTAAAGTCATGTTCAAAAAGGATCAGCATAGAAAACAGCTCTACGAACCACATATAATAAATCCCATCTTTAACAAGAATGTTTCTACACAACAATAGCACAGCCTGTTAAGCTTGCTCTGATGGATGAACCCTAACACTTTATTATGATGAATCAAAGATGTTAATGCTTCTTTGAATTTTGATATCTCCGAAAGGAGATGATTTCCTTGGCAGACTCTCCTCTGGCCTTGTGATATATAAAATAACTCCACATCAACAGTCAGCAGTGCTAGGGTAACTGGAGACATTTCTCTTCCCGCCCCCCAAAAATGTCTTTTGTTTGTTTTTTGCCAGTTCTTCAGCCACAACCCCAGCAGTGCCATAGGGCACTGACACAGCGCATAAATATTAGCAAAGCCATTTAGGGAAAAGTGGAATAAAGCAAGAACAAAATGTCAGGATTTGCTGGAGAGATGGCTAGTTGGTTAAGAGCACTTGTTGCTCTTCCACAGGATCTGTTCCCAAGGCCTACATGCTGGCTCAGGATGGTGTGTATCTTCAGTCCCAGGGAATCTGATGCTGTCTTCTGGACTCTGAGGATACTCTATGCATTGATTTACACAAATACACACACACACACACATATATACATATATACATATATATATGTGTATATATATGTATACTCACAAGCAAAATGCATAAAATAAGAATAGACTTTTATTGAAGAAAGAAAATATGATGTGATGGGGTGTGATGGTGCACTCCTTTTATCTAAGTACCCAAGAGGCAGAGGCTGGTAGATCTCTGTGAGTTTGAGGACAACCTGGTCTACAGAGTGAGTTCCAAGATAGCTAAGACTACATAGAAATACCTTGTCAATAAATAAAGGAAAGAAGGAGGGAAGGAAGGAAGGAAGGAAGGAAGGAAGGAAGGAAGGAAGGAAGGAAAGAAGGGAGAAAGGAAGGAAGAAAAGACTTTAAAGATATGTGTGGCATGTGGTTTTTTTACATAATTCCAGGAATTGAGAGAATGGGGCAGGGGGATTGCCAGGAGTTCAAGGCTAACTCAGGTATATCATGAGTTTGAGACCAGCCTGAGCTATAGAATATAACACAATATCAGAAAAAGGTTGCATTAAACATTTATAAGTATATAAATATGAGCCTAGAGATATGACTAAGAGGGTTAAAGTACATACTGCCATTGCAAAGGACCAGATATGTTTCCCCCACCCTGGCTAATGGTTTAAAAATCACCTGGAACTCCAGGTCCAGGATCACTTGATATCTTTGGCCTCATCAGGTATCTTCATTCATGTGCACGCACCTTCTCTCAGACACACACACACACACACAAACACACACATACACATACACACACACACACTTCTACAACTATGCTATATTATGTTTGATATGAGCTAAAGTTAATACTATGTATTATGGTAAATAAGAATTTAATAACTATCGGGTTTGTCTATTGCCTCTAAATATTAGCAAATTAATCACTCTCAAGGATGTGGATAGTCTATGTGGTAGAAACCTGAGCCCTCAAATGCAAAGTCACAAAGTCACCACCTCCAAGAATGCACATCATCTCAGATAGGCAGACATGGCAAGGCTGAGAGCCATGTCTTCCTGAGAAAGCAGTGTCACTGTACACTAGGGCATAAGCAAATTATAGGCCAATATATGACCATATGTAGCATGTATCTATACCAGGCACAGACACACTGCATGCATACGTACCTTTACAAATACACATTCCAGATATGCACGAGGAATATACTCACACATCACACACACTCCAAGGTACACAAACACACTGGCCACAACCACAGATATGTGTACTCACATCGCAGGCTTATTCAAAGTCAGAGCTGGCAACCTACATAGGTATATCAGCACTCTACTTTAAGTAAATCTTTCTGTGCCCCCCCATTTTTCTCATCTTATTTTTCACATTTCACCTCAATACATTTTACTATGAAGCTAACTGCAAGCTTAAAATCTACTTTTGTATCGGTGTCCCAAACCATAATTGTCCCACCAGACCTGCCACTCTGTCATACAACTGTAAAGGTTAGCCAAAGGCTGACCCCATTTGGGAGATTCTGTTCCAGGAGTTTTAAGTACTGCCTTGACTGAGTGCTTTATTCTGCCCACAACCCCCAATGCTAGATGATGGGCAAACATAGTGTCAGCAGTGAGCATTTGCAGAGGGTTGGCAACTACATGTCACTCCTCAAATTTGGAAGTTGGAATCTGAAAAGAGAGGGCTGTGATCCACTTTCCTGGGCTGTATGAAGAGATGAACCAGTACCTGACAGTTTAGGAAAACACTGCAGTGGGGGCTTCAGGTGGCAGCACTTTGATCTGACCATGAACATGGCTCTCTACCTACCACTCTGAATGGAGGTCTAAAGAAAATTCAATAACACTGCCAGGGATGGAAGACATCACAGAAGGAGTGGAGTCTCACAGCCATCACAACTGTCATTTAAATGTAATTTTGTAAAACTTTACTATTGAAATATTTAGCGTTTCCATTATTCTTCTAAGGCTTCTGACGTATGGTGTGTTTTTTTTTTTCCATAATGACAAATGAGATCCAGAAAGAAAAAAATTACATTAGGAAATTAGGTCTGTGGTGAGCTATCTTGGCCACTTGAAGGAAAACTCACCATCCTACATTAGCAAGAGCAACTTAGAGGGCATTACACTAATCGGCTTATCTCTAAAAAGCCAAAAATCAATGCTTATTTCTTCAGATAGTTGTTGAATGTGATAAGGATACAAGATGCAATTTTCATTAGTGCAAGAGCCCCTATCCCTATATGGTTTCATGAAGAAATATAATATGTGAGTCCTGTAGTTCTATAATTATGTTGTGTAAATTAGCACTAACTCTCAAATGTGCTTACAGTAATTTATACTCTTTTTGAATCATTGAACCCTAAGTGCTGAGTGCCCTCTGTGCCAGATCCTGGACAAAAATGTCTGACAGAATCCCCATGTATCACTTCACATGAAGCAACTGATCCGCCCTTCAGAGCGCGCTCTATGCACCAAGCAGCCAGCACAGTCTCCACCCACCTCCTTCTATAGACTCGTGCCACTTTCCAGAGAATTCCTGAGCTATGACTACAAGTGAGGAACTCAGGCAAGGTCACACAGCTCTAAGTAATAAGGATGGGTATGAGTCCCAGAAGCTACAGTGTCTGCTCCCATTGGCCTCTGCAGTTACTACTACATGGTAAGATGAATGTGAAGGCAGGGGACTAGAGTGGGCTGTTCCTGCATGGGCCACATGGCACAGAATAGCTGCTCCTTGAACTGAGCACTTCCTAGAGGAAAGACTAGAGAGACTGAAGTTATCATTTATTAAGTAGCACAAAGAATGTCCAAAATAATAACAGCACCCGGGAATTAAAGGTAATGTTATGAACACTGCTCGTTCTTTAAGTTGGAGCAGAAGTATGTCTTCACCAGTGGAAGAATAGAGGAGGCTTCCCCCACTTATTGCTTCAGGTTACCCAGCATGACAGGGGTTCTCTGTGTAAGTCCCTGGCTATCCTGGAACTTGCTTTGTAGACCAGGCTGGCCATTAACGTACATAGATCCACCTGTTTTTTTCTCCAGAGTGCTGGGATTAAAGATGTGTAATATCACTCCCAGATAAACTTAGTATTTTACTTGTAACATGTAGGTAGATGGCCTTTCATTTTCTACTCTTAGAGCTTCAGTCAGTTTGGGTCTGTTTTGTGACTTTCCATCTTTTATTATTTATATCATTTTAAATAAACTTGGGATTGTCAGACAAACAAAAGAAAGATGTTCACCATGAAGCTTATTGAAAAGGTTATCACAATGGAGATTCAGATGTGAGGCTGGCACCACAGGCGGGATTCTCTAAGCCATAGGCAGTTTTTCTAGAGATATTTTCTTTGTCTTTCTTGGGTTTGAGGTTTCCTGTGCTTGGATTAGCAAGTCCCTAGTTCCGAGACTCACTGTTCATGAATGGCACACTCAATACTAACTTCATTGAGAGGTTCATGTGGGAAATACCCTTAAAAAGGAAGCCTGGTCGGCTTGCTGGGTGATACTGGACTGGCTGGAGCAGAAGTTGCTTGCTCAAGGTTAGTCCTATCAGAGAGATTTTGAGCTTTCCTAAAGAGCACAGCTTTCTGTCAAGTACCTGCCCTATGATGTGGCCCCAGGCAAAAGTGCTAAATTGATAGAGTTGAGTTCCTGGAGGAGCTCCTGTGTTCCCAAGGCAACCGCCTCACTTGACCCTGCCTAGGGCCCACCCCTCCTAGGTTTGGCATAGACCTTTCTGCTTCTACCGTGGCTTTTTCTTCCCTCCTGTTAGTCTATAGTGTGATAGGTCCTTATGGTCACAGGGATAGAAACTCATTCATCAATTTTAAGAAAAGGAAATTCATAAAAAGCAGCATGTTTTCAGACTGTGTGCTGGACTGTTCTTCTGCTGTGCTATTGAGAAGTCCAGGGTCTGAGGCTAAATGTCTGCTTTCAAAACTCAGCTTGCCCTGTCAGATAAAAGTACTTAACAACCCTAAAAGGGCCAGAGCTCTTCTTCATTCATGAAATATGAACTTGAGAAGTAGGGAACTTACTCTCGGGTATTGAAAGGTTAATATAACACTTTTGTGAGTTCTCCTGAGCGCTCAGAACCTACTACTCCCTCACTCTGCATCTTCAGCAGGCACATCCTGAGCTTCCTCCTCTCCATTCATTCACAGTTCACAGTGCCTGCCCCTCTCTCTGCTTGTCTCATGGTTCAGAGTCTAATTTCTGATTTCCTTCAGTAAATCTTTTCCATTTCAGCAACTTTTCTTACAGTTCCTGTCCTGTGAATAATCCTTTATAAATTTCCAATGGCTGAAATTAAATCAGCACTGCCCACCAGCCAGACTTCTGACTTGTCTCCTGGGACTGTAGGAGAGCCATGATGCTCTGAAGAGGTCATGATCAATGTTATCGTTATTAATCTGACTTGCCAGAATGCCAGCCTGTCATCAAGTCACCCAGTGTGCCTCCTTCAGAAAATGCCTCTGCCCAAATTTACTAAGGGGTCAGGTGTTAAAAAATATTGTCTGTGTTGACAGCTCTCTAAGGACCGATCTGTCAAATACACAGCTGGCAGGCACAGTGGAAAGTGGAGACCTGAAGCAATTGTTCACTGTGGTTTTCCTCTGTACTTAGGAAAACATTTTTGAAACATAAAAAGTTAGTTGTTGCACATTAGAGTCATTGCTTGGGAGGAGCTGAAGGCATTCCTCTTCAGGTAAGAGCTCTTTCTCTATGTGCCTGAGGACCTGGGTTCGCTGAATAGCATTCTATAGTCTCTGCACACACATAGTCCAGCTCAAATTTATCAAGAGGGCAACACAGTGTTTTTGAATCCCTTCAGATACGAACCTTCACCATGGCTGTCATATTGACTTAGCTTAGTGTTTACAACATTCCACATATCATGCACTGAATTTTTCATACACATAGAGGCCGCTCATAGAAAGGCTACTTCCTCAGAATAAAACCCACTTTTTTTTCCTCTGTGGTAAGAACTGCTTATGAATTCTAACAGGTTGACAGGAAGCCTTACTGTCTTGACTGATCATGATCACTGTCTGGGAAGCCTTTGACTCCTTACTACATATTGAAATCTATGGATTCCCTAGCATCTACAGCTCCAAGATCTTGAAGTGCACTGACTTTAGTGACAGATACTGTGACTCTACTTGTAAGAAGCCATACTGGAAATCAGTCCAAGGCTTTCAGCCTATGAAGGATAACTGAGCCAAAGGCCACTGTATGGTAACAGGAAGCAAATTTGAGGAGCATCGCTTAAAATTGCCACCAGAATAAGCACCTGACCCTGTATGGTCCAGACAACTGTGGGTGAGAATTCTTCCTTCAGTACTTCATGCCTGCCAGTAGCCTTCTACCATTGACATTCTTATCAGAGGCATCTGTGACTTAAGAACTCCCAATTCTTATATTCGAACTGTCCCATGGTTCAGAATAACCCAGCGGGATGTTTAGATCTATGTCCACTAGACACAGAAAATGTATCAAGTTCCACTTGTCAGACTCCCACAGACCTGTATTATCTTGATGGTCACATCGTTAAATACTGTAGTTTTCCTTCCAGTAGTTAGAATTTTCAGAAATGTAAAGACTTTTATATCTTGAATGGTGATATAATCAATAGCGGGTGACACAGGGAACATTAACACAACACGTAGCAACGCAGCAGTGAGTGTTCAGAGCTCCCGGCTGCACAGGCTTGAGACCCAAGTAGTGTCACTAATGGAGACTCTCCCAACCACAGTACTTTTAAAGGTGATTTATTGAAGGCAAGATTCAGCACATATTGGCAAGATATAAGATGTGTTATAAACCAGAGAGCAGCTCACAGAGCAGAGAGTTCCTCTCCACATTTCGCAACGGCTTCAGCTCTGCCATGTTGGGGCAGATAGGAGTACTAAAATAAATCTTGTAGTTTAATAAATACAGTGTTGTCTGTGCTTTTGTGGATTCAGTCTAACATAGTCATTTTTCATCTTAGCTTATGGAAGCTCATTATAGAAACTGCATGCATATGTTTATGCATGTGTGTATATATGTGTACATATGTGCATTTGTACATATATGTGTTTATATATGTGTACATGTGTATATATGTGTATATTTGTATATGTATGTGTGCATTTGTATAGGTGTATGCATATTTGTATACATGTAGGCATACATATATATGTGTGTGTGTGTGTGAATGTGCATTATGCACCTATATATACATATATATATGTGTGCATATGTATGTATTTGCATGTGTGTTTATAAGTGTGCATCTGTGTGTGCTGTCTGTCTGTCTGTGGTTGTATATGCACATGCATGCATTTATACATAGGTATTTGCATACATGTGTGTATGCCTTTTGCACTTGTAGACATCTTACCTTTACACTCTTATTTGAAGACATCATTTTAGGGTTTCTATGTTGTTCCTCATTGATGGTAGGAAGCAGGCAGAGAGGAAATGTCTGATGGTGACACATGTCTCCTCAGTAGTTTATATCACAGACTGCCACCTGCTCATCATGCCTCTTCATTCTTGGCTATTTCTTCATATAGCTCCTCTCACAAAATCTCCTCTAATTACTCTCTTAAAAATAGCTTCTCATGGTTGCTCATTTAGACATTTATTATACTCCCTTAAAAACTTTCCCATTCTGTTCCTTTCTCCCACCACATTAATTTTGATTTAATGTTATTTAATAAAATTAATGAAGCTGTCCCAAAGTTTGGAGGCTCAGGCCCCCAAATAATTCTATTTACAAGTTAATAATAACTAAAGAAAAACAGTGAAGACAAGTTTAACTGACATGCCAAGTTAAAAAAAAAAGTTACTACATTTATTTATGTGTGGTGGCATTCTTCTTGTTCAAGTTAGCATCAACTGTCAACTTGACTCAGCAGGGAAAGTCTTCAGCTGAGCGATTGTCTGTATATGAGGCTGACCAAATGAGGGGTTGTCTTGATAATTAATTGATGCAGCAGAACACAGCATACTGTGGTAGGAACCATCATGAGGCAAGTGGTCCTAGATGATACAAGGGACTGACTGAGAATGTACCTGAGAAAGCGGAGTCAATCAGTAAGCATCATTCCTCCATGGTTCCTGTTTCCAGGTTCCTGCCTTGAAGTCTTGCCCTGACTTCCCTCAGTGATGGGCTGTGACCTAGAAATGGGTGGCAAGTCAACATTTTTACCTTCTAGGTTGCTTTTGGTTGTGTTATTTTACCACAGCAACAGAATTATGAGTGTGGATATCAGAAAAGCACTTGCAGGAGCCTTTTTGTTCCTTTTCGGTGTGCTTTGGGCACTGAGTCTTGACTGAGCCATCCCACTAGAAGGCAGGTGCTAGGTAACAAATTTGGCAATGCTCTGCATGCAGTGCTGAGAACCCTGCTTGGATGAAGAAGCAATTTGGCCAGAGAAGCTTTGTATCTATGTGTTTACTCCACTGGTTCTCACTCAGGAAGGTCTCTACTCTCACTCTCATGCACCTAGCCCTGAAGCTCACAGACTTTGCAGATACTGAAGGATGGAGCTGCTTACAAAAAAAGTCGTTCTCACTCCATTTTCTCCAATCTAGTCCATTTGTTTTATTAAATGACAAGCATTGTCCGGACAGGACTGTGGATGCCATAAAGGATCAAGGCCACCAAGTGTGTTATTACAAGGGAAGGGTGCAAACCAAATAGGAACCTGGGCAAAATCACCTCCTATGCTTGCCCAACTCAATGGCAAATGCGTTTTCAGCTTCCTGAGTAAAGTGCATGGGGGAAGCATTAAGTGTGGAGTCCCCAGTCCCCTATCCTCTAGAACCAGTGTCTCCTCTAGAACCAGTGACTGCAAAGCTGACCCATCACAGGGCACAGAGCCCTTTAAAAGCACTTTTTACATTGTAGCAGAGCCACACAGCTGCTAGGTGTTTGCTTGTTTTCTCATTTGAGTGTCACAGACCTCTACAAAGCGGGTGATAATTATCTTTATTAAACAGAAAAGAAACCTGAGATCTGGGGACATTGCTCACCTGCCAGGTGGCATTGTAATGAGACCCAGGACACAGATTAGATACCAAGGCTGCATCTGAAGCTTACACTGAAGGACCAGGAGGCTTTTCCTATTAAAACACACTACCTGTGGGTTAGATGAACACAAAAGTGGAACTGTTTTTCATAGAGGAGCAGCAGACGATCAATCATTATTTATTTAGCATGGGGCTCATATTCAAACCAAGCTGTAGATGGAACAATGCCTTGAAGTGGTAGATTCTCAGTGCCTTGCACAGTGTGGCCATTCCACCAGGAGCAGAACATCTAACCCCAGTGTATTAACTAGCAAGAGATGAACTAATTTTTTTTTTTTTATTTCAGGAGAATACAGTGAAGTCTGCTTCCTCAAAGACAGTTTTACAGTGTACTTGCCCATCACATAGCAAAGTGGATACATTGGATTAGTGTGATTTCAGGTCATCCATTCTGCTTGGAAATATTACAGAATGACCAGCCAGCCATGTGTTCAGAATACAGTAAACTAAGGATGCATGAGGCTGCTCCTGGCATCAAAATATGTAGAACTTAAGACTTCAAAGCAAACATTTTATAAGTGAGAGTGGTATATTCCAGGGCTGAAGCAATGTCTAGGCAGTTAAGAACACTTGCTCCTCTTGCAGAGGACTAGAGTTTAGTTCTCAGCATCCACTTAAGTAGCTCACAGCCACTTTCAACTCCAGATTCAGGGGATCTGATTCTCTCTTCTGGTCTCTGTGGGAACTGTACTTATTCATATCAACCATTTTGAGGGTGCATGCACATACCCAAACCCACATATAAGAATATTTAAAATGTGGTAAAAATAATAGAAATTATAGCTTGGTGAAAAAAATGAGTCCATGATGTGTTCTGTAGATATTGGGTGCTATTAACAGCACACAGTGCATGTTCTATACTGATTGGCCCTGGCCAAACTATATATAGTGACCTATACTATAGTCATTGATACAATGTATTATTCTATGCTATAACATGTATGACACAGTGGGTGGTCCTGTGGAAGGAAAGTCAGGGACAATTCCTGGACATGGGGCAAAGAATGGAACCCTTGCTTTAGAGAATTGTAGAATTCCATTGACAGAGGAGAGTCAAGATTTCCAACACAATTAACAAAATGTGCCTGGAAACTCCTCCCATAGAGACAGATCTATTCCTTTCATTCAGGAATATTTTCAAATAAGAAAGTTGAAATTCAGGTCAGTGTTTAATACTAGCTACTTTTACAGAGGACATGGGTTTCTGTTTCTAGCATCCACCTTGTGGCTCAGAATCATTTGGAAGTCCAGTTCTGACAGATGTAATATATTATTTTGACCTCCATGGTCACCAGGCACATATGTAGTACACAGACATACAGACAGACAAAGCACTTAACACACATGAAGCACATTTTTTTTTGTTGTTAAAGGGTATTGGAATAGCAACAACATACTAATTCATGCTTCAGAGTGAGCATGTCAAATCTCCCCTTAACTCTTAACTTCTTCCTATATATTTTCTGGGTACCTCATACATAAGATTATAACCTTCCGTTTGTAGTTAAAACAGCTTAACTTGCTGGATTCCCATAGGCCCAGTGGTTTACTTGATCAGCTGTAATCTCATTCTGGGCATCTCAGGATACCCCTGTGGTCTAATTTAGCATCCTAATAACACTCTGAGATGCAACTTCAGATGCCAACAAGGGCTGTTGAGTATAGATACTCAAATAGAGAACTTGAGGACCAACTCCAGCAATGTTCTTGGATAGGTCTTATTCTCTCTTTGAGTGCCTTCCTTCTATTCATCCTGATCCTTAAATCCTTTTAAATAAATTCCAACACTGCTTCACCAAACTGGTCCTGAAATTCCTTCCTGTCCTGTAGGTGAGGTGTTGGCTTTACCAGGGGTAAGTCTCAGAAGAACTCTTCAACCTGAGCATGCTCTGACAGAAGGCACAGTGGGTAAAGACACTAACTACATAGGCCTGGATCTTGAATCCACTTTAAAGAAAAGATGTGGTGCAATGCATCTATAGCCTACACACGCCTACAGGAGATAGGGAGAGGGAGGAGTCGTGTGGAAGCTGGAGAGCACATGTGTAGTAGAAACAGAAGAATCTGCCTCAACTATGTGGGAAGAGCACAGAGGAAGGAGAGATCCTACTGCAAAAGATGTCTACTGACATCCAAGGTCACACAGTATCCATCTGTCTGCCTGTCTCTCTGTCTGTCTAAGTAAAAAAAAAAAATGAAAAAAGAAAAAAGAAGAAAGAAAGAAAGAAAGAAAGAAAGAAAGAAAGAAAGAAAGAAAGAAAGAAAGAAAGAAAGAAAGCTTTTAAACATTAAACCTAAAAACTCAGGCCAATGCAGGCATAGCATTGACAGTGTCTCCAGTAGGTGTCTCGTTGCCTAGAAAGCTGTTAGAGTCATCCCAGTGTGCCTGCCATTCCAAGTGTGCATGTGTAGTCCATCATTGATCAAAGCTTGTGTGCTAAAGGTGGCAGCCAAGGGCAAAGGGAAAGATGAAACTCGTTCTGAACTGGTTCCCCTCCAGTTGACACTATCTGCGCAGAACTGACATCAGGAGATACAATCTTAGTGTTTTTAAAACCCAAGCCCTTTCCCTAGTCGAAAAGAGAACTCAAAGACAAGGCCATGTCTCCAGGTTTGAAAAAATTTCAGGAATGAGTCTAGAGACCACCGGATTTGGAGCAGCTTGTTCTGTACAAACCTAAATTTGCATAAAAGTCACCACAAGTGAATGAGGTGGGTCAGTGGCTCTCAAGATGCCCAGTGAGAGAAATGCAGAAAACACAACAGAAAACACTTCCACAGGCTGAAAGAACAGGAACACAATCTCTATGGACAGTGTGGATTTCCTGGGAGGGCTTCCAGCTTCCGGGTGAGGTATGCATCTCCAGGCAGAGTCCCACCCCTTTCCCTTTCCCATTCCTCTTCCCTCTCCTGTCATATCTTGGTTCCTTCTTCTCTCCCTAAGTCTGGGAACAGTAGTTTAAATAACTCCTAAAGAGTGAACCAATAAATCCCCACAGGGCAAGCAAAATGATCTTTTAATCTCACCAGTTACAACTTAAATCCTGACTGTTCTTATGGCCTCACACTTAACTCACAGGAAATATTTTATCTAGATGGTTTGGGGTGGCTCGGAAGACCGGGATGAGTGAAGTTAATTATCTTCCTTCAGATCATGACCTTTACTGTGATTTTCCTTTGAGCTATCTAAGAATCTAATTGGTGTTTCTGTAGGATTTCCATAGGCTTCTCTTAGACAATGGGACACCATTATTCATGTGTTGATGTGTCCTCCTATAGGTAGGTAGGTAAATTAGGAGAAGGTAGGTAGATGATAGGATATAGATAGATGTTAGGTAGATGAGAGGCCGATGATAGATAAGCAGATAGACAACTAGGTTGTGTTGTGATCTAAGTAACTCCCTATCACAGAAAACACTGGTTTCCTGACTGTCTTGCCCTAGAAGACTCTATCTTACAAGCAGCACTTGACTCCATTATGAAGGCAAGCATTTAGGTGGAATACCTTGCTGTTTGTGTAAACCCTAGCTCCTGACTGTTGCCTCCCATGAAGCACAAACTGATAAATGGCTCATTCCTAAAAGGGAAAGGGGTCCCCTTAGAACATACCAAAGCACACTAGGACCACATTAGAAACTTAAGAATATGAAAAGCATGTAACATAAACCAGGCCTGAGAACTTACCAACTGCTCCAGACTGAGAGATGGGAGCAAACCTCATACCTGGATCCCATAAAGTAAAGAAGAGGTCACCTAATACTGAAATGGCAACACTCACACTGAGTAGTCATGAGACCACTCAGTGTGTGCATCAGAGCACTGACACTCAGATGACCCCGGACTATCCCAAGGGCTCCAGATGAGCTCAATTTCCACTGCTGCCATTGCTTTCTTAGACTTCCCTCTGTCTATCCCACATTGATCCATCTGGTCCCGATCTTTCACTTTGTTCTCTGCAACGTCCATGGTCTTATGAATGAATTCTGTAACCTTAAGGCCCTCAGTCCTGGGAACCTATAACTTACTCTGTGCCACTGGCTGTGATATAGCTTGGAGTTCTTTAATGTCTAACTATTGCTGTGGGTCCCTTTGTACCTGTATCTTTATCAAGTCTGTGTGTGCCTCCAGTGAGACCTCTTTGAACTCTTGAGGTCTCTTTAATCCTTGTAGCCTTCTGTCACAGAATACACTTTTATTAAAGATTTAGTTTCTGATTTATATTTATGCATATATGTACATTGCATGCATATGAATGCAGTGCCCATGTAGGGCACTAGGCATGGAATAGAATACCTGGAGCTGGAGCCACCTACAGTTTGAAGCTTCCAGACATGAGTGCTGGGAACTGAACTCAGATCCTCTAAAAAAGTAACATGGGCTTTTAACTGCTGAGCTATCTTACCAGCTATGTATACACTTCCTCTACTTAGTATTAAGGCACTAAAAGCATTACTGTGGTGGAAGTACGTTTTGTTTTTTTGTTTTTTATTTTACTGTTTTAAAAATGTTAGGGTCTAAAAGTTAAAAGCACTTGCTCCCTTTACAAAGACTGGAGTTTGTTACCAGAAGCCACGTTGGGTGACTCAACCACCTGTAACTCCAGCTCAAGAGGATCCAATGCTCTTTTCTGGCTTCCATAGGCAAGTGCATGGACATGCATACATACATACAGCATATATGCATGCATATATACATTATACATATAAATATCTTTAAATAACCAAGTAAATAATAAAATGTTGATGTGTGGAGTATGATGTGTGAGAGTTAATGCTGATAACTAAGATTGAATTGAAGATTTTTTTGTTATCAGCAACGGGCTCTCAGGGAAAGGGCAACTTGGAAAATCTAGTCAACGGAATTGATTTAGTTTGTAACTTTATTTCTCTTAAAGAAATTCTGTATCAAAAGATGGCCTAGTAAGCCATCACTGGAAAGAGAGGCCCAAACATGCAAACTTTATATGCCCCAGTACAGGGGAACACCAGGGCCAAAAAGTGGGAATGGGTGGGTAGGGGATTGGGGGGGGTATGGGGGACTTTTGGGATAGCATTGGAAATGTAATTGAGGAAAATATGTAATAAAAAAAAAGAAAGAAATTCTGACCTTCGGGAAAGACACTGAAGTTTCTGACTTTCTGACAAAACACATTCATGACTGTGGAAATTTGCTCACATATGCATGTGCATGAGAAATTATCATTCTACACTTGTAAGGGGCCCTTAGACTAAAGGTTTCTGATGACCACCTGGTGAAGGCAGCCAGCCATGGCACTGTTAATGGTGGGTGCCGCATGCCACTAACTATATTGAGTTGCACCAGCTGATTCTCAGACTGATCAGACTGGCTGACTTAAGCACAAAACTGAAATCTGATCATCTAGGTCCCAGAGCACAGATGTTAGTTAGTTGCAAAGGTTGTTGTTCAAGGGCATCCTAGCATCTGAGAGAAAAGTAGGGAGGCTTGAGTTTGTGTAATTGTATAACGAGAACTGGGGGGTGGGGGGATGACCTTGGGAAACCAACAGAGCTGCTATTTCTAGAACATAAAAAGACTCACCGTAGCAACAATGAAACTCCCTGTAAAATAACCTGCACATGACAAGGCATTGCTAGGAGATATATGTCAACAAGTGAGCCAGTAAGTGCTTCCAGTCCTTTAAATGTAGATAACACTGAGATCCATTTTCGCCTAGATGCTTGGCTATTGTTTTCTGGAAGGCTGGTGTCAGATGAGGGTTAGTTAAGATATTCCTGGGTATGAGTGGTAAGGTAGCTGACACAGCTCTCTGGCAATCAATTTAGTCTGATGGAGTGACAGCCCTGGCTCTGTCTCATCGTGACAATTTACTTAGAGAAATGGTCCAGAGGTTGAACACATGGTCAACAGGTGTTCTGAGTTACACAGAGGCCCAGAGAGTGAGCAGAGGTGTTGACTCATACTAAAGGTGACCATTATTAAGAGCATTTAAAGGAAAATGTGGGAAGACATAATGGAAAAAGTTGAAATTACAGCTTTATCTTTTCCTCTGAAAAATTAGTACCTAACCAACTTCCTGTATTAACTTACCTGGTTCCCGTGGAACTGGGTAGAAAATTGCAGCATTAGCTGCCGCTGGGAAATAAGCTCTTTTGATCCTCAGATTACCTCTTGATAAATGTGTAGATCTTTCTCAAATTTTATACAATAGGTACAAATAGAATCATAGGTAGAATAATAGAATAATGGAACAATATTAGATATCATATACCCATGCTATATGACAATGTTGTAACAGGAGGATTTTTTTAGGGTTAAAACTCAGTACATCTGGCCGAGGTGCTTGTTCCCTAGTAAAAAGATGGATAGGGGTGAAAGTCATGGAGGGAAGATTTATTCCATGTGTCCATGTTGGGAAGAGAAACAGATAAAGGAGGTGATTGACTTCAGGTCTGCTATGGGCATGTGCTTTAGCTGTAAGCAGAGGCAGAATTGGACAAGAGGAATTGATAACTAGGCACTTACAGAGGTCCACCTATCATCATTTCAGCTCTAGCCCTGTACGGAGGTCCGACCAAGTCCTTATTTCTTGATGAGACAGGGTTCTCAGATGAATTGCTTCAGCTGCCTGATAAATGTTCACCTCAGAGGCCTGCCTGTCGACTTTTCCATCCCTGACCCAAGGACATTTCAGGGTTCAGAGAATGACTCATCTCTGCCCCTTCATCCACAGTAAAGGAGATAGGTAGATGCAAATGAAACAGAGATGTCAGACTTCCATCCTGCTTTTTGTATTGTGTGAGCCCTTAACGACTCAATGCTTTCTCACAACAGCAGATTCTTATTTCTTCCTCAGAACCTTTTATCATGATGTGGTTGATATCAAGAGGCATTTAACACAAGTTTTAAAAAGAGTGCATAGAAAACATTATATACTTACTCAGCCAATGTCTAATTTAGAAAATTTTGGCATTATGGAATAAAATATATGTGTAGTTAGATAATTCTTTACATGTTGCACCAGAAACTATGATAAAGTGTTAAAAAAAAATCTTTAGAGATGGGAACTATCTCAACAAAGAATGTGTGCCAAAATGCTTCTTGTTGGATGCCTCCCCACCCCCAGCATAGCCCAAAAAAATAAAAAAATAATTTTTAAGTGTAAAATATGTTTAAGTAATAATCAATGAAGAAGCCAGTAGCTATTCCTAGAAAAATGAGCAGGCTGCATTACCAGGTTGGAGAAGCTCTCACATTTAAAGTCAAAATTGGGTGAAGTGGACTCTGATTTCAATTCTAGAGCTGGAAAGCTGAGGCAGGAATGTACCCATGCATATAAGACTGGCTTGGGTTACATACAGATTACATCTCAACAAACAAATGAACAAAGAGGTGATAGATCATGATTTCAACATGATTACCTCAGGTAGAGATGTGGGGAACCTGGCTCTCAGGGGAACATGGCTCCTTTATCCTCACAGTAGCCATGGTTGGTACCCTGTGGTTTTGCCTCTTCCATGGTGAGAACATGACCCTACTACCTGACAGACACCAGGAAGCTGGGGCAATACTTGGCCATTTCATACGTATCAGACTGTTCAATAATGGGTTTAAGTTAAATGTGTTTAAAATATAAAATTGTATTTTATGGCTTTTTTCATTGTAAATTGCAATAAAATCAGTGTTAATTAGAGAGCTCATGACGTTAGACTTAGTAATGATGTGACTGATTAATTTAAAAACAATTCTATGTCCTAATGTTTGAAATGATTTCTAAAGGACTGAGGTGTGAACACTCCTGTAAAAGCATGAGGTTTATGGACAGTAAAGGAATTTGAACAGTTGCAATTCCTCAAGGCATCATATTTTTTTAAATTCTTAATTTTGTGTTAAACAATAAAAAATGTTGACAAGACTGTAGGATATTCAAAAATAAATTTTATTTTCTGACAATAAAAGAAACATAAAATTTTTCAAAAACAAGTCTATAAGCAGAAAGCATAGTTCTACACTATATCATTTTCTCTTAAATTCAGAGTGAATTCACCCAAACAAGATTGGGCGTGGTTACAAACAGTAGTAGAGTAGGAGACTTGGAAGTCCAGTGCAGAAGAATCATGTGTCCCAGGAAAGCCTTGGCTACATTGAGAGACCCAGTATTAGGAAACAAAAACAGAGAAAAAATTAAAACTAATAATAGAATTTAATAAATTGTATCATTGGTGTCATAGACAATACATACAACAAAGTGTTGATTATAGTCATTGCCATGTTGATTAAATAATTATTGGACAAACATATGAAAAAGGGTATTTATGGGACAAGAGTGTTTCTGACCAATGAGAGAGGCAACTCATGAATTAGCACATGGTATATACTGTCTAAGAATTCCTCAATGAGAACCAACAGTTTGGGGAGGTATTGATAGTATAGGGGTGAGCATACCTGCCCTCCAAGAATGAACAGCCCCTGGGCTTACCACTTCAATAGAATGTTTTTGGTCTAGAAATTCATTCATAAAATTATGATAATCCTCTGGGTAAATAAAAACATGATTTATATTTTAACTGATCTGTGTCAAACCCCAGGCTTTTAAAATCGACAGAAGCTGTTTTTCAGACTTGATAGTTTGCTGCTATTGGCCAGGTTTCCCAACAGGTTTTATCTTCACATTCAGAACAATAAATTTGTTTGAAACAACTTGAATTTTATTTGAAGTAAGAAGCCATTTGTTCTTGTCCAATAATAGAATGGAGAGATAAACTTGACAATCAACTTCTAGGTCTAGATGCATAGTTAAGAAAGCAAGTGGGGGCATTTATTTAGTCTTTTTCTGTTATTTTTTCCCTTTTGTTTTTTCTTTTATTCTTTTTTGTTTCAAGTTTTGCTCCTTCCTTGAGGATTCATAGCACTGTCAGCTGTCCTGGCATGTGACTGTGTGCCAATATATTGGATACTTTTCTGTTGCTATGATAAAATGTCATGATCAAGGTGACTCTAGAATAAAAGGTAAATATATAGGTATGAGACTCTGACATGCCAGGCAAGCATGGCAGCCAGCAGCAGAGAGAGCTGCTGAAACAGGAGCTGGGGGAAGGAGACTTTAACAACAAACATCTGATACAGACAACAAACACAGAATGGTTCAAGCCTTCAAACTCTCAATCAACCTTCAGTGACATGTTTCCTCCACCAAGACTATTCCTTCTAGACCTCCCAAACTGTGTCACAAACCAGTTTAGAGACTAAACATTCATTTTTCCAAGGCTATATCTGCTCTCCACATTTTAAAATATTTGTTTATGTAAAGGTTTATAATCACCTCTCTTGGTTAAACCCAAGCATGCACACAGCACTGACAATAGTCACCATGCTATGCAAATTGTGCTCTTGTGTCCTTTACCCATTGACTCTCTTGTATTAAGTCAAGGTGCTGGTCACCACTGTTTGTATAACTGCATGACTGAATTATTTATGTTACTTATGATGTTATATCATCCAGAATTGGCCAGAATCCCTGGGGCAGCCTTTCCACATTGGGGTAGTTTGAATAGGTTTGGCCCCTTAACTCATGTGTTCAAATGCTTGGCCAACAGGGAATAGCACTATTAGGAGTTGTGACCTTGTTGGAGGAAGTGTGCCACTATGTAGGTGAGATTTCAGGTCTCCTAATTCTCAATCTACTCCCAGTGGAGAAAAGACCCTCCTCCTAGCTATCTTCAAAAGACAGTCTCTTCATGGATACCTTTGGATCAATATATAAAACTCTTGGTTCCTCCAGCACCAAATCTCCCTGCACACAGCCATGCTTCCCACCATGATGATAATGGACTAAAATTCTGAATTTGTAAGCCAGCCTCAATTAAATGTTGTTCTTTATAAGAATTATCATGGTGTCTTTTTGCAATAATGGAAACCCTAAGATAGAAGGTTTTACTAGGAACTGGGATATTGCTGTGATAGGACTGGCTATGTTTTTGTTTGAGAAATGTGGATTTTAAGACATTGGATTTGGGAAGCACTGGAATGCTTTAAGTGTGGCCTGATGGGCCATCCTAGTAGGAATACAGAATACATTGGTTATTAGTGATTTTAACTGTGGGCTCCTGGCTCAAGAAGTTTTGGTAGAGAAGGATGCTAGTATGTAGCCTAGGAGACTGTTTCTGTGATATTTTGAAATATCACAAAATATGTGATATTGTGGCTGCTTTTGCCTTTGTCTAAGAGTTGGCCTGAGGCAAAAGGTACAAGATTTAGGTAAATTGCATTAGCAAACAAAAATCTCAAAACAGCCTAGTTAAAATTGTTAAGTGGCTACTAAAGTCCACTCTTATGAAGAGCATTTTAATGAAAAGGAGCAAGTTGAGATAGGAAAAATACAAAATGTATATTTTGAGGAAAGAGAGAGCACCAGGAAGTATAACAGAACTAAATCCTGTATTCAAGGATATTACATGGAAATAAGGGAGTGGTAACCTTGGGCCAAGATCCCACCCAGCTAAGCTTATTGTTTATGGGTTTGCAATTGAACAAGGGATTGTTATACCATATTAGTTGATATTATGACATGGTTATATTTCTCACTTGGACATAAGGAAATATGATTGTGTGCCAAATTGGCAAGGGATGAATTGTGATGGCTATTCTCAGTTATCAACTTCACTATATCTAGAATGAACGTCAGTCCAGATATGGATGGCACACCTGTGATCCAGATCTTGAGACAGTGGCCATGTTTATAAAGATCTTGTTAAAGTGAATTAAGGAAAACATAGGTCCAGGTATAGTGGTATACACCTTTAGTCTCAGGACTCAGGAGACGGAGGCATGCACATCTTTGAGTTTAAAGTCAGGGTACAGAGCAAGTTTATGCACTAAAGGAAACCACTGAAAACAGAAAGCTGGAGATGATTCAATGGCACAAGAAGAATCATGTCCTAGCCCCAGCAAGCAGTAGAACTCAGCAGTTTTGGCTATGTGGCTCTGTCATTAGAGTTAAGAAAAAAAAGGATTACTGGGATAATTGATACTAGTCAGCTGGAGCTGAGGTGATTAAGGAGAGACCAGCATCATTTGGGTGAAATCATCTAGGAAGTGTTTTGTGAGAGCACAAAGGAGCTGTGTTTCAGAGATAAATGCCATGCTGGCAGACAGACTTGGTAATGTACAAGAATTACTCAGATGGTACTGGTTTCAAAGGCGTGAAGGAGTCATGGAGAACAGCTGAGGCTTTGTACTCTAAGAGGCAATGGAAGGCCATTGGTGAAGGTGCAACCTCAGTAGCAGTTGAAGACCCAGGAATGAAGATGTCATGCAATGAAGTTGAGGCTTGGCACCATGAAAAGAGCCTATGAGAGGGTATTAGTGAACGTACAGACTAGTTGCAGCAGAAGACCCCAGCATATAGGTAATGCCAATACCATCGGGTGACAACCAAGAACAGCAGCAGCAGTGGAGTTGAGTCAGTCAGAACCTAATGTGCTACAACAGAGCTGGAGAAGAGATCCAAACCCTTTGGAGGAGCCCAGATCTTGTGTGGATCCAAGATATTGGAACAAAAAGCTGTGAATTTGAAGTTGTCTTGGAGGCCCAAAGATGTTAGAGATGCCAGAGCTATGAAACACCTGATGAGGAAAGATGCTAACAGGAAATAGAACCAGCCCAAGGTAAACAATTTTGTTGCAGTCAACAAAGCTGAAGGACTTGTATTTCAGACACGGAGATGCAGTTTGAAGTTTGCCCAGCTGGTTTTTGGTCTTGCTTTGGTCCAGTATTTCCTTCTCACTATGACATTTTGGAATGGTAATATATATATATATATATATATATATATATATATATATATATATATATATATATCCTGTGATGTTGGGAGTATGTGATCTGCTTTTTTATCTTGATTTTATAGGTAATTACAGTTAGGAGATTATGTGAATCTCTGAAGAGACTTTACACTTTAGACTTTTAAACATGGTAGAGACTATGATAGACTATGAGGAATTTGAAGTTGGGATAAATACATTTTGCATCATATTATGGCTACAGTCTTATGGGGCCAGGGATGGGAATGTGGTGTTTGAATATGTTTGGCCACCATAGACACATGTGTAAAAATGCTTGGCACACAGAGAATGACACTATTAGGAGGTATAACCTCGTTGGAGGAAGTATGCCACTATAAAGGTGAGCTTTGCTGTCTCCTACTACTTCATCTCTACAAAGTACAGAAGAAACCATCCTCCTGGCTGCCTTCAGAAGAGATACTTCTCATGGCTCTCTTTGGATCAAGATATAAAACTCGTGATTCCTACAGCACCAAATCTGCCTGCACACAGTCATCTTTCCCACTATGATAATAATGGACTAAGGCTCTGAATCTGTAAACCATCCCCAATTAAATGATGTTCTTTATAAGAGTTGCCTTGGTCATGGTGTCTTTTCACAGTAATGAATCCCAAACTAAACACACATCTTATATGCCTTTACACTGGAAAGCCAAGCTTGTGTCCTCCAAAGCAAAAATTCACAACTCTATTCAATAAAATCTCAGGAGCCATGCTAAAAAGAGGAAAGAAGAAATTTGTAAGTTGAGTTCAGAGAGTCTCTAGGTCTGAGGTTAAACATGAGAATTAGGAGGTGGAGTATCTTTCCTTCAAAAAGCTTAGAATGAACAAGATTAATAGCTTTTTGTTTGTTTCATGGGGAAGCGCAGGCTATTAGAGAGCAACATCTTTCCCTGCATCCTACAGATTGGAGCTTGGTATGTTTCATTCTCTTCCTGCAAGTTTCTTTATAAGTTAGGGTCTCTCTCCATGAGCCTCAATAGAAGCTGAAGTGACAAATGAAGGGATGGATAAGGATAACAAAAAGAAAGAAAGGAAGAAAAAGGAGGAGAAGGAAGGAGGAGGAGGAGGAGCAGGAGGAGGAGGAGGAGGAGAAGGAGGAAATTGTTCTGGGTACGTGGAAGAAGAATGATACTAAGAGAAAGGCACAATGAAAGGTGCAGCCAACTGGTAGTCCAAGGATGTATATGTCAACTTCTCTTTCTGACCAGCATTGCCAAAAACCATTGTCCTCCAATAAGAGCTAAAGGAACATGGAATAAATCAGAACTCAGGACTCAGAGAGTAACAAAAGAATAATACCACCATATTGAAAAATAAATAAAGCATCCCTGGTGGAAATTTAGCTTCACAGAGCTTCAAACAATTATTTGTAGCATTGTGGGATTTATGGGCTCATCACATTCTCCAAGAGGTCCAGTATATTCAGACACTCTTATGGTACCCTGTGCGCCTCTCAGTCTTTCTTTTTACTCTCTGAGAGAATTGAGTTCTGTTTGTTTTATCTGTTTACACTGAGTGGAATTTGCTGTGAGTTTAACACACTGTATAATCTTCCCATTGATTCTCCTTTGTCTTGCTCATTGAACATTCATATCCTCTCCCCTGAGTTATGTCAAGATAAAGTTGTTTCTGTAGAAGAAAGTGGAGATGATGGGGAACACACATCAAGGCACTCACAATTTTAAACTAAGAAGTGGTTCTGGGACAGACCTCACAGGAAGATCTGTTCAAAGGGATGGCCATTTCCTGCTCTCATATTCTGTTTGCTTACTACGTGGAAAGAGATGAGAAATAACAGACTAAGGTCACAGGGAGGGAAAGTGAGACATAGGGAACGTGAAGCTGTGCCCTCTGCAGATGACTATTGAGTAGCCAATGACCAAGCCTTTGAGTCAAGCCTTGTGGATATAGAGGGGAAAGTTGGGTGATGTTGGAGGTATTATCAATCACAAGTGACCACAGGGTTCAAGGTGTTTAAGTCATTGTTACATTGAGGTAACTTCTCTGCATTTTTCTCTCCTTTTACTGGTTGGTCCTTGGATGGGGTGAGTCACCCATAAAGAGTATGACCAGAACCACAGTGGCTCTGTAACAATGCACTCTTTAGTGTAGAAGGTCAAATGTGGGAAAACTGATAATTAAGGTCAAAGTCCACCAAGAGAGATAGATTCTGGACTTGGCCAATTATGGGAGACTCCCTTCAGCATTGAGTTTACTCCTTCTCTGATCTCGTCTGGAGAATTCTAAGCACACACATATGCTTCTACCTAAGGAATATCACATATCCTGTCACATTATAGGACCAATTTCCTTTCTCCTGATAAAAACTGTGCAGCTGGCACCTGAGATTCCTGGACTGCTTCCCCATGCTGAGGCATTCCATGCACCCTAAGCCCCCAGCCAATGACTCTTGCCCCTCCTGGATGTTTCTACCCTCAGTTCCCCAAAACTTTATAAGCTTTCTGTCATCCTAAGTAAAGTTGCTCTGCAAACTGACACCTGAGTCAGGTGTGGTCTTCACCGTACATACTCACAGAGTTCTGAACCCCTGCTCACCCTCTGATCCTACTGCACTCATGGACTTTATCAGCTGACAATGCAGGAGAGTGGGGAGATCCACAGTTGTGAACTACTGATTGATCAGCACTTTGTCACAGTGAGATAACCCCCCCTTAATTTCTCCATGAGTACCCTTAGTCCTGGAAACCCAGACTATCCTAACCTTCTCATTCATCAACTTTGCATTTGGGAAGAGCTCTGGAAGATAGTATATTTCCATCACATTCCTGCTTTTCTCTGCTACCCTGCTAAGCCCACAAGCAAGCATTTGTCTATGTTTATACCATTCCAACTCTGAGGTTTATAGCGCTAAAGGATTCTCTACATTTCAGATTCAGATTAACAAAAAAGACGACTATAAATTGAAGGCCAGCTTTTTTGCTTATGTCAAGAAGGAAGTACATAGAAGACCGTGAATAGAGAATTCTGAACAATGCAGCTCACAAAAAAAGAAACAATTTGAAAAAATTCAATGACAATTGCCTTCACAGAATTCTGTCAATCCAACTTCTAACACTTGCTGATGCAGAGAACAGGGAAACACTAGTCCAAGGCTTCAGTTTGGCTGTGATCTTGTGACTAACCCCCTGATTTCTGTATACAGAATGAGTGATATTCTGCTTGTCAGGATACCAAGGGGGAACAGGGCACACATCTGCCTCTTTCACTGGCTACTGGTGAGACTATGTCTAGGTATTCCTAGAGGACCCTCTGCTTCTGTTGCTCTCTGAAGGGTTTTCTCCAGTAGAGTCTTAGACACAGAAGATATCTACAGTGAAAAGACCCACACACTTCCTAGAAATAACAAACTTTACATTTTATGGGAGAGGTGGTAGGTGACAAAGAACAGCTTTCATTTTGTTATTTCATAAAAATAAAATAAAATGAAACAAAACAGATTCAGTGGTATTAGTGACCTTGATTCTTTCTCTGGCTTTAGGGAAGATCAGGTGATACAGGTGTAGACTGTAAATGTCATCTGGCCTTTGGTAAAACTGTTTCTTGTGGGTTTGTGTTCTGTCTTGACTTAGGGTGTCAAACTTCCTCTTTCATTGGGCATCTGGGCAGGAGGAGATTGTGGCCACAGACTTTCAGGAATGGGCAAAGCACAGAGCAAAGAGGAGATATGGGAACTAAGCAGCAGATGACCTGGTTTTTTGACTTTGGTTGCCATTTTCATAGGCTGAAATATTTGATAGTGCTGAGGCAAAGGAGCAAACTAAGGAGTAGCAGATTCCTGGCCACCTTTGCTTGCTCTATATAGCCTCCTCCAGAGAAATAAACCACCTGACCAATGCTTAGACTACAGGAGAGAAGAAAGGTAAGAAAGAGGAGCTCAAGCCTGGCGTGGTGGCGCACACCTTTAATCCCAGCACTCAGGAGGCAGAGGCAGGTGGATTTCTGAGTTCGAGGCCAGCCTGGTCTTCAGAGTGACTTCCAGAACAGCCAGGGCTACACAGAGAAACCCTGTCTCGAAAAACAAACAAACAAACAAACAAACAAACAAACAAACAAAGAGGAGCTCAGGGCAGTAAAAGAAGAGGAAGAGGGAGGCCATCCCTCCCCCAGGTCTCTTCTATGCTTTATTCTCATTTTTAAAAGAAAGGAGTTTCCTCTGCACACTTTGGCTCATACTCTGTTTTATTGGATTCAGGACCTAGAAAATTCAGACACTTATTTAAATCTGAAAGATGAAACTACAGTGTAGGATACCTTTGAATATCACAGACAAGAAAACTCTGCTAGGAGGGGAGGTGGAGGGGAGAGTGGAAGGGGAGAGTAGAGGGACGAGAAGGAAGAGGGGGTACCAAAGTTCTTTCTTGTTTAACATAAAACATTCTAGCATGGCATTCCTATGCTGCAGTTCATCAATGCCATATGATAAAATTTAAGTAGTTGAGTTAAAGCATGAATAAATGAACAGTCAACTTCTATTTTTATGAAAATACATTCATGAACAGAGTACAATATTTAGAGAGCATCAGGGTCAGGGTCACTATGGAAACACTGAAAGTATAATCTACTCTGTGTGGTTTGAAGGACAACAGTGATGCATAGAAGTTGTGTTTTCTGGTGGTGAGTGGGTTTGGATGTGGAAGGTGAGCCCTGCTGTCATTTATTTTCAGCTCTGGATACATGATCATGAGATACATTTTGCTACCAAAAGGTCTTAATTATTTGTAACCTATTTTCCATCTGTTTCCTCTCAATGGCCTTTTAGATCCTGGTCCCTAGATCAGGGGTTGGCAGAAGTCTGTTAAGACTGGATTTGCTGTGAGATTAAAGTATGGCTTTGTGAACTTTGAGTCTCATCTGATAATTTGTTTTTCTTTCTTTCAGTGAAAAAGGCAATTGAGCTGAAGTCGAGAGGAGTCAAGATGCTACCAAGCAAGGACAGCAGCCACAAAAACTCTGTCTGTGAGTTACTTTCTTTTTATGTGAGGATTCATATACCAATTAGAGGGAGGACAGGAGTAGATAGAGTGGTCCCTAACTCCATTCTCTGAGATGGTGCTCAATGATGACATCTTATACCTGTAAAGACTCTCTCTTTATAGCTGATTGGTCACTGTTCTCTGGTTGCATGCCCAGAGCTGAGTTCTCATCTAGAGGATCACATACATTTTACAGACTTTTCCCACAGGTTTCCTAGCCCCTGGTGATGTCATGAGACTCTACTATTCTACTCTGAGTATTCATACATTGTGTTGGCCTGTGGTCAAGTTCTTCAGCCATTCCAAGACTTCTGCTCACATTGGCCCCATTCTGTGTTCACTGGGCATCCTATATCCTAGGGCTGACAGGGGGTGCTGGCAAAAACTATACCCTGTGAATGATTTTGTTACTCTTTCTTGATAATCACAGCCCATGTCTTTGAAATTAAATCAGTGTGGGGAAGAAAATAGCTTTTTAAATGATAGAAAGGATTGAGTAGCAGAAATGGGAAGAAAGGGATTTTTGTTCATCTGTAAAGGTTTTAGTGTTTTGTTCCTACCAGCTGTATGTCTTACAGGTAAAATAGAAAGTGATGTTAATAATGTTGAAAACAATCAGTGTTGTGACTGAAATTATTAAGGACATGATCTGCAGCTTGACAGAATCACTTGTTAGGTGATATGCTTGTATTAAATCATCATCCGATATGATGCTTCATCCATTGTGCACACACTTTTCTGCTGGGGTGATAGTGGCAGAGCTTACTCATGAAAGTCTCATTCTTCTGTCCCCTCCAAGACAGGCAGTGACAAATCTGATAACGCCCTTCTGAGCATTAGAACATGTTCTCTCCTATCTCCAAGCAGTACTAAACTTTCTGTGCCATGCATGAGGATTCAACAGTAAGGAAAAGGAAAAAGTAAAGAAACAATAAGAGATCAGTATGTATGTACTTGAGGGAAAGATTTGACTCTGAAAAGACAGCTGGGACAGAGTGAAGTGTGTTCTAGAGTATTCTAGAGGCACAGACTCTGGCTGTACAAACTCTTGTGATGTTCTGGTTCAAGATTCATTGTCAATAATACTAAGCCAGTAATTACTTGTGCAAGGTGATCAGCAAGATATGCTGAAATAGTCTAAGTGGTCTTTACCCATCTTTGTCACAAAGTAGACACTGAGCAGTTAATTATCCCATGAAGAGCTTCTCTGTCTAAGGAGGAGGAGTCAGCATTTCCATCAGTTATCACAGGGTTTAGCAGCAGGGGACATTGCTCTATAGATGTCAACAGAGATACTGACACTGGTCTCACGTGTATCGCTGTGGCTTGAGGTGTGCCTGTTAGAACAAGTTCTGAGCCTGCTGTGAGTGAACAAGGATGGCCATTTTCCCTTTGTGCTTGGTGAATTCCTCAACATCTCTTTGAGGCCAAGGTGTGAGAAATCAATTTACATTCTTCACACTTAATGTGGCAACTGGCTGCATGTGGATTTCCACATGACTGGGTACATATTAGAGATGCTAGGCCCTAGTTCTTCTAATGCCCTCCACTAAGGTTGAGGCTCCAGGCCCTGAGTCCCCTTACTATAGCCTCTTAACACTATATAGTTCACTTAAGCCTGTGTAACCCTCTACCACAGAGAATCTAGAGGCTCCTCCAACTGAGGGTTTGATGACATGTGACAGAAGAGGGTCTATAAGACCTTTCAAAAGGACAGATAGACTGTGAGCTGTCAGCCATCACCCTAGGTTATCCTTATGCAATGCTCTGCCCTCATAGAGCCTTTTCTTCTTCATGAAAATCCTCATTGATTAAAAATGATCACCATGTAAAAGCCCTCCCACAGGGCAAGTCTGAGCCTGGCAAGACCTGTGCTCATTTGACACCTGGTAGAAACAGACCACAGGAACCGAAGCTTCAGAGGGGAAGCTGGAGATTTGGTAGTTGGGAGTGTGTGTGTGTGTGTGTGTGTGTGTGTGTGTGTGTGTGGCCCTTCTGGCAAATGTTGCGATCGCAGTGTATAGTACCAGATCTTGCCATTGTGTGCTGGATCCAGTCTCTCCTCTTCCTCTTCTAGGCTTTTCCCAGGGCCAAATTCATTCTAGACGCTTTCCCTGGGAGGATGGACAGCTCAGTCATGCAAATAGCCATAAGGCAGAAGGAAGACAGATGCTTGTTGTTACTTTTCAGCTGGAAACAATTTCCTCATGCAAAGTTAATGACAAATGACTTTACAAATTCAATATACATTTGCTCCAAGGGATCGACAGCATACTCTGGCCGGCTATTGAGTGTTGGATTGCAGCTGTTTTTGCCAAGCAGGAGAGGAGAATGGGTTCAAGAGCCTTGTCTATTATAAAGCTGCCTTTAAATGCATGGTGAACTTAGCAATAGCATGTATTGCCATGTAGGTCTTGGAGAAGAATAGCCACCGAACATAATGGGATAAATATTCCCAGAATGCTTCCCCTTTTAGTTGATTTTTTTGTCTCCTGTCTGTATATGTAACATTTTTATTAGTTTTTAATCACTTATCTACCTTGAAAAACACACTTGAAGTGAAATCCATTTCCAAAAATCCATGAATCCAAATTCATCCTAACTTTGCGTATAACTATGTATGTCTTACTTAGAGTTTCATTGCTAAGAAGAGACACCATGACCAAGGCAGCTCTTATAAAGGAAAATATTTAACTGGGGCTGACTTACAGCTTCAGAGGTTTAATCCATTATCATCATGGTTGGAAGCCTGGCAGCCTGCAGGCAGACATGGTGCTGGAGAAGAAGCTAAGAGTTCTAACTCTTGATCCAGAGTCAGTGAGAAGAGATTGTGAGCCATACTGGACTTAGCTTGAGCATATAAGACCTCAAAGCCCAGGCTCACAGTGGCACACTTCCTCCAACAAGGCCACACCTGCTCCAATGAGGCAACACCTCCAAATGGTGTCACCCCTATGGCCAAACATTATGACACATGAGTCAATGGGGCCATTCCTATTCAAACCACCACATCATGCTATTGACAGACACATTGGTAGTTGATTGTGTTTATGGTGGCATCCACAGCACTGGCTGCCAGGTTTTCCTTTGAATAATGTGGAAGCCGACAAATGAACTAATCTGTGTCTCTGCTTTTAATGCCTCTGCTTCAGAGTGGGGCCTCACTCAGGACACAGGAACTGTGCAGCACAAGGACAGAATGTTTGCATGATGTTCTTGAATGACTGGAAAACCCATTTCCTAAAACTGACTATTTGGAAAAGTTTCTCCTTCCACCCTGGACCATGGTGTACTGAGCCATCCAGCATGCTTGCTGTCATTTTCCTAGTTTTTTTGTTTTGTTTTGTTTTGTTTTTTTTAAGTATGGAGTAACTATAGAAAACAAATTAAAGGACAAAAAGACTTGTGGCCATATAGTCACTGATTATTTAACTATGTTTGTTTTAAAAAATGGGGAATTTCATCTTGAAATCAGTTCTTGTTTCTCTGTCACAGTGTGACTCAGGACTCAAATCTCCAGCACTAAGTTTCACCAGGCCCATCTTCTGGCCTGGGTCTTCTCTTTATAAACTGACCTGCAGAAGCTAAGAGGAAGGCAAGGAAGAAACTGAATTCTCATTCATCGGGAACCTTAGGGAGATTAGGGAGAGAAGCCAGCTCATCATTTTTACCATTTTAGAAAATTATTTTCATGTGACCTACTTTGAGAATAGACCTAGGAAGATAGGCCGGCCATTCTGACTTCTCTCCTGACTTCAACCCTTCCCATTCCCCTGTCTGCCTAGAGCATAGGCCCACCTTTCACCCTGGAAGTGTATCAGCCACAGACAATGCCAGTGTTCTGAGGTCTCAGTCTGGAATATATCTCCAGGCAGCATCTTCACAGGTTGTAATTGCTGGGGTAATCAGAGGTGTGGTTGTTCTGCCAATTGTCTCCAAAAGTCTTCCAATTAACATGACTTGTTTTGCCCATCTACAAAAACAATATTGAGTTTTTAAAAAAATGTTATCAAAGATACCATGCTTGCTGTTAAGTGTGCAGGGGTACTTATCATCAGGGCTCATTTCCAGGACTTGAAGGCTGTAGGGTTTATTTGAGTAATAGCACATGCGTGTGATCTCTCTCCTTGCTTAATAGAAGCTCTGCCTGCTGTTGCAAGAGCTGGGCTCCTCATGTGGAGCCATCCAGATAAGCTTGAAGGCAGATTTTTAAAGAAGGAAAAATAATAGTCCCATTAACCTCTAACAGCCATCCGAAGGTTTAATAATAAAAAGAGGGATAATTGCCCCAATCTGCTTTCTTCTATTGCATGTAATTCCAGGGTGCATTGCGATCATTACAGATCTTCCCTTTCCTCAGAAGGCTCTATCCTCATATTGCATGAAAGTACTAGACGTAATGTAGCGCTTTATAAATCAGGTTAGTAAATTATGCAGCGTCTGAATAGGCTTTTGTCACTGCAGGAGCTGAAATATCTTCTCAAATACCCAGGAAAACCTTTCTGCAAAAAAAGCTGATGTCTAGATACACCTGGGGAAGGAAAGCAAAAGGAGAACTCGCCTCCAATGCTAGGTGGTTCACCATGTCACACAAGACACTCATATGCATGTGATTCTTAAGGCAACCAGGAAAGTAAGCTCCATTAAATCAAGAAAAATAGGACCCAGTTGTGTTATAGATGGTGAAATTAAAGTGCATGCCTACTGAAAATATAAAATAGTTCTTTGAGAATCCTGAGCAACCAAATCTAACGTCTGACTAACTAAAGGGTAGAATTCCCTTAGCAACATGTCCAGAGGCTGCATCCTGTTATTCCTAAAACTGACAAAGAAGCCTTTAAAAGCTACCTCCACTGGCCCTGACTGTGGTATGTCTTAGCATGCCCATGGCAGATTCTAGCAGCTCAGCCTATCACAAATGTCTTCATCAAACTGTGTAAAATATAATATCCTAATATTTTTATCTTTGGATCTCTGGATGACTGTGGCACTGCTAGCCTTCAGGTGTCTATAGAATAAGAGATATCTCTAGTGTTGGTCAGAGAAGGGAGCCCAGATGCTGATAGGGAAATTATCTTATGTGATTTTATATTTGGGAGTTTGGTCAGAAAATTCTAAGGGATAAATTGATCAACCATGGAATCTCTGTTCTCAATTACACTCCATGTGTCAACTTTAGACGCAAAGAAAATAAATCGGCAAGATCAAGTAATGAGACTGCCTTGCAAGGTAGATAAGTATGTGGAATTCAGAACACTCCCTGGATAGAGGAGGACTGGGAAAAGATGTTTATTCCATGCCAGGTCATTTCATTAAGAATCCGTTCTAAAGATATCAAAAGAATGCTGAAAACAATACCAAGACATTATATTTGTTATTGTCTTTATGGAATTACAGAGTTTCACAACCAAGCTGACTTCTGTTTCCCAGGGAAGAAGAAATTAGATTGTCCTTAACTGATAACCTTGCCTTCAGTCTATGAGAAGTTTTGAGATGAATATGCCAGACATTTTACTGAGGTGAACATGCTCATTGTTTAAAGCCAATTTTAAGGAACTTGATAGATGCTCTGTGATGTGGCCCGTGAAAGGGAGAGTTCAGGGATGGGGCTGATATAGGCAATAGAGCAATGGCTCTGCCTTTCTCAGTGTTGTTACACAACCTGATGCCCAAGATCAGTCAGAGTCACCTAGGTGTGAACTACTAACCTGCATACTGTCAACCTCCTCTGAAGTCTGACCCCTGTCCTGTACCTTCCAATAAGTGACATTTACACACTGATAAAGATGAGGTAAAAAGAAGAGGTGTGTGTGTGTGTGTGTGTGTGTGTGTGTGTCTGTATGTGTCTGTGTGTTTGCATGTGTGTGCATGTACACATTTGTGTGTATACTTCCAAGTGCTTTCCTTTTACAAGGCCTTCATTATAGCCAACCTCCAGGTGTCTAGTGCTAATTTTGTCTGGATTCCTATATATACACAGTCCTAAACCGTCATGTATGTAAAAGCATGCAACTTGTAATCTTGTGGATAGGCCTTGTCATTCAGCATAATTTCCCCCAAGTTCCACCCTACTTAGAGGCTTATTTTGGGCTTAATGGATTTTCAAAGCCAGGTACAAGCCAGGCTAATTACTCATTAACCCTTTGAAAGATCATGGATCTGGGTTCAGTATGAGCAATTACAAATAAAAATGCTACAAACATTTGCCAACAAGCTTTTGTAACAATGAAGGCTTTCTCTTCCCTTGGATGGATGCCCAGAGGTAGAATTACTTCTATGCTCCATCATGACCACATGTTTAACTAGCAAACTAGCAAATTATCCAACTGCCTTCTATAGTAGCTGTCCCACTTTACAGGCCCACCAGCAACAAACACATGTAATATCATAGCATTACACTTTTCTTCAACCACATCCATTCTGATAGGTGGGTACTAATGTCTCACTGTGGTGATAAAAGTCATATTATTTTTGTACTGACTAATGATATGGAGGATTCATTCATCTGCTCATTTTTCTCTTTTTCAGAGACAATTTCTGATTGCTTTTTCTTATTGACATTTGAACATTAGTTATATAGTCTAGATCCTAGTTCTTTATGGGGCATATGGAGTACAATACTTTCTTTATATCTGAAAGTTGTCTTTTAATATTCCTCAAAAGTTGGTTGGAAGAATTGATCTTATTTATCTGATAGTTCTATTTTAAAAAAAAAACACATAATATGGCTTCTCTTGGGAGCAAAAGGACTTAGCAACCTTGGGCAGGATGACTATGGGTCAACAGAAACCACAGGGTACATCTGCCCTAAGGGGTAGCATAGCTGAAGAAAAGAAAGGGAGAAAAGGAAGAGATAAGAAGAAAGCCAGAGCCACCAGAAGCCTGAAATCTTCTGGGTGCAGGGCTACTTCAGCTCATAGACCTAATAGTGTGGATGACTAAATACAGAGCTTTCACATTGTACTCTTTCATAGATCCACTTCCACATGAACACAGATGAGCTGTATTCATCCAGCAATGAGATTTAAATCATGGAAATTGAGTATAAATGATAAAGAGATGAGTAAATATGTTTTCTAGATTCGTAATCACTTATTTCAATATTCTTAATTTGTAGTGTTTCATCTGGTCCTAAGATTTGGGGCTAAAGCTGACAATTGTTCTCTTTATTGACTTCTGAAAAAAGTGGAATAGTCAAATACATACAATGATGATTTTAAGATTTCAGAAGGGCTCACTTAAGACTGAAGGAGTTGCAGGGGTTTGCAACCCCATGGGAAGAACAACAATGTCAACCAACCAGAACACACACACACCCCCTAGAGCTCCCAGGGCCTGAGCCATCAACAAAGGATTACACATGGCTCCAGCTGCATATGTAGCAGAGGATGGTTTTGTCATGCATCCATTGGAGCAAAGGTCCTTGGTCCTATGAAGGCTCCGTAGATGCCCCAGTGTAGGGGAATTGTGGGCAGGGAGGTGGGAGTGGGTGGGTGGGTAGAGGAACACTCTCCTCAGTGGGAGGGAAGATGGGATAGGGAGTTTCTAGGAGGGGGGAACTAAGAAAGGGGATAGCATTTGAAATTTAAGTAAAGAAAATATTCAAGAAAAAAAGGAAAAAAAAGAGAAGGGCTCATGTATTAATTAGCACATTCATTGAATTAAGTAATTTGATTAAAATGATTGATTATTTAGTATTTATAATCTTTGTTTAGTTATATCCCTTATAGTAGATTATTTGACATTCTCATGAAGAGAAAGCAGGCTGTAGGAAGTCACAGTGGTAGAGGAAACACAAGCCTTGCTTAAGATGTGTGATAGCCTGTGGTGAGGGAAGAGTCATTGGAGATTCAAAGGCCGGATAAGAAGTGATTCTTTGAAGAGTCAAAATACCATGTTATCAAGCTTTTCCCTATAGGCAGCATTAGAATTCTGCATATTCAACTTGCCCATTTAAATCATCCATTGCAGAGTTTGCTCTTAAGTTGGACACACATACAAAATGACAAATGCCAGGTAGCATTCAAATATTGTGCTACTTGCAACATCAATCTGGGAATATCTCAACTTCAGAAAAAAAAATTAGTTTCAAGAACATGCAAGAATTTTGAGTACTCAGGTTCCACCTAAAGATGCTGGGTAACTATTTAGATAGGGGCGTGGTAGGAACTCTGAGTTACTTTTGATATTGGGGAAAATAGACACAAGTATGAATAGTACTTTTTGAAAGACCTGATTTGTATATGTTTAAAACAATTAAAGATAGTTATGGAAATGTCCTATGCATTTTATGAATATCTCCTCTGAAATATTAAAAATGTATTATCTCATTTATGATATTAGAAACTATCAATGGTGGACAAGTTTGATGGTTGTATAACCTCATCCAGTGCAGGGTTTAGTGTCAGTGGTGATTCTAGCCAACTGTCCTCTTGCTTATGACCAGATACAGGTGGCCAATAAGAATTTTCTGTAGTAACATTACTTTTAGTAATTAAATTAGTTTTTGAGACAACTCCCAGCCTCTACCTCCCCACCATCCTTATGGTCCCTGTTATTCACAAATCTCTCATGTTCATAACGATTCATTTTTGTTTTGTGCTCCACTTAGATTAAACAGAATCCTCTGTATGTTAACCTGGATTTGGAACTAACTATTGGAGTCTGATAGACTCAGGGGAGTGTTAAATTTCAATACTTTGATAGTTGAATCTTAGTGGCCAGCCTGAGGGAGAGGAAGTGTCCAAATAAGAGAAAAGACCTTGGTGGCTAGATTTAGAAATGTAATCTAACAATTTTTAAGGCAGAGGGAATTCAGAATGGTCAAGGCCTGGCAGAAGCATGTTTCCCATACTGAGACTACTAGAGCCCTTCAGTGTTCCATCTCCCTTTGTGTGTCCTGTTTTGATTTGAGTTTTGTTTGGTGAGTATGGGTTTAACTAGGGTTACTTACAGGCATATACATCAGGCTTTGTTTATTGGCACATGGATAACTTACCAGTTTATGTACCTCTGAAGAAAGAAAACTACCCTTATTCAGCAGCTACTTCTGGCTTGTAACAAGATCACTATCCATGTGCAAAACACTTGTGGTATCCATGACTGAGATCATCCTGCCTTCTATTTTGCTGCTATTTTATGCATTTTTCTGGTTGATTAATGAAGATATTTTAGGTATCTTCAAGTTCACTCTCCCAGCATAGGAAATATGGAGAATTGCAAGTAGGTTTCTCCCAGCACTGTCAGCACCCCCATGACACTGACCAGAACACTGACATGACACACCCCCATATGCTGAAATCCAAGTCTATAGTTTATCTGAGGGTATGTTCTGATTGTGAGATGACTCAGGGATTTGAGCAAATGTGTCATGTCATGCCATTCACAATTGCAGCATCGCAGCATCGAGTCTCCACATGCTCAACTCCCCCCTTCTGTCCTTTGGTCTCTCCTTCACCATAAACCCTGGATGACAATAGCCTTTGCAGATCTCCAAAGTTTTCCCTCTTCTAGAATGTTCTACAGTAGGAAACATGTAGCCCACAGCTTTTCAAATCAGGACCACTTTTGTAGAAGTGCATGTCAAGTTTCCTCCATGACTGTGGTTTCTGCTGCTGGGTCATTTTCATTGGTTCAGAAATCCCTGAACAGGCAAAATCCTTACTTACAAGTCTAGTTTTGTGAGAAACGGTGACCCTCTCCTCAGCACTGGTTCTGCTGTGGTTTGTAAGAGTCTCTGGCATCTGCTGTGGTCAGTGTTCTGGTTTAGAACCATTGGGTAATTGGGAACTTAGTTTTGAGGTTTTGAATTGATTTTCCATTTATAACATGAGGTTTTGAAAATATTTTGTATATTGATGTCCCAGCTGCCTGTTGTCTTCAGTGAAATATGTGTCTAGATTTTCCTGGTTTTTAGTTGTTGCTTTTTAACTGAGATCTAGCGGGTTTTATTGGATGGGGGGAGTCTGTTGCTTTGTTTGAGATTGTTTTACTTCCTGCAATACAGGATGCTTTGGGACTCACAGTGTATCCCAGAAACCTCAGATTCTCTATTCTCCAGCACCAGTGTAGTTTTGGCATAGACAAATCTTCACTGTAATAAATTCTAATCTATTCCCTCAAAGGTTTTCTAGATTAATACCTTAATCACAGGACTGTTAACATTTGGGGTTGCCTTTTGGTGGGGTATAGAGTCTCTTTCTGGTGTGTATGCCTCTTGAACTATTCTATCACTATCAACTGAAGGAGCCATCTTTGCCCCTTTGAGTTCCCTCAGTTCCTCCATCACTGCTCAGTGGACTCAACTGCTACTTCTGACCTAGTTCTCTGCTGTCCAGTGGCTCTGTGAGTCCTCTTCACTAATGCCAGGCTGCCTGGCTTGCTGTGATGCTCCATGTTTCCAGAGAATTTGGAGTGTCTATCATGCTCACATTGAATGAGGAACATTTTCAATGTATGAAGAGTTCTTGGTAGAAGAAGTTAAGACTAGAAAGATTTTGCAGGCAGTCATTATGTTTCTATTCATGAGAAAATCTGAAATTCATGTTTTCCCGAAAATTGCTGTTTGTGTTTTTCCCTTGCACTTCATTGTGAAAATTCTAATTACAGCCATATAGGGAACCATACTACTCATGGATACTGACACAGTGTTCCACACGTATCCCTGAGAACAGTTTAAACGGGCTGCTGGCCCATATAGCTCATGAAGACAGGATTCTTCCTTGGCGAGTGATTCTTCAAAAGTCGCATCCCAGATCTAGCATCTGAAGCCTAATTACCACTAGGCCTACTGGTGCACATCTGTCACCCCGGCTATTTGGAAGGTTCCTGCAGGAGGATCCCAGGCTGGTGTGAGCTTCAGGTGAATTCCAGGCCAGCCTAGTGAACCATGTCTCGAAGAAAAAGATGAAAGGTGGTTGTCATTATAGTGTTCTCTCTAGAATGTGCCAAGCCTTACATTCAACCCTTTTGCTACAAAATAATAAATTAGTAGCCAATTCATTAATTACATTAAATGCCAGAGCATCTTTATGGCTCAGCACTAGAGAGAATATGGCCCTTCATTCAAGCCCTGAGCTGAAAAGAAAAATAATTAAATGAAATAAAAAGAAACAATAAACAGAAAGTTCTATATGTAAGCCACCTCTGCGCAATATGTTATTACTTTTTCTTATAAATATCATTCCATGAAATGTTGTATTTACATTTATGAGCTAACATATACAAAGAATGGCTCACAACTCTCTTGTATCATATTCTAAGATAAAATAGACACTATTTGTGTTTTTGATAGAACTATACTATTGTATTCACTTGCTTTTCATGAGACAAGTATTTACTGAATCTGTGTTATGTAGGTGCTCCTGAGTAGTTTTCATTGTGTTTAAATATAAGATAAACCCATTATTGTGAAGCAGACAAATGGATGGAGTTCAGAGGCTTCTGTAAGCATAATACTGTTATCTAAACATATGCAGTGAGAAAGAAATTCACCTGAGTATACCGGGCATGTTCACATTGAAAATGGGGTTGGGGGTTGAGTGGACCTCATCATTCAAGGAAGCAGAAGGGTTCAGGTAGACAGGGTTAGAAGTGATAAGCAGAGGCTGAGGACAGCACAGGAATTTGAGGTTCAGAGCACCCCATGGAGACTAACTGACCCTGACAGTGGTAGCATCCAAGAATTTTCCCCCAGTGCAGAACAGAGCAAAGCTCAAATGTTTTTCTGCAAGCTGGGTTTACAAGTCAAGGCCTCACAGTGTTCAAGGTGGCTAAGATTTTTTAAAGGTCACTAGCTATTAGCTAGAGTGGGAGACAGAGCTGTAGTCCCAGCATGTGGCTGTTAGCCAAGGAGCAAGGAAACATCGTTCAGGCTTCCAAGGGAGAGACATCCAAGAAGACTGGAGAGAAAACAAAATTTAGTCAGAGATTAAACAGCTGAGTTAAAGACTGTTAAAGGCTCGGGCTCATACTTAACAAGGTCACATGGTCTTGTTGCAAACGCCTATTTCCCCAGCATCCCTTTTCAAGGGGAAGACAACTTTAAGCCCAGCCCCAGGGAGACAGAGGAAGATTTCTAGGTTCGAGGTCAACATGGGCAGTCCCAGGTGAACCATGGGTACACTAAAGAAACCCCGACTTAAAAAAATAGATGAGGGGGGACAGCCTCTTTCTATTTACTCAGTAAACATCTCAGAAACAAGACTAGAAAATTAAAACAGACAGTTAGTGAATATTGATAGACCCTCTATCCCCTTCTCCTCTGTTATGTCTGTCTGTTTATAATTCTTTTTCAATAGAAACGCTATGGTGAATGTTCTTTCAGCCTTGTTTAACTTGCTCACCCACATGCCACCAGCAGTGATATTTCCATCACTTATATTCGGGTCACCAATAGTTTTTAGCTTTAACTTTTTCCTTCTTCTTTTTTGTCACTATAGAAATGATATTAAAAGCACTCACATGTGTATCACACACCCTCACATGGTCCTGAAGCCCTATAAGGGGTCCAAATAGAAGTAGTTATTCAACCCCTTCTATTCTTAGACTAAAATGTAATGATTGTAAATAGGAAAGAGCCCAGTGAATGGTTAGTGGGGTGGGAAAATGGTCTGAGGATGAGAAATCCCTCATCAGAAGATGCAGGGTCTCTCAGCTCCATCATCCCATCCGGGAGAGTGTTGTTTTCTTTCTGATACTGGGATTGCTTCCTTTACAAGAGCAGTTGAGATTTTCTTTCAACTGCTGTTTTTCTTCTTGTCTTAATTCACAATAGTTAGGGGTATGCTTCTGGAGTGTAATGTTCACAATCCCATGTCTGGAAGCAGAGCTCAGATGTACTAGTAGCCTCTGTCGTCTCCAAACATGTGAGTCAGCTTGGCCACATGGGCCCTTGAGCAGGTTCTCACTGTGACTGAAGGGCATATTTGGGACAGCCTGCCTTCTGTGCTAAGTTGCCAACACACTGTCACTGTCCAAGAAGCCATCATTATAATGAATGGACCAGTCTCGTTTTACAGAAAGGAGCCCGAGCTGAACATGAAATGGCAATTTGATGATGTGTGGTGAAGATTCAAGGATTTCTACAGTGAAGAAGACAATTAGACTGCAGAGTCATTAAACTCCGCATCCTGGCTACAGTCGTCCCCGGGCTACTTTACTTTACAGTCACTCTTTTTTGACATACAGCAAGAGAATGGCTTCAGTTTTGCAATGTAGAATCAGTTTATGAATCACATTAAATGTTGCTCCTGCAAAGACATCAAGATAATCTCACCTGAGATTCCTCACAAAGTTCCTGTAGGAACCCAGAGAATAGACAGCTAGAGAGTAGAATTCTTGTTTTTATTTTCAAATCTGAGTATGATTTATATGTCTCCTTCTAGATGAGGCTTAGTCTCAAAATGTTGATTGCAGAATTAATTTGCTTACAAGAGTTATCACAGATGGTGCTAATTGGTAAATTCTGGTAAATTTTGCTGCATTGCTACAAACCCCCAACATAGACAGGAACAACTGTGTTGTTCCTCTCCATGTAGCAGAGGAACTTAAGCCTTTTGATGAAAATACTGGTGCTGGTAGCATTAAGAAGCAGGCAGGTCACATGATGCTGCTGCAGGGAGTTCAGGGATGTTGTGTGACTTCCTCTGTAATACGTGAACATGCATTTAATTGATATCACTGTAGGAAGAGGGGCTATAACATGCTTTCTGATGGCTCGTGAAGGGGAGGAGGTATGTGTTCACAACTGAGCAAGGAAGGAAAAAGTACAAAATGCACATGCAAATAAGAGGGATAGTTATTGTCATTTTGATGAAAAATACATGTATTTTTAAAAGTTCCTTTTGTTCAGTATTTAGAAAAGACTATTGCTAAGTTGGAATACAGGTTTTGGTGCATCTGGGGTCAGTTTATCATTAATGCAAATATGTTCTCAGGAACTGAGATAATTGTGCTTTATCTTAATATGAAACAAAAATTTTACCATTGTGCAAATTTACTTAAATTTAGCTTTCCAAGAATCATTTTAAAATCAATCAATAGCATTAAAAGATCATGAATTATTCTGTATCTGTGTATTTGTATATGTATATATGTGTGTGTTTATGTGTGTGTATGTTTGTTTATGTGTGTACATATGTGCATTTTTATGTGTGTGCATCTTTGCATGTGTGTATTGAGCCGGGGATTGAACCTAGGTTTTGGTACCTGCTACACAGTTGCACCGCTGCTCAGCTGGGCCTTCAGGTTTCTTTTTATTATTGCTTTGTTTTGGTTAATCAGGGTCTCACTAAACTGACTGTTCTGGTATGCAACTCACTATATATAGTTCTGGGATGCTTTGAACTGTGGTCCTCCTGTCCAGCTTCCTGAGAAGATGGGCTTACAAGGCTGAACCAGATGTCTTTCTTTTACATTTTAAGATCACTGACAAAGCCAACAATACAGATCTAAGATAAAGACAAAGTAAAGGGGAAAGAAATTAAAATCTGAAGGTCTGCGATTGGCTCTCACTCTCTTGCTCAGGGAACTTTGTTGAATGGTTGACTGACTTTGTGTCTTGCAGTAAGAGCCAACAACATCATAAGAAAATTACAGATACCAATTATAAGCCTGTGAATATACATTGAGTAGAAACCATGGTGCAAACATGACATTTAGCAAAGCCCTTTAAAACATTTGTATTTTACCTTAAGGATTTATTCATGTTTTTATGTTTCTGTGCATGTGCCTGACTATATGTATATGGACCATTCTTATGAAATGCTCATGGGATCTGGGAATCTGAAACAGGGCAGCATCAGATACCAGAAGCTCAAGCTACAGGGAGTGGTGAGCCTCCTTGTTGGTGCTGGGAAACAAACCCATATCCCCTGTAAGAACACCAAGAGCTCTTAAGCACTGAGCCTCCTCTCCAATGCTGTGAGTTAAATTAATTCTGTTATGCTGTACTTAATGGCCCTCAGAGTGCTGGCAGGCATGATTCTCTCTGTGGGTTATCATCCTGCAGTCCACCTCTCTACAGAAAGCTTCAGGACATTAAGAACAATCACTTTAGAAAAGAACTTCTTAGTGCTTAAAGTTCCACCTATAAGAAGCAGCAGGCTATGGTTTTGTGGATGAATGACCAATGGAAGGTGTAAAACTGCCCATTGTGAGCTGTCCATCTCGACCCACACATTCAGAAGCAGGGGTTCCCTTAACTGGGTATTGATGGTGTGCAGTGTGCTTGGAGACAGCTCTGGCATGTGGAAGCTGTTTATACCAAGCTTCTGCCCTTAAGGCCTCCCTGACTTCTCTTTGCAAAAGGACATTAATGGGGCAAAATGTTAAAGGACAAAGTAAAACATAATTGAAAGATGGCTGGTCTAAATCAGAAAAAAAAATCATGGGCACAATGAGTTTATTTATATCATTGTGTAGTTTTAAAACTTATGCATAGTCTTATGTATTGTCCTGTTTTACAATGTACATAGTTTTGTTTTGTGTTTTGAGACAGGGTCTCACTATGTAGAACAGGCTGGCCTCAAACTCATAGAGGTCTGCCTGCCACTGCCTGCCACTGCCTGCCTGTTGCTGAGTGCTGGGATTAAAAGTTTGAGCCAGCTATATTATAATGTATCATTATGTGTGTGTTATATATTATATATAATATTCATATTATATAATACAAAACTGCCCTCTAAATTCCTATCTTTTTAACCATAGATAAGGGCAGTTTGACAGTCTGTGTGTTTAGCAGAATAATAGAGTCTCTCACATCTGGGGCCTGTGAGCTCCCAGATCATAGGTTCTTGGAAAATTTTGAAGTACCAGGTATGTGTCTTCTCCCATGCATCAGGCATTCAATCTAATTAGAAAGTGGTTGATCACGCCCATAGCATTTTCTCATTATTGCATTTTTAGGTATATCTTAGCACCCCTCATTATTATTGTAGTTTCCAGAGTGAGGTTTTTCACTGTAGGGCTGGTGGGAGCTCGTACTGAGCAGACTAGTTCACAGGCTGATTCACAGAGTGGACAGCATATCACCTAATGAATTTGAGTGCACTGCCTAATGATTTAAAGACCAGTTATTATTTTTTACTTGTTTTTAGTCATCATCACTACCACCCTGGTGCTAATTGTCTCTTTGCCAAATCTCCATTCTGGTGGGAACTTCATAGATAAACAGGGGCTTCTATGCATTGGGTATCAATCAGTTCATCAGTCATAGAATATATCCTGCCACTGTGTCAGAAAACTGGGGTGTTTGTTGGATTTGAAACAAGTTCACATTCACTAGTTTCCACAATGATGCCAACCACCTCATTGTCCACCCTCTATAGTTCTGCAGATATCTAAGCATCTTACATCATTCCCAAACCTTCATCATGGACAATAGTTGGCGCTGATGAGATGATAGGCTCCAAGGAGTTCTTCATATTGGCACAAGTCAGAACCAGCAGAGGAGAGAGTTCTGCTTTGGTCAGAGGCAGTAGTCACCAAGTACTCTAGGCTGTGAGAATCAGTGATGTTTCCTGCTTATCTTGTGTCTTTCCCACTTTCATGATGACATGCTATTTACTTATTTGGTACACCTTTTATCCTTCTTTCTAGCAGTGTGGCACATTGTAGATATTCATCAAACCTTAGTAAATCAGAAGAAAATGAGTTAATGTGAATTACTAAGACATGAAAGGTTCATCTCGTGGTATTAAATGGGAGCAGTGGATTCAGAATCATTTTTCTGAAAAAGCTCAGCAAGGAGGGGGTGGTCCTTATGTCTCACACATACATATGAATAAGGACAAATATTCACATGCACAATCTTATTAAATATCCATCTTCCTTTCCATTACACATATCCTGCAGCAATTCACACAATGGAACTGTCAGTGAGGCAGGCATAGAGACACAGTGTTATTTATTCATGACCACTATGATGGCAGTTTGTAAGAAAATGGCCCCATGGACTCATAGGGAGTGGCACTATTAGGAGGTGTGTTCTTGTTGGAATAGGTTTGGTGATGTTGGAGGAAGTTGTGCCTGGGGATGGATTTTGAAGACTCAGATGCTCAAGCCTGAGGCATTGGGGCATTCTATTCCTGATGCCTGCCTGTCTGAGGCCAGATGCAGAGCTCTCAGCTTCTTCTCCAGCACCAAGCTTGCCTGCATCTTGCCCTTCTCCCTGCCATAATGATAATAGACTAAATTTCTCAACTATAAGCCAGCTCCAATTAAATGATTTTCTTTATAAGAGTTGCTGTGATCATGGTGTCTCTTGAGAGCACTAGAAACCCTAAGAAAGATGACTACTTAGCAAGAATATGGGATAAGGATGTCAGAGAATGTAGCATAGTCTCTCCAAAGTGACTGAGCACAACTAGACCTCAATTAAAAATAAGAAAAACTTGCTTGTTTTGCTTAGGAGCTCTACATAGTACATTCTCAGAACATATATGCTCTAAATATTCATACTTTCTCTGGGCCTGGATTTTAACTGGATTGACTTTGCTTGCTTGATCCAGAGGTCAACTGGACATTGATGGTATGAGTTATTAGTAATTGACAGTTGGCTAGCTGGCTTGCTGTCTAACATGAGCACTGGATTTGAGCTCACATTTATGGAGGTGCTCACAGCAGAATAAAGGGGTAGATGAATATAGCAGACACTGGTGTGATTCCTGCTACTAGGAGGAGTTATATGGATGTCACCATCTTCTCAGAACATGGAATGTAAGTACACCATTCCCACAACTTCAGAGCTTTGGTGTGAATAAAGTGAATTAGAATGAAGATCTAAAGAAATACCAAGAAGGAAAGTTATAGTCATTCCATGGGCCAGAATTAGGCAGAGCATCACAAGTTGGCTTGGTGTCAAAGTGCACACTCAGAATCCTGATCCATGTCTTCTGAGACACTAGCAATGGATATGAAATGTAAGACAACATCATTTAAGAACAACTTGTATAGTTTTTACCAAGGGGCCTTTAAGCCCACCTTTATAACCTCTTACTTCGATTAATCTATGCTTTAAGACCTATCCCCTGTGTAAGTCTAGTACTCTTTCTATCTATTAACATGAAGTGGAAAAGCTATCAGTTATTACCACCATGCTCCTACTAATCAGACTATATCATTAAAAATTCATTTATGAAATTCATTACTATGAAAATAACTTTCCATATTATCCTGAAATCTCTGAGGTCCAAAGAGACAACATAAAACCCTGGAAAAGAATAATGTTTTCCATGGGATCATGAGCAGGAGTCCCTAGCCTCTGCAGTGAGGTGTGTGGTCTCAGTAGTTCGCTCTTGTGATGAACGCTGGGATGGCTCTGCTGTGCTAGCATATTGTGCCTTTTGTTGGGAATGCTAGTGACTTTGTTTCACTAACTGTTGGTTTGCCAAGCTGAAGAGAGGGTAGACCAGCATCCTGATACCATGGAAACAGGAGAAGATGATCCTAAAGTCTGTAGACTCACAGATACTACAAGGAAGGGTGGGGAGTTCCATATCTCTCCCTTTCTTACATTTCCCTTACTGGGGAGAATGAAACCTTCAGTGCATCATCAACTTGTGGTCTCTAGGATGTCACAGGTTCTTCTGAGGACTGCTGCAACCAACTGTGACTTTCACCAAGAACTGGCTTGTGAGAAATGATGTGTTCAAAGATGGTTGATTCTGGTGACTAAGTGGCTTTGGGATAGAATGCCCTTCTTCACATAAACACAAGCATTGTGATGTTATGATATCCATTTGGGTTCTGGGAAGGGTAATACTCAGATACAATCCCAGTAGTCTGTGGCCAAAGCAGGAAAATTTCAAGGACATACTAGTCTTCATAGAGAACAGACATCCCTGCATAGGAGACCATGTCTTAAAAAACAAGGCAAAGCATAATTGAAAACAAGAGCTTTCCTTCCCAGAACCCATGCAGGTTGGGGATGTATGGTCAGTTTGCTTGGTCTCAGTCAAAGCCATTTCCCCATGGACAGTGAAACATAAATCTGACCTGAGTTCCATCCTGTCACTCCTGACCCACTAAACTACTTTATAATTCCTCAGAGAAATATTCACTTACAACATCAAGCTCACAGTGTTCCAGAATAGATGTCTGATCCTTGCTCATGTGTGTTTTTCCTGCCCTTTTGTCCATCATCTGCATCATCCCAACCCTCCCAATCTTTCTTTTTTCTTCAGTCTGTCTTCACCTCCACTGACATGTCTTTTTTGTGTTTGGGGTAGATCTCCATTAGTCATTCCCTTTTCTCTCTTCGTCTTCCTCTGAGGTCACTGCTCCTAGCTGTAGGTTCTCTTCATTACCAGCGTTTTAGACTCATCTTTCACACATCCACGGTTTCCCCATTGGTCCTGGCCCTCCCCACCAGGAGAGAATTGTAACCTCAAAGTACTTGAGTAGGGGAGAACAGGGGGTTGGGTTCATATTGCAGAGAGAGTTAACTCTTTCAAGAAGTGTCCTTGTGTCAGATTGCTAAAGCTAGCACTGTGATCAACCTGAGTCTACCATGCCTATGCTTCACTGGCTGTCCTATCCTTGCAACCTGGAAATCCTCCTATAGAAGCAGCTCCATGTGCAGCAGTGTCTCCTGGGGGCTGAGGAAATGAACTCCAGACTGGGTGGAAATACAGGAATTAAGAAAATGTCACCTAACTTGAGGCTGGATTGGCAGTCAGATTTTAACTCATGTTTCATGGATGGTCTATATACAGTAACATTAGGAGACTGTGTCCTGAGAAGGTCCTACAAACCTATAGTGACCCCCCCCAATAATCCCTGTCCCCATTAAGAGAAAAGAAAACACACATCAAGTTAGGGCACATACAAGTTCCTCGGATAACATACATACCTTACATACAAATGCCATGTCTCTGGAGCCCCGGTCTCCACCACAGCCATATGCCTGTCTCATCTCCCAGGAATTAGCATAGGTGAGATAACCACATAGACTACCCATTGTGAGGTAGATGCATCATCACAAATACATCTTCTCTCTTTCTTAGAGCTAATTCTAAAGAAAACCTGATGGTTAGAGTTGTATTGTTTCCAACCAGAAACCCAAGCTTGCTTTATTCTAAAAGATTTCAAATTTTTGCTGTTGCCTTGAACTGTGCTGTCAAAATACACTATTCCTTGAAATTTTCATATTTGTGTTTTAGAGTTCTATGATATTATTTCTCAATAGAAGCTAACTGTTTATAGTCTGTTTGGGAATGCTATTTTATGCCAATTGATTTTAATCTCCAGGACCAGAACACATTGGGAATTCAAAAGATTTTCTAATATTTTATAGGGACCTCAAGGGAATTTCTACAGCAGAGTCAAACATGCGAGCATGTTTGAAAACCCATTTCTTTTCTTTTTATCAAAGATGTTATTGCTTTGGCATGAAGGCCGTTTGGTGAATGTTTTCCCTTGAGCATGAAGTCCTAAGAGACAAATGCATGATTTTATTTTTCATTATATGGCTGACCCCTCCCCCACTGCTGCTGAGAATCTTGTCTGTGGTAAATTCAAGTGTTTGTCTTGTGTGGTCGCCACCTTGGAAAGCTGGTTGGGAATTGGGTGTCTCCACACCCTGGGACATTTTCACCCCCAGGGAACTCAGAAGTTAATTGCGATCCTCGACAACAAGTTTGGATGTTTTTCTTCTTTGTGCTTTTGTTGTTGTTTTGTGTTTTGTTAACAGTAACTACATAACTTATCAATAAGTCTTTATTATCAATCTCCAAAAAGATTGAGAACTAGATGTGCATAATTTCACTTCCTGCTGAGCCAAGGCAAACAATTTTGTTTTTTAAGGCTCATCCTAGGGCTCTGAACCACTTCATTTTAAGGATCTATGTGCTACTTATAGAAACTGCTCTGAACTAATGAGGCTAGCATTTTGGACATTAAAATTAATTTTAAGTAGACACAGAGACAACATGACAACATGCTGCACCAAATGGCAACTCCCTGAAGACTGAAGGCCCCATGAGAACACACAATGTCACTGACCCTTATTAAATTTTATGTAAAGTTTACTAATCACTAAAGTAGATCTATATGAAATATTTCATATGCTTACATTCAGCTATATATACAAAAATATACTCCAATTTGTTATTCCATATTAGTTATCATTTAGATGGAAATAAATTTTAAAAAGAGCTCTAGCTGGGTTTAGTCTTCGCAGAAATATTTTCTTACACAGAACTATAAGAATGATGACCACTGAGCTTGAGAATCTATCTTTCATTTATTAAAAAATTTCAACTTAAAATATAATTACAGGCCAGGCGTGGTGGTGCACGCCTTTAATCCCAGTGCTTGGGAGGTAGAGGCAGGTGGATTTCTGAGTTCGAGGCCAGCCTGGTCTGCAGAGTGAGTTCCAGAACATCCAGGGCTATACAGAGAAACCCCGTCTCAAAACAAAACAAAACAAAACAAAACAAAACAAAACAAAACAAAACAAAACAAAACAAAAAATATATAATTACATTACCTCCCCCTTCCCTCTCCTCCCTCAAACCCTTCTTATGTCCCATCACTCCGAGAAGAAGAGAATCTGTATTGATAACTGAAGAAGTTTGGACTGTACTTCCAAGCTCAGGGCTAAATGTGATGGTTTTTCCTTGTCAGCTTCCACATGCTAGCTGCTTGTTTTCCTAAATCTAGAATACAATCTATACGTTAACCATTAATGATCTCACCACAGTTCCTTCCTACCATTCCAGTTATCTAAGATTCTCTAAAGAAACAGAACTGATAGAATGAACATATATGGTATTTATTAAACTTGGGCATGGAATGTGATCTGAGGTATGGCTTCTTGCCCGATGTATTTTATCACACCAACAGAAAAGTAACTAATATAGTGCCTGCAAACATTTGCAAAGAATCAAAAATATGTGTGTGTATATCTCTGTGTGTAAAAGTGTGCGTATAATTTACTTATTTTTATTTTATGTATATGGGTGTTTTGCCCATATGCATGTGTGCATGTATGTACTAAGTTTATGCCTAGTGCCCTTAGAGACCAGAAGAGGGCATCAAATCCTCTAGGACTGGGGTTAGAAATGGTTGTGATGCTGCGAATCCAAGTTGGTTACAGTGGAAGATCAGCCAGTGCCCTTAACTCCAGAGCAATCTCTCCAGCTCCATTTTAAAGTAGATTTTTGAACAGATTTTTTTATCTGTAAATTAATTTATACATGTTTGCATTTCTACAAATGTTGTAAATACTGGCATTCTTGTCTTACTAAGAGAATGTATCCAGAAAGAAAGAAAGAAAGAAAGAAAGAAAGAAAGAAAGAAAGAAAGAAAGAAAGAAAGAAAGAAAGAAAGAAAATGAACGTTCACCAGGCTGCTTGAAGGCCTTTGAAGGCTGTCTACTTTCCATTGCCTCAGGCACCTCATTGAGCAGGACCTTAGACAGGGCCCATGCCCAGCAGCCTGGCTTTTATAGGCCACTTGACCTCAGGAAGCTTTCTTCTCAGGAGAGGCTCTGCTCTGCTGCCCTCCATTTCCCTCGGTGACCTCTGAGCCCTCTTCCTGAGAAGCAGAGTTCCAGTGCCACTTTTCTAGCTCTATGACAAACACACAGAGGAATCACTTTCTGTTTTTGTTAATAGATGACACGTTAGAGAGGTCATGGGAAAAAAACATGTCACTTCCCCATGTCATGCACCCATAAGTTCTTCTCCCTTTCTTCCCATGGTGCTCCGGGCTCATTAGATCTGAAATTCATTTCCTGGGATATGGACGGGATGGGGATGGGGGCTGTCTGCGAACACAGTGGCTATGCTCACAGAGTGAATGCATGGGACAGTTGTTTGTTTTTTGTTTTGTTTTGTTTTGCATGGAAGCCACTGAAAAAGAAGTGGTAATGCCTCAACCAGGTGTTTTTAGTTGGGTTGAAGGACAGCAGCCCTGGCTCATCAAACACACATTTATCAAGGGATATGCTGGCATATACCTCTCCCATACAAAGCAGATGCAGTAGGATGCCAGGTTCAGGGCAGGTTGGGGCTGGGGATATTCTTCAGTGATAGCTCAGGTATTTACTAGATACAAGGATCTGGAACTAGTCCCCTGTACTGCAAAATGAAGTCTGTTTCACTCCATATACAATAATTTTGTTAAAAGTATTTTAGGATGTCATAGGTGGAGTTAGAGTATCTTCATGTTAAACTAAGACTATAAAGGATTTGACGCAATATTGCAGGATTTGGTAGGCTGAGGCAGGAGGATTGCCAAGAGTTTCCTATCAGGCTGAGCTACATGAAGAAACTCTGTCTAAAAGAAAATAATGATAAGGTAACAAGGATGGAGGGAATAAAAAAGGAAGAAAGAAAAGGAAGAAGCAAAAAGCAGACAGGCAGATAGAAAAGCAGATAGATAGACAGGAAGAAAGGGAGGTAGGGAGGGAGAAAGAGAAAGAAAAAAATGACAAAGAATGGGTCAGTTACTTTTTTGGAATAAAACCTCATTTTTCATTTTTCTTTCTTTTTAATTGAGACAGAATCTTATACTATAGTCCAAGCTTATCCCCAAACTTAGAACATTTGTTTCCATTCTCCTGCCTCAGTATTTCAAATGCTGGCGTGACTGGCATGTGCCATCATGTCTGACTCTGAATATTTCATTTTCAAGTGCATTGCTTTTCCATACTTAGCAATTTGAATGCTTAATAAACCCCAGCAAAACTCATGTGCATTTATTTGTGAAGCAATCAGATGTTCGTGGGTGTGTCACAGTGTACCCACAGGTAGGAAGACAGGGTTACAGCCAGGGTCCTACAGCTCAAGTGATATTGCCGTTTATTACTGTTACACAATTTACTTCCTGGAGGGGGAGCAGAGAAGGGGAGAGAACTCTGTTGGAAAACTGTTTTTGTGGGCCTTGTGTGGTTTGTAGTGGTGACCTGGGCGCTGTTCCTCAAGCTGCGAATGACAGTGTTCCTCCATGGTACTCAGAGGCATCATGCAGGGAGAGAGAGGAAACAGAGAAGACAGACAAGGGTGATGCCCAGAGTCCTACAGCAAAGACAGAAAGCCAGTGGCTAGAGAAATCCAGGGTAGAAAAGGACAGAGGTGGAGAGAACAAAGCCAGAAAAACTCTAGGAAAGGAAGCAGCAGGCATGGGAAACATGGAGGTGCTGACCGCGAGGGAGATCGATTGTTAACATCGAGGAGAGGCCAGCTGAGCCAGCATTAGGAGAAAAGGGCAAATTTACATTTTGAGCCAAAATACCATTTTTCTTTTTAAACCCCTGTGTGGCCCGCCAGGGAACTCACTTCAGCCTCCCTGGAAAAAAAAAAAAGGGCGTCCTGGTGTCAAGGGCTTTCTTTCTGCTTTTTAAAAGCATATTTGTGTGGGAGCTCACTTTCTCAGAGCCTGGCAAACAGAATGTCAAGCCACCAGGACCCAGTTTAATATGTGCAACTGCCAAAATAATATCAGAGAGAAAGTACAAGTTGTAAAAGCAGCACACTCTGTTTTGAAACATTACCTGGAGTACTTAGTCACATTAAGTGACTCAAATGCATTGGTCCTCAAATTTGAGGTCCTCCAATGCATTGTGGAGATGTAATAGTTGTGACTGGAATATGTAGTCTCTGTGGCATTGTCCTGACATACCATACATGGTGCTCCTGTGGTAAGCAACTTCAATGTATGTAGCTGTGTGAACAGCAGGGGGCCCAGATGGCAGCCTTGTGAGAAAATGATTGACATGTTAGCCAAGTCAGACTCTCTGGTGGCTTTCAGTGACAACCAACTGAAAGCAAAGACTGATGTACCCCAGGGAATTGTGTGGTTGGAGTGTTAAAGTGCCCATAGGCTCATGTTGAATGTGTGGTATTTTGGGACAATGTAGAAAATTTAGGAAATGAGATTGACAGGAAGAAGTTGGTCACTTGGGGGTTGTTCCTTGAAGGCATCTAGATCCTAGCTACTTCCTGTTTCTCTCGCTTCATCCTGTTCTGCAGTGAGTTAGGGAACTGGGCTCTGCCACTTTCTATGACTGTGATGGACTGATACCTTGGGCATCATCAGCCAAAAGAGCTCTTTCTATCTCTTAAGTTGTCTGCTATTTGGACATGGTAATGGGAAGTTGGACCATGCCTTATTTTGGGTTTTATTGCTGTGAAGAGAAAACATAACCAAGGAAACTGTTATAAGTAAAAAATGTAATTGGGGTTGGCATGCAGTTTCAGAGATTCAGCCCATTACCAACATGGTGGGAAGCATGGCTGCATCCAGGCAGACTCAGTGCTGGAGAGGGAGCTGAGAGTACTACATCCCTATCCAAAGGCAGCCAGGAGAAGACTGTGTCCCAGGCTTCTTACGAGGAGGCTTTGGATCACAGAGGCCTGACCTCAAAGCCTGCCTTCACTGAGACACACTTCTTCCAATTAGGCTACCCTTCCTAATAGAGCTACTTTTGAGGAGTCAAGCATATTCATACCACTGCAGACTTGTTACTAGGATCAATGTCTTTGTAAAGGGAAAGTGGGCATCTGTCTGATAGCAGGCCCTCACCATTGTCAGGATTGACACCTGGCTGCTAGAGTTACCTGGAGAAATAGGTTTCTTTTCATTCTTTAATTGAATAAGGATCCCGTGGATACTGAAGACCTTTCTTGAATAATATTTAATCTCTGTCAGCCAATCACTAAGGGTTACAGTGTATGTGTTTATAAAATACATAGTCCCATAGTCAGTGATTGTTTCCTTGTTTTGCTTTATGTTTTTAAGCTGTGTGTGTGGGGGGGAGGGGTCTCACCATGCTACCCAATCTGGTTTCAAACAGCTGAGAACAAGGGGTGCTCCCGCCCCCAGTGACATATATCCTCCAACAAGGCCACATCCACTCCAACATTGCCACACCTCCTAATAGTGGCGTACTTAGTGGTCAAGCATATTCAAACCACCATGCCACCAATGGACAGGGTGCACTCTGCCATCTTCATGTGGCTCTTTACCAAAGCCCGAGGCATGTGTTTTGTCCCACAGAAATGCCAATTTCTGAGCATTTATTCAGCCCAAGGCCAACACTTCTGCTTCTTAGACTCTAATTACTGCCTTTGCATCAGAGAAGTGGTGTTTCTTTATTTACCAAATTTAAGTTTAAGTGATATGTCTTTTAAAGAGTCAACAGCTAACCAGGGAATGAAACAACAAATTCAACAACAAATTATAGCACTAGCCTGCTAGCAAATTCAAGAGAGAACGAAAAAGGAAGAAATGTCTATTTTAAATAATTTTTGTAAATGCAATTGAAGCCATGTAAGAGAGCCCTGACTTCTTTTCTTAATTGAGTATCATCCTGGGGATGTTAGATGCCCTGTAACCAGGCTTCTCCTTTTGCTTATTCCTCCACACACAACACACATAGGTCTAGCTAGTCTGTACTCATTTATGAATGTGTGTGAAACGCTGAGGTTCACTGAGAGCTCAAGGCTGTGAGTGAGTGGTTCTTCTGTGTATTTTCTACTTAGGCTTGCAGAGCCCATGGCAAAATATTGGACCTCACGTGGGAAGGAATGGGGGCTTGCTCTTCTTCATATTAAGAAGCCCTAAGCTATTATAATGGTTCACAGTGTCAGGTAGGCATACCTCTGCGTAGAGTCCATGGTACCACTGAAAGCATCTTTTCCATTATCACTGTGATTAAGGTGACCACAGAAAGTGGAAAAAGTTAAGAGCCATGTGCAAACACTAACAGCACAGATAGTGCAGGCACTAGCCCTGGGCCTCCGACATCCAGGGAACATTGTCATGGGCCATTCATCCTGGTTTCCTGTTGCCCCCATGGCCCCACTAGTAGAAGCCTCTGCATATCTCTGTTAGGACCATGATCCAAGGCTGAAAATGTGGCTTTCAAACAAGAGTCCCCCAGATCTATCCCATCCTACCCACCTAGGACCTCCCAGACACCTGTGCTGCAGGGATGTTATATGCACACACTCATATGTCATATTTCCTAGAAGTCGTCCACAGGCAGCAAATGGAAGCACCATTATGAGCCTTTAAAGGATGTGGGGCTGGACCTGGGGACTCTGGGGCATGAACATGCTGGTCCTTCTGGCTCTTGAGGCACAGTAAATGAGGTCATGTCTAGTATGTACACTTGTAGGGTGAGGTTTAGAGAGTATTTCCTGATCCCCCTGATGCCATGAGTGGGAAGATGCTATTAAAATCTTCCTTACATTACAGCTAACTTACAGTGTATTGTTTGAGTCTATCCTGAGTTACCAGTGATCCATAGAGGGAAATATGACTTCAAGATTCTTTCCTAGTAATGCCCATTGAGTCATCTTGGTTGGTTGCCTGATGCTCTCTCCTCAGATGTGTAGCAGGTATGTGCTCAGCTATGCAGCAGGTGTGTGCTCAGCCCTAGGGACCTAGCTGATACCTATAGTGCTTGGTTTCCACACAGGTGGGTGATGTTGTGTTTATGTCATTATACTCAGTCTCTACATCTGGAGCCTGGTTGAGGAGGGTGAGGTCAGAGGCAGTGTGCTCTGTAGATTCTGGATAACTGAAAGCACTAGGGTAGGTGTGGAGTTCTGGGAAAGTGCACACGAGGCCCCAGCTCATTCTGACCTGCTCATGGTCAAGAGTTCTTCACTTCTGGCAAGATAAGATCCCTGCAGTTCCCATGTTGTGCCCCTTCCTCAGCCAACTCAGTGCTGGGTTTCTCAGCTCCTTCTTCTACACACAGACAACTAAAGGCTCAGCTGCTTTGGAGGTGGCATGAGGTATGGGGATGTGAACGGCTTGACTGAGCTTATCTCTAAAACTCCAAATCCTGACAAATCCCTTCTTTGGGCATTTATTTCCTTTCACACTACCAATGTGGCATGCATTATTTGAAGGTTACTTTTTTTTCTTTGGGCTTCCTTCCTTGACACCTATTCATGATCTGATGTGGGTATATATTCACCTATGTGCTTGCATGTGATAGTATAAGGTTAAGGGATTTTTTTTTCTGACACCCCTCCAATTCAAAACAGAAGTGACATCATGGCAGTTATTCCTTCTAACTGGATGAGATGGTAGCCCTTCAAGCTGCGACATAACTCTTCACATTAATGAAGCAAGATCAGGTCAAATTTTTACATGACAACATGCAGGCTACCATGGGTGAAATGAGACTTGTCACTTTCAGACTCAAGAACAGGCGATGGTTTGTACATAACAGTGCCTGTTGACCACTAAAGTTGTGTGGCTGTTCTGGGCTTAGTTATTTGATGGCTTGAAAATGAGTAGAGAGGTACCTGCTGCCTTCCTAACTGGGACAGGAGGTGGGCAATTATTAGCAGGGTCAGGAATGCTGAGTAAGCTTTTGTGCAGTTACCAAAAGAGGAGATCTTTCCAGCCTTCCAGGATGCTCATTTTGCTAATTAGCATACATTGAGTGGATGCCGAGGTTGTTGTAGCTTCTCAAAATACAATACTGAAAAAAAGTCCCTATTCTGAGGAATTTCTCATTCCAGGGCATTCTGGAAAAAGATAGAAACAAACTACAAAAAAGCAGAATAATGTGAAGATAATAGATCATAGTGGGTAAAGTTCTGCAGTAAAATAAGCTGTGATGGACAGGCCAGGATTAGAGTGAAACTTATATGATGGTCACTAAGACCTTATTTCTATGGTGACATTGGGAGGTTGGAAGAGTCAATAAGAGTGTGTCAGAAACAGCACCCCTAGTATGTAAAGGCATCATGTGCATTGAGTGTCCAATTCTTTTCTATTCTTCTTTCCTAGACAAGATAGTTAAAGTAACAAGATACAGAGGTATCTTAAGGAAACATTTATGTGGCTCTTGGATTGAGTACAGACCCTCACAGCAGGGAAGGCATGGTGGCCAGAGGGTGAGGCATTTGATCTCATTGTATTAATAGTCAAAAAGGGATGAATGTGGATGCTCATGTTCTCATTTCTATTCAATTCTGGACCCAGCTCACTTAGCAGTGCCACCCACTATTAGTGTAGCCCTTCTCACCTCTGCTACCCTAATCTAGAAACTCCCACCCTCACAGACAAGATTGTGTCTCCTGGGTGTGGGTTTCATCAAGCTGATAGTGTTATCTGTCATGGAAGTTCAGTGTGTTCACTGGGCAGTTGATGAGTCTGAGAATAAAAGCCAGATACTCCAGCAGCGAGTCGTGTAGATCCAGATGTGGGATACCAGCCAACATCACAGCAAGAGAATGGTGGATGTAAGCCATTCTAGAATACAAGCTGTGGGGACAGGGCAGACATCCAGCAGTGTCTGCCAGATATGTTCCTTCTATAGGCAACTTCAGTGGCTTGCCATGGGTTGTAGTAGGAAACACATTGACTTTTGCCTTACATGGGTTTAGAATAAATAGCAAGGGCTGAAATGTGGAAGCAGAGAAGTTGGGTGATGAAGTTGGACCACATCTGCACTGTACCCATAGGCTAAGCTTAATTTAGTTTAAAGCACAACCAGCTCTCTAGTGCCTTTTCTTTCCCATTTTTTGGACATGTCATAATTGGGTCATAATTTTTCCCAATGAAAGCACAGCAATTGATTTTAAACGAAGCTATAAGGCCTCTGTGCTATCAATTGAGGCTTTGCTACCCTGTCTTCATCTCCCAGCATTAAAACTGTTCTTCACCAAGTAAACTAGAGAGAGATAGAGGGCAAGGCCCCAAATCAACCATTACACACACACACACACACACACCCCACACACTGAGATACATACACACAGATGCTCACACATACACATGCTCATACATATACAAGACTACATACTTATACATGCACATACACACATGTGTATTTACCCATCAAATGAACAATAAATGCCTCAACATGAGAAAACAAAATATCTGGCTGCATACTATGCACAAAGCTTTCACCTGCTTAGACGTCAATCAGAAATAGAGATGTTAGACATTGATGTGTAGAATTATATCCCCAACCATACAACTTCCATACACTGAAGTAATATCAAAATTTTATATGGACGACTTTAATATCACTGGACAATAACATCAGTTTAAAAAGTATAGACAGCGGCTGGAGAGAGGATCCAGCAACTAAGAGAACTTCAAGAGGATGAGAGTTCTAAGCATTTATATTGATCAACTCAAATATCATGTAACTACAGCTCTGAGGGATTTGTTTTGTTTATTTTTTGTTTTGTTTTGTTTTTGGCATCCACTGGTACCGCACCCATGTAGCAAATACACACACAAACACACACACACACACACACACACACACACTACATACATACATACACACACATACATACATACATACATACATTCATACATACATACATACATACATACAATTAAATATATCTGTAAATTTTACTTCTGAGATTGAAGTAAATCAGTTTGCACATTGGGCATGCAAACCACAGACACCCAGTATACTTAGCTCACCACTCCTGGTGTTAACTGTAATGTTCATGCTTTATGAAGCATTTATGGCTTCCCAAAATAAAGTTAGTGTAGAGTAGATCCAAACTGATATAATGCTTATGAGAACCACTGTTTGAAGTCTGAGAGCCTTTCTTCCATTTCCCAACCCCATGTGCTTTCTCCCAGGCTCTCTATAAGCCCTCCCCCTCTTCTTGCCCAGCCCCTCCATCTCCTTTCCCTTTCTCTTCACTCTTTCCCCTTCTCTACCTTTCCCTGTCTTTCCCTCCAACCAACAGTTTATCTCTATATCTAATGTCCTTAGAATATAATGAATGTTTTACAGTTTTCGCACTATAATTTTCTAATTCATGGAATTTAACACATTTATCAGATGGCTCCACTCCACACCAAAACAGCACCAATGGTTTCAACAATGTCATATAGCACACAGCAGCTGCACCAGGTTTGAACCCAGATTCCCCTGCTGCTACTGCAGCCTGAGTCTTTGGGGTCTAAATGTCCTTTCCTATTATCTCTTTGTAGCCTAGATGTTCCTAGAGAGTTTGGGCAACAGGGAGGCCTCCATTTAAATCTAAGATGAAGGATGGTCCTATCCCACCAACTTGTCAGGCCCTGGTAGGGTTCCCAATGAGGTCTCTTCTTAAGGGTACCAGTGTCCTGGCAAAGGAGTGCAGAGAGAGTAGATGGAAGGCTTCCAGACTCATGTCTGGCCCTAGCCTGGAAAGTACAAATAGCAAAGTGTAATGATTGGTGTGTTTTGACTTTCTATTCATTTCACACTCAAGGACATCACCCACACTCTCACATCCCAAACTGAGCCAGGAGAAGGACCCAGCATGAAGGGAAGCTGCATGAAGAACAGCAGAGCAGATGGAGAGGCAAAGATAGATGTGCAGAAGTCTCTGTGGAGATTGTCCCTGGCCTCCTAAGAAAGGGGTTGTGCCTGGGTGAAGGCCCTTTGAGAAGCAGTGATAAGCAGTAGAGGCAGGAACAAGGAAGTGACTCCTTTGGTGGCTGCCTAACCACCATTCTGGACAGTCCTGCTGAGTACCAGGAAAACAATTTGTTCCTTGTGAGATTCTAAACTGAGACATTAGTTCTTCCTTCATCACGACTTCTAAATGGGCAGATGGTTTTTCACATCTTAAGAGAAAATGATAATTATCTTCACAGATGTAATTCTGCCTGAGTTTTACAAAGGGCTTTGTTTTTTTAAATTGAAATGGATTATTATTGTGATTTCTTACTACATGGTAATATAGGCACAAATATTGGAAAATATGAGACAGATAAAGTACTTAGTAATAATCTATGTTTTAAGAACTCAAAAAAAAAAGTCTAGTTAACACCGATGTACAGTGTAGCCCGTGTCATGCGTGTGCACAGATAGGAAGTTTTGCACCTGTGTTCAGCTGGAGATAGCTGCATACACCACTGTTTTCATTCCACAGTGTGAAGGTCTTTCTCTAGTCTCAAACATTCCTCAAAATGACATTATACAACTGAAGAGTTTTCCATTGTTCAAAAGAGCAACAGTTAATTTCTCTCTTCCTCTAGAAAATTTGGAACTTTTATAGTTCTTTTAATCATATACCACAAATTGAAAAAAGCAAATACATGTAATTATAATTAACTTTTACATTTATTTTAATTTTTTATCAATAACACGGAGAAAGGGGGAGAGGGGAGGAAGGCACAGACACACACACAGAAAGAGAGAGAGAGAGAGAGAAAGAGAGAGAGAGAGAGAGAGAGAGAGAGAGAGAGAGAGAGAGAGAGAGAGAACTACTTGATAGCCCAGGCTAGCCTGAAATTCACAACCCTCATATATGGAAGCATTTGGCATGGTGAGAATATAGAGACACATCCCCATCTTTGAACTTTTTTGTGTTATTATTTTGGTAATTGAAATCACAAGAGATAAGCAGAAACATATTTGAGGATGTCTTCATTTCCAAATTATTCTAAACATATTTAAACATCAATTAGAGTCTAGAGTTACTCTAGAATAATATTGTTTAGTAGACATTGGATTTTTGTTAGTATTTTTATTTATTTATTTACCTATTTTTGGTAGAACTGGGCATTGAACTTATGGCCATATACAGCCGAGGTAAATGTTCAACCCCTATGCTAGGTCCCCAACTTCACTATATTTTATTTTCCTTAATGAGCCCTCAGCTTGTCTCTGTGACCAGAAACCACAAAAACCTCCACATCTCTTACAGCTGTGAGCTATACATTCTCAACATATGATTCCCCAGCTGTCAACCTGTAACTTCTGTAAATATGGAGGTTTCACATTGTTCCTGGTTTTCTCCAAATCCCAGTTGGAGCCATAAGCTTCCTCATGTAATGTCCCACCAGCAACACATGCTGTCTGCTTCCATCTCCAGTCAGACCTCTAAGGCAGAGACCCTTGAGCTCAGGGACATTCTGACCCTGCTTCTTATTTTTCCTCTGCAGCCTGAGCTTTGTTCCTGATGACTTTTTGGTGACTGCTCAGAGAACACACCTAAACATTATCTCTGGCTTCTGAGGAAAAGTGACTAAAACACACTGCCTTCTGGGTCTTGGAGGTCTTGATCCTACTGTGTGTTGCTTGGTTTATCCACACAGACCCAGACTAAGCAGAGGTAGGCAACTTACACTGTTGGTTTGATGTTAGGTTGCCCAGTGCACGGCACAATATGTATCTGGCATTAGGCAGGCTGCCACACGGAGACCAAACATTGTAAAGAAGTGGCCAGATTTTCCTGAGTCAGCTAAGGAGCTGGAAGAGATTATAAACACATAGAGTGTTGTGTCCATTTTGCAAACCTCAAAAGACCACCGCCAAGGAGCCGATCCCGATGCAAAAACGCTAGGGTCTCCTTATTTCAGCTCAAGTTTGGGCTACAGTGCTGTCTCTGACACAGCAGGGCAGGAAGGTGGAGCCCTAAGCCCAGTTTTAGGCAAGCATTTATAGAGGTAAGCAAACAAGCAAGAGAGTTTGACCTGGCACACATCTGATGGGGGGTAGGTGGGGGGCTCTATTATGACATTTGGTTGCCCTTTAACATAATTGGCTGGTGCTGGGAGCCAAACTATAAACTTAACTTCTGCTTTCCTCCTGATTGGTCGTTATTAGGAAGTGAAGTGCCAGAGACAGGCTTGTATCCTGGAGGCACAGGTCATTTGGAGAATAACCTGGAGACTGGTACTAGAGAGTTCAGCCTTAGGTCAGGTTCTCTAAGACAGAGTCTGATCCCAAGATCAGATTAGTCTCTCAAGAGCACCTGGGAACATCTGGCTTTCATGCCTTCCACATCTGGAACTTGTAAGAGCGTATGCGCCAGTCTCCAGTTAACTTGAGCTTCTTTGAATCCTGGGAAGCTTCTAAATGAGTGTTCTCCATTTGTCTCCTTACTTCTTCTTTTCCAAGTTCTTTGGTTAACAAGGGCAGCAGTCTATTAATATTTAAAGATTATCCTGGGATGGCTTATCTGTTCTCCGTGGCCCCATTTTAAGATGAAGATATTAGCTGGAGTTGGTGGTGCAGGCCTGAAATCACAGCTCTCTAGGCTACCTGACCTATGGAATGTATTCAGTGCCAACTTGGGCACTAACTTGCTGACACCTTGCTCCAAAATAAGAAAAATAAGTAGAAAATGCTGGGCTATAGCTCAGAATCAAATTCAACCAAATACCTAAGTCCTTTTAGATCTTGCCCTGCCAGATATCAGTCAAATTCCCTCCATTGACTTAACTGATAGGCATCATTAACCTGACTGATACTGTAAGAGCCTTATTTTACTCAGGTGCTAGGGGATGAGCAAGGGCCTAGGCACAAGGGAGGAGCCTGATAGGGTCAAACAGGTAGTCCTCAGTGGCTGAAGGAGGATATTCCCCTCTCATCTCAGGAGTGTTAGGCTCTTTTCTTACTCAGGTACCCCCTGAGACCCTGCCGCCTCCCACCTTCCTTTTGCCTCACCCACTCTGCCTCCTCCCTTAGAAGAGGGGAGGTCTCCCATGGATATCAACCAGCCTTGGTATATCAAGTTGCAGTAAGACTAGGAGCATCTTTTTCTATTGAGGCTAGACAAGGCAGCCCGATGAATGAAAAGAGATCCAAAGGCAAGCGATGTAGTAAGAGATAGCTCCTGCTCCTTTTTTAGGTATCCCATATGAAGACCCAGCTATGCAACTGTTACATATATTCAGAGGGCCTAGATCTGACCCAAGCATGTTCTCTGCTTGGCCGTTCAGTCTCTGAGTTCCCATGGGCCCAGGTTAGTTGATTCTGTAGGTTTGCTTTCTTCTTCCTTCCTTCCTTCCTTCCTTCCTTCCTTCCTTCCTTCCTTCCTTCCTTCCTTCCTTCCTCTCTCTTTCTTTCTTTCCTTCTTTCTTTTTTCCTTCCTTTCTCTCTCCTCTCTTTCTTTCCTTCTTTCTTCTTTTTTTAAATTTAATTTAATTAATTTTTACTTATTCACTTTACATCACACTCATAGCCCTCCCTCCTAGTCACCTCCTCCTAAAATCCTTCCCCTATTTCCCTTCCCCTTCTCCTCTAAGTATGTTGTCCCCCACTAGGTATTCCTCCATCCCATACCACTACCCCTGGCTCTTCAAGTCTCTTTGAGACTAGGTGCTTCTTCTCATACTTAGGCCAGACAAGGTAGCCGAGCTAGTAGAACATTTCCCACATACAGGCAACAGCTTTTGGGATAGCTCCTGCTCTAGTTTTTCAAGACCAACATGAAGACCACGCTGCACATCTGCTACATATGGGTGGAGAGGCCGAGGTCCAGCCCGTGTGTGTTCTTTGGTTGGTTGTTTAGACTCTGATAGTCTCAAGGGCCCAGGTTAGTTGAGTCTGTTGGTCCTATGGAGTACCTATTCTCTTTGGGGCCTGCAATCCTTACTCCTACTCTTCCGCAAGAGTCCCCAAGCTCCATCCACTGTTTGGCTGTGGGTGTCTATCTGTCTGAGTCAGCTGCTGTGTGGAGCCTCTCAGAGGACAACATGCTCCTGTCTACAAGCATAACCGAGTATCATTAATAGTGCTAGGGACTATGAGATGAGTCTCATGAGATGAGTCTCAAGTTGGGTTGATTATTGGTTGGCCATTCCCTCAGATTCTGCTCCTTCCTCTGTGCCTGTGTGACTTATAGACAGGATAAATTGGGAGTTGAAAGGTTTTGTGGGTAAGTTAGTATCTCTTACTCTACTGGGGTTTTTCTCTGGCTACAGGAGGTGAGTTCTTCAGGTTCCATATCCCCAATATAATAAGACAGAGCAAAGTTTCCGCCACCGATTCTTACATACCTCCCTTTATCCCAGGTCTCTGTCTCATCCTGGAGATACCCCATACCTCCTCACTTTTGCCAGCTGCACATTTCCATTCATTTTCATGGCCATCTAGCCATCTCTTCGGTTTTTCCCACACCTGATTCGGAATCCCCCATTCCATTCCTGATCCCCACTCCCTCTCAGCTCCCTCCCTCCATCTGCCTCCTATGACAAGTTTATTCCCCTTTCTAAGTGAGGTTGAAACTTCCTCTCTTGGATTTTCCTTCCTGTTTAGTTTTTTTGGGTCTGTGGAGTATAACATGGTGTCTGTATTTTATGGCACATGTCAGTTTTCTTATTGTATCCTTGACCCTTCTGACTCCTTCAATTCTTCTTCCCCCTATTTCAGAGGACTGCGCAAGCTCGGCTTAATGTTTGGCTGTGGGTCTTCAGCCATCTTCTGAAATACTAATAAACCACCAGCCAGATCCCAGGCAGTACAGCTCTTATGCCCTTGGTGGCTCTCCATTTCTCCTCTTGTTGCTGTTCTGTAGAACCTAGAACCTCTAAACATCTGTTTTTGTGTATTCCATGCTCTCCCCTTCCTAATTCATATTTTTATTCAATTTCACCAAACACCACATCGTTAGTAGCATACAATATTCTTTTTTTTTTTTTGGGGGGGGGGGGAGTCGAGACAGGGTTTCTCCGTATAGTCCGGGCTGTCCTGGAACTCACTTTGTAGACCAGGCTGGCCTCAAACTCAGAAATCCACCTGCCTCTGCCTCCCAAGTGCTGGGATTAAAGGTGCACCCCACCACCGCGTGGCTGCATACGATATTCCTGTTGCATTTTTTTTTAATTTGTAGAGTTTATGCCAGGAATATTTATACATTTTATTTGCTGTATTTTATTACCCTGTTATTCTAAACAAGCTTTTTGGCTATGCCTTCATTTATAGGGAGACACCAAACATGTTCATTTTGTGTTCATCTCCCAGGTAGCTCACCCTTGGATTTGACCACCTCCCATGGGGTCAGGCCTCCCATTTTGTTCTATTAACAGATTTTCTTCTGTTAGTGTGAACTCATTTCCCTCACAACAATATGCTGGCAATGCTCTGAGGACACGGTATGAGCTGCCTGCCTTTCTGGGGTGTTATGTTTGTTCTCTGAGATGTTTTAAGTCACTACAAGGATCTGTTCTGACAATGAGTTGCCATCCTCATCTAAGGTTTTGGACCTGGTTATTTTCTTAAATTCAGTTCTGAAGGTGTTGGGATCTGGCTACAGCTCATAAGCTCATAGTGACTGTTCTGCCACTGCACAGTGTCTGGGTAGGCAGTAAGGCTTGAATCCCTCTTTCCAGCCATTCCCACTGGGATCTGTTTCTTGACCATATTTCTTGTCCATTCTTATCTTATGAACACACTATCAAAGTCTAGAACCACAGACATGTCTTTAAATGCACTATGATAAATCTATCCTGTGTCCTGTCTACTCTTCTAAACACACCATCTCAGTCATTTACTGTATGACAGCGTGTATAAGCTTAGGTTCTATACCTGGGACTAACCAGGCTGTATCTACACCTGCTGTCTTCCAAGTGTATCTGATCCTGGGAAGGCAAGGAGTTGCCTCAGTGAATCCCTGGCTCAGTCTTGGGAGCTGTGTCTCCAGATAATCAGGTTCCCTCTGTGGTTAAACCTTGTAACAACACTTAGCTTCTTCTAACAATATCAGAAACTAAGATACCTGGGCACCTTTGTAAGTGCCACACATGCCATATGCATACCGACAAAAGACCAGCCTCATAAAAAGTCTTTAATATCATTTGCATAGTGATTTTGACCCCCTTGACAGAAGGCTCAAGAGAATCATGAGAAGAAATCCAATTTAAAAAAAAAAAGGCAATCCACTTGATCCTTATTTTGGTGGGAAGAACAGCCACTTTGCCTCATGAAACTGCCACCTACTTCATAAATCTTTATTAAAAGTTCCTTGGAAATTAATGACATATAACCCACTGAGCTAATCATACACAACCTTTGGGGTAAATTTTTGTGTAGCCCACTCTGAGCTCTCTCTGGAATGCTTGCCCTTTTTGTTGGCTCTGAGATCTCTGCTGTAGCTAACCCTGACTCTCAGCTAGGTTCTCCATCCTTCTGGAAGGCAGGAATGACAGCAGAAGCATTTCCTGGATAACATACCCACTGGCTGAGAGCACAAAGGTTTGTTCATGCATTCCCTTAGAGAGAAGCCTTGCCTTTGAGCTGCTTCTCAGAGCTTGATTTTCATTGCACTTTTTTTGGGGGGGGGAGGGGAAGGACTCACTTGTTTTAGGCTTCACATCTGGGACCTCAGTGAGGTTAATTCATAGAGAATAGGAAAGTCCTGATGGCTTAGAAGGAGGACTTTACTACAGTTTAAAGCTTTGAAGTATGGCATCACACAGGTGGGGATTTTGAAAATCAGGGTGTGGAAATAAGGAGTTGGAACTCCTGGTTAGGAGCTTCCATGGTAGCCTGATGTATGTGTGGACTTCCTGTCCTCAGTTTTACAGGCAAAATTGTGTTTGGGATTCCTGTGCCAGCATAAACTTTATAAATTTTAAGATGACCTCTTGAGAGATAAGAAACATTTTGTGATCTTTAGAAAGGATTTTCTGTTCCCCACACTCTTTTTTTTTTCCTGTGTTGAAATAAATAAGTTCACCCAAGACACAGATTCACCCCTTAGTATAAGTACCTGCATATCCTGTCAAATAAAATAAAATCACTCAACAATGCAGGGAGAAGTGCATGGATTTCGGGTGAAGCAGAATTTCACTGCTGAGTTTCACTCCCACTCCAAGTAGTTGCTACTGTAACTGGTGTCTTGTGGGAGCTCACTGTTTCTTTATATGCATATGCTGTGTGCACAAGCTGGGTCTGGTGGGTATTAACAAGTTACAGGGGAAGAAGCTGAAAGAAAAGGCCACTGGCTAGATGATGTGAGCTGTGTTACTTCTTGCCTTCACAGACAGCCAGGGGCTGGAGGGCCAGTTGCACTGATGGCCAGATCCCCTTAGGCTTCTTAGAGACCTCATTAGTGATTGTGTCTGAAGCTGCTGTTTACAGAGGGAAGTGATCAGACAGAAACCTGGACACTGACAATACAGGAAAACAAAACAGGGAATCCAAAATAAGGCAAAAGTTTTAGAAACTTGTACAGACAGAAATCTGGGCACTGAGATTACAGAAAACAAAACAGGGGATCCAAAATAAGGCAAAGTTTTAGAAAATTTAACTTATGGTTTTGTCATGTTTGTCTGATATATCCAAAGACAGATCTGGTATACAGTGACTACCATTAGGTGCCAATTTTGTAGCATCATCATCACAGAGAGATGCCCATGGCCACATTCAAATCCATTTACCCAAAGTCTTCTTGAGACAAACCCCTTCCTCACAGAGATGTGGAGCCCTTATTCAAGGTGATGAACATGCCTCAGGAGTGCCATAATTATTACAAAGTGATTGTCAGGGACACCCATCCTCATTCCAATCAAATGCTGTGGCTGACATCCGTGGGACTTCTAATTTTACAGACGATGAGTGCTCGAGGACCCAGCTGTCTGCAAAGGTAGCAGCACACTCAAGACATATCATGTAGCCAATGGTCTTTCCTTTTGGCTTCTTCCCGGTAATTTATTAGTTCCTACTACTGCATACAGCATCTGCATATGAAGAAACAGTGAGTCTCCAAAATGTTTTGTAGGAGATACCTGCTTTCTGTTATTGTCCAGTACATAGAGTGTATTCTTGGATCCTAATTGTTGTTTTGTCCATTGCTGAGACCAAATATCTGACAATAAACAAAGTAATGGAAGAAAAGCCTTATAGGGCTTAGTGACTATGATCCATTGAGGCAAAGAGGACAGGCACAGGACCAACCCTCGATAGAGGTAGAAGCTTTCTTATCACACCCTGGAGGATCAGGAGTGGGGATAGGGAATGCTGGCACACAGTTGCCTCTCTCTCTCCTTTCTTCCTTTTATTTAGTCTAAGACTCTAGCCCTTAGGATGGTACCACATGCATACAGGATAGGTCTTCTGAGATCAGTTGATTCTCTCTGAGGTAGACATCACTAATGCCCTGGGCATCACATAATCCAATCAACTTGGTGATCAAATCAGCCATAACTAATATTTTTGTAATATAATCCATGCAATGTTACATTAATTAATTATATATATAAAAAAAAAAAACTCGAAACTGCGTAGAACCCAAGAGGGAAGGGAAGGATCAGAAAAGCTGGTCAGCAGTATTTATCAGGAATTGTTATTTGGGGAAAATATTGAGAGGAGTTTCTCTAGGATGGTCTGAGCTGTACATCATTGAGTATATGACATTGCTTTAAACAGACTGTAGACTGGCATCCCTTACAATGTTGGTTTGAAGCAGGCGATTCTAGAATTACCTCATGATCTTAGTGGATCTACTCAGTCTTTCCACTTGGCTGACCTTGGCACATTTGTACCTTGGTGGTGAGGATATAACCACAGCAGCCTTTAGCTGTAAGTCAATCTTTTCAGAGTAATCGTAGGAACAATAAGACAAGTCTTTTCCCAGTGAAGAACTGAATTGCTTTAACAAGCTGGCAGTGGGTGGTCCTAGCAGTGAATCTGTATTTACTCAGTCATTCATTCCTTCAGTAAACATTTATCAAGAACCTCCTGTATTGCTGTCATTGAAAGGTACTAGCTATAAAATGGTGACTCCATTAAAGTCACTCCAGCTCTCAATTAACAATAAACAAAATTTATAAATATTATTTGAAGATACTGAAGATATTTAAAGTGCAAAAGAAATAATATGATTACATTTTTAAGTCAATTGTTCTGAAGATATGCTCAATAACTCAGATATTAAAAAGAGCAAGATATCTAAATAAGCATTGAAAAAAAACAAGCATTAATAGTTGCTCAGTGCCTTAGGGTATATCTCTCCATTTTTCTTTGGGTATTGCTATATTTTGTATATATATGTACATATATATGTAAATGCATACTCATGTGTATTTACTTTATTGTGGAATTATTTTCAAATCAAAAATTGAGATTTAGAGTAAGTAAGTGATTACTGAGATTTAGTCAGGTTATGCAAGATATACCTAGCTGATCTATGGAGAGCTGGGAGCCCAGACTTCTGGGAGTTCTGTGGGATTTTTTTTTCTGTATTTCACGTTGTACCTAACACTCTGCTTCATTATTTGTGAACTAAGCACAATTACACAATAAGCACAATAATGCTAGATTAGACAGTTAAGCATGTAGTAAGATTTATCAACTATTTTTCGAACAAAGAAATTCCTCAGGTGAAATATTTTCAGGGCCGTGGCTGATTTCTTATAAAGTAAGACCAGGAACCACACATTCAGTGTACAGGGAGCTACAGCCCAACTGTGTCTTACCAAGCTGTCCGCAGATGATGATGAGGTAGTTGGTAAAGACAGCTGCTTTCACTAGAATGAACACTTTCACCTTCACAGTCCCTACTGAGTCATCTAGAAGGGGAACAAGCAGTTCTGACATGTTAAACAATCAGGAATAAAGTCGCCCATATTACTCTTCCCTCTGTTGCTGCAATTTTCATAGCATGGTGTTTAAAAATGCATAGTTCCTTAAGCACTAGGCATGGAATGGATACTTCAGAAATAGAATCTGATAAGAAGACTGTGTGTAGGGTGGCTGAAGGGAGAGTTAATGTTGTGTGTGACATTTGCATATTTAATTTAAGGGTAATAGAAGAGTTTCAGATATGTTTACAATATTTTCACATCTTATATGTGAAAAGTAGATGCCATTAACACTTATTTTTAAATTAAGACAAATCGGCTCCCCTCATCTAAAGGAGAAAGGCTACCTGTCTAAGTGACTAAATAGGGAATTCAAATTTTTAATCATCACTCTGCTGAAATAATCCTTGGCTGTGAGGCAACTCTCGCCAATCCACCCTGACTTCTGAAAGGGTGAATGTACTTATGATTTATCTATGTCAGATTTCATTTGCGTCATGCCAGAGGAAGCAGCATCCATTTAGTATCATCTCTATTCAGTTAGTAACCTGTCATTCTGAAGCAAACTATGACACCCCAAAGAAGCCTTGCCCTCCGAGTCCTTCCGAACACCCAGAAGCAGCTTATAGGCTGCTCCCTGAGACACAGAGTTACAGGCATATTTCCCATTTGATTCTGGACTTGCCTTTTGCTGGCTGGACGTAGTCTAGGTTGGGTTTTGGTTGCTATGTGTGAGGAAACGTGTTCACTACATATTGTGTTAATGAATGTGTCCTACACTTCTTCACTGGAAGAAAATCAGTTTTAAAAACTGAAAAAGAAGGTGTCACCAACTAGGAAATAATTTTCTGCTGCCAAGTACAGGATGGAAAGTGACTCGACTGTAAGCACCAGCCCACAGGCTCCTCACCTGTCATCATACTAAGCCTGTTCACCAGGACATGGGGAGTAAAGGGAGACAGACAGGAAGAGAAGCAGAAGACATGGAATGAGGCTGTGTAATGATGTCTGTGTTGCCATCTTCTTACCAAAATCATCCCCATGCATAAATATCATTCATTAAAAAAAGTCAGGGTTTTCAGGGAATGACATTAGATTTTATAATTACAGGAATTATTTGAGAATAATTGGTGTAACCATTAAGTAGGAAACTCAGAGTTATGTTCCCATGAACTAAATAAAAGCCAGGAATACCACTGGCTCAACCAGTACTCTAACCTAACACACAAACTAAAACCTATGATTATTGTGCTCATCCTTAGTGAGGTATCTTGGGAACTTTGAGTGTTTCTATCAGGAGAGCCTCAGCATCAAGGGAAGTAGCACTGTTGACTTAAGATAGTCCCTTCCAGCCATAAAAGTCATAAAAGTCACAGCAGCCTGCCGGTAGGGAACAAAGTCAGAAACTGGTTTTATCAAACATCGCCTGTGTCATTTTGCATTCATCACTTTTTGAATTTTAAAGGTTAGATGGATTTTTCTTTATTGAGAACTTAAAGGAAAATATACAGTCAGTTCTGTCTGAGTAACAGCATCAATGATAACAAAGCTGGAATAGAAAAATAAGTATTTGTTTTATGAACGATGGGCACTGAAGGGTGAATTCATTCACAGCTATAGAATCAATGGTATCTGTGCCTAACCCGGGGCTCCCAAGCTGCCAGTTGGCACTTCAAGGAAAGGAAGGAGTGGTCCCTGGTGGGTTGTTATTTTTTTTTTTTTAATATTGGTTTGTTTGATGGTTAGCCTTGACTGTTAGCTTGATGGACTTGAAATAAGCCTGAAAACAAACCATTAGGTATAGGATGAATTGTGTCGAATAGGTTAATTGAGGAGGGAAGACACCATAAATATGGGTAGCACAAGTCTGTGGGTTGTGATCCTGACTGAGTACCTCAGGGGAAAGTGAGCTGAGCACAGCATTCATCCACCTTTCTCTATTATGGACACAGTGTTACCAGCCACCTGCCTTCTCCTTCTTCCACCACATGCTCCCTGCCGGGAGAGTTGGTAGCACCTGGAACCATCAGCCAGAGTAAACCCTTTCTTCCTTAACTTAATGTGTGTCAGATATTTGGTCACAGCAATAAAGCAAGCAGCTAATACAGTCTACAGCACAGAAACAGCTTATCTGCAGACCAGAGGATTTTTTTTCCCCCAGACTTCAAGTTTTGAAGGCAAATTGATATTTCAGGTCACTAATTAACTTTAATTAGACTTAAGCAGAATCTCAACCCACCTCAGCACAAATCACAGGGGCACTTTGTTTAATTAATTGCAGCACACTATACTTTGCATGAAGAATTCTTCGAGCCTCTAGTCTCTGGATTTTTGTATTTTCACCCAAAGTTGACTTTTTAACATTACGACAGGTCCCTCATGTGGCAAATCAATGAAAGATTTCTCACATCCACCTGACATTTTTGCATCCTCTCCAGCACATTGCAACTCTTTTTATCTCGCAAAGGCCTCTTATTTGGGCCTCTCTACAATGCACATCTCCTAACTGCCTTCTCCTTTTCAGATGTTTTACCAGTGTGCTACAAACCTCACCTTCTCCTGCTTTGACTTGGCCTGAGTTTGGTTGAATTCATTGCCAGCTCAGACATGTGGTGGCCCCAGTGTATGTTACTCGCAGCACAGCTTCTGTGGGTGGGGGTAGAAAAGGGAAGGAGGTAGAGAAGACCTGCCACTCTTGGGCTCACGGTTCAGTGGAAATAAACAAGTAACCCCACTTTTCTATGTTAAGAGCCACATTTCTGCCGAGACCCCAGTAATACTATTAACTCAGTGAAAACCTCCCCAGCATCCTCTCTTCGGGTCTGACAGCCCTAGCTTCCCACGTTCAGCTGCAATGCCAACAGTCCTTTCAGACCTCACTGACACCAAACACTTGTTATGTAGCCCCGCCTTAACCTCAGGCTCATTCTGCTTGATATGTATGTAGCAACAGCTGTCTCCTGGAGTACTTTGCAATTTTGGCCATCAGGTCAACTGTCTGTAAGCCAGACGCTAACACACAGTCTCCATGGGCTTCTAGTTCACTGCTAGCTGTGTGGATGTTGAACTAATAAGGAGTGGCCACAGTTAGTTTACTATTTCTGCTCACAAATGTTAATTTCATGTTGATTTTGGTTACCCTAATGTGTAAAAAGTCAATTGAATTGCTAGTTTCCTACCAATAAAAATGCACAGTCTGCCAAAAGCGCTATTATCGATTTTTTTGCATTTAAATATAATGACTCCAGGAATAAACATAAACACTGTAAAATGAAATTTCATACCTCTTACTTAGAGGTGGAAAAGCATGCTTACCTGTATAGATACCTGGGTTTGAGTTGTGAGTCACTAAACTCTGCTTTTCTGGAGTGAAAAATCCCACACACTGTCCTCTTCGCAGCCTGTGGTTATGCTATGCAAGTCATTTCTTCATTTTTAATGAAAAGTACATGTTGCTTTTAGAGACATATTTCCTGCAAGTCATTTTCTATTGGTTTGGTGGTGGTTTTTTTTCCCCTATCTTCTAGTCTTTTATGAAGTAGGCACAGCATGCTAATATCCTTGGGTGAGATGCCCATGAGGTCAAGTATTGCAGATGTAAGCTTGAGGGTATGTGTGAGCCCCCTGTGATTACCCAGTCCTCACTGTGACCAGCAGAGAATGGAGAGGGGCAGACAGTCATAATGACAGTTTGTGTTGAACAGCAATAAATGAAGCATTAATGGGAGACCTTACAATCTCTTCAGCCATATTGCCTACAGATATTGCAAATCGGAAGACGAGGCATGCAAGTTCCATTGTATCTCTCCAGGGTCCTATAACTAAAGACAGATTGACAGTGAACCCCAAAACTGCCTCATACTGCACCCAGAGAGCACCCCTCACACTTCCAGGCTTCACTACCCCTCTTTTATCAAAAAGTGCATATTATGGTATGTCTTACTTTATGATAGATTGTTACTATGCTGGCAATTAGAATCTTTGACCCTGGGGATGCTGTGTGAAGTCTAAAGAACATCCTGTCCAGTGTGGGCTGAAGAGTGGGAGGGTCTGCTCAGTCCATTTGGTGCCATAGCTAAACAGGTGTTTTTTCCTTGGCAGATCTCTTTGGAGGGAAAATAGGTTAATGTAGAAACAAACACCACTTTGAAATTCAAACCCTGATGCCCTTAATTAAATGAGCAGAATGTGTTGGGTCATTCCTCTCTGCACATTTATTATGCAGGAGAAATGACTCAGACTCCAGAGTTTGTGTGGACTGGGTGCATGTGTGCTCTTTATCCGTGGATCATATGCAAAGTTCTCCCACTGCATAAAGTATTACTACCTCATGGTTTCACAAAAATTGACACCCTGTTTGAGACAGTGTATTCATTTACTTTCCTACATTTAGCAATATAGGACTTGCTGACTAGGAACACAGCAAAGACAATCTAATATATTCATTTAGGGCTAAGTGATTAAATGCCATAGCAGTAGCATATGTGACCTTCAGTGACCTTACGTGATCTTAGGTGACCTTCAATGTCTTACAATTCTTAAATTTCTTTTAACTGAGTTTGAATCTCTATGATCTCGCAACGAGAAGCAGCATGCCTTGTCTTCTATAAGGAGATAAGAATTAATTGTTTGGCATCTATGACCTCGACATTGTGTCTATCTTAATGGTGTGTGTTAGAATCTCCCAAGTGTTGCACAGTGCTTTCCAAGGTGACTGGCAGCACATGCAGGAAGCACTTCTGTTGATTTCATTCTCAGCCTCTGCTCTCTTAGGCTTCACATGCTCAAAGAACCTGAGCAATGCACAGAGCAAACATGCACATACGAATACGAAGAAATATTGAGTAAATGAAGTAAATAGTAAATCAGTTTAACTTGTTGATATCATAGTTGCACTGTTAAACCGCTATTATAAAAATTCTCAGATAATTTAACCTGCTTAGAATGAATGAGAAGGATATGTTAATTTTATATTTTATACTATGTTTAAGCCATTACAAATTTTGAAATTAAAAAAAAAACATACCATGCCGGTGCCTGGAAAACACAGAAGTGGATGCTCACAGTCAGCTATTGGATGGAACACAGAGCCCCCAATGGAGGAGCTAGAGAAAGTACCCAAGGAGCTGAAGGGGTCTGCAACCGTATAGGTAGAACAACAATATGAACTAACCAGTACCCTCAGAGCTCGTGTCTATAGCTGCATATGTAGCAGAGGATGGCCTAGTCTGCCATCATTGGGAAGAGAGGGCCCTTGGTCTTGCAAACTTTATATGCCCCAGTACAGAGGAACACCAGGACCAAGAAGTGGGAGTGGGTGGGTAGGGGGGCAGGGGTGGGGGGAGGGTATGGGGACTTTCAGGATAGCATTTGAAATGTAAATGAAGAAAGTACCTAATAAAAATTGGAAAAATTGGAAAAAAAAAAACACCAAGAATCTATATCACATGGCATTTGTTACTACCAATATTAACATATTTAAATGTTTGAACAGGTAAGTGCAGTCATTTTGTTATGTCTTAAGAAAGGTTTTAATAACTTGCTATTCATATATATATATATATACATATATATATCACAATATATATGAACCCTCAGTGTGCTCATTGCAATGTTCTTAAATAAAATATTTTAAAGTCGCTTTAAAATCAAATGGCTAAGAGTAGTTCTGATACATAACATAGTATGTTCTATTTTTGAAAGTTAATGAACTGGGACCAGACAGTACAGCAGTTAACAGTGTTTTCTGCTTTTCAAAGCACCTGAGGCTTTTATAATTCCAAGTGCCCTTTTTGGGTGGCTCACAATTATCCATAAACTCCAGCTTCAGGAGATCCCACACCCTCTTCTCACTTCTACCAACACCCACATGTACATGGTATACACAGACACACACATATAATATAGAACAACAGTAAGAGTCTGGAGAGATGGCTCGGTGACTAAGAGCACTAGCTGCTCGTGCAGAGGTCCCAGGTTCAGTTTCTAGCACCTACAGGATATCAGTCTCCTGTAACACCATATCCAGGGGATCTGGCACCATCTTCTATCTTGCAAGGGCACTAGGCACACAAATTATTTGCATACATGCAGGTAAAAGGCATACACATAAAATGAAAAGAAATAATTTCCAAAAATTTTAATGATGTTTTTAAATTGACAAAAAATCAATTGGAAGGCTTCAGATCCAATCATAATTTGATGTATTATGCATATAACTTTTATAAGCATTTTAATGCTCATATAGCTTTTAATTGCTGACTTAAATTTATATGTAGGTAAACATACAGATTTAATGTTTGTATATTTACCTATGTGCTTCAAGCATATGCAGATTTTGTCTATGAGTTCCACTGTATCTATTATAAAGTTAAATATTTGTCTGTAGATAACATGTATACAGTGAAACATTCTTGCATGTATATATGCACATATACATGTGCACATACACATGCACATGCACACATGCACACAAACACACACATAGTTTCCCAAATCAATTACACATTGAATTCAAGCATTTTTCTCCTATTTCTTCCCCAGCATCTCCCTCCAATTCCATTCAAATAAATTCCAATGTTTTCTGTGTAATTTCTATGAGAAGACCATAGGGAGCATCCTACAGGGTCTTTTTGCACAAGCCCTGCAAAGCATTCATGAATGCCTGAATTTATGAATATCAGAGGCTACCACCCTTGGCTGTGTTGTTCGCCTGCACTGTCCTTGTGGGTCTGACATGCTCCCACAGGTCAGTGCAGGGCACAAGCCATCTTCAGGTCCTGAAGTACATACTTGAGAGGTTGGCAAGGGTCTGAAGAGGCTATTGACAGGTCACTCTCAAGGCTCTTGTGCAATGTACCTTGGTGTTAATTCTGTTAAGCATAACCATTCAGGGATTTTACATTTGAGGGCAGTTATTTTCTCTTTTCCTTTGAACAGTAAAGAAACATTGTTGTTTAATTTGAAGTATACATAAGGAAAATATGTCTCTTTGGGACTTTCCTGCCAGAGTGATTTGTCAGAAGGAAGGGTGACTATTACTAGGATGTCACCCTGCTTACCCCTGGCCCTGACAGCTAGGCAGAACCAGGAGGCAATTATGTAAGCAGGAGCCAAGGTTCATAGTGTGGCCAGGCAGTCCCTCTTTGTTATATTGTCACTTCTCAGTTGTTTTCCTTTATGATTCTCAATATTGTAGTTAAGGAATGATATGAAAATTAAAAATAAATTTTAAATTCATAAACCATTATAAGCTAACAGAGTATTTGAAGCACATGTCAACAGAATTTGATACCAGGGAACATGGGAAGATTCCAGATAGAAAATTAACATGAAGACATTTATTAGAAAAATGAGTATTGCATTAACATATTTTGTTAGAAAGAGCATATTTTCATGATGTAGGTGTTTGGAAAATGCAGCCCTTGGCTCTCAAAATACATCAAGTTCTATATGTCTGATTGGATATCTATTAATAACAAATCTTTCATAATACCAAATAAGTAGTTTGTTTGTAACATTTGTTTCAGTATAAACTACCTCTTTGACTAGTACTTATAAATATTCCTCATTCAATTCCAACAGCTCCTACTTTCACAATTTTATGGAGGTAGTAAGCATTTGTTGAATCTGGTAAATAAGAACCAAAGCTTGCAATAGATTACAAATATTCTGCAGACACAAAGGAGAACCCTGTGCTTCCTGTGGTGCTGTGGCCCCATCTCAAAACAATGCTCTAATGAACATCATTTATTACAGTTGTACTATCGTCAAACTAAGCACATTCTTGGTTCAAGAGAAGGCTGTCTAAAGATCACTTTCTTGAGATGAAATTCCTTAACTTCCTAAGGAAGAGGAAGGCATTATTCATTACTGTCTTCACAGTTGGTAAGGTTCCTGTATGCCTAAAGAACCAAGGTTTCTGAATGCCTAAGGGGAAAAAAAATACTCATGCTTACTTATTTCAAGCTGAGAATTCTGTGGTCTATGGTATCCCCCTGACACACTTCTAGGAACAGACTTTCACTCATCAAAAAGGCAGTGACAAAGTGGGAACATAACTGCTAAGAAATCTGAACCAGAGTATGTATTATATGACATCCTTGATTGTGTCACCCCCTGAAGGTGTTAAATGACTAGTTTCAGCCAAAGTTGATTCAACAGAAATATGTCTGAAGGCCCCTAAAGAGGGCCAGTGGTAAAAGCAAGCAGTAATAGAAAGCCACAAAGTTCACCATGATCAAACACTGAACTTATGAAAATGTCTTCTATTCTGGATTATTTACACCAATGATAAATGAAAATTTACCTTGAAGAATGCCCGGGCTGGGCGTGGTGGCGCACGCCTTTAATCCCAGCACTTGGGAGGCAGAGGCAGGCGGATTTCTGAGTTCGAGGCCAGCCTGGTCTACAAAGTGAGTGCCAGGACAGCCAGGGCTACACAGAGAAACCCTGTCTCGAAAAACCAAAAAAAAAAATAAATAAATAAATTTAAAAAAAAAAAAAAAAAAAAAAAAAGAATGCCCGGGAGGGAGACTTAGCCCTTAGTTTCCACCCAGTGCTGGTCATGTAGAAGACGATTATGCCTTGTGAACATCTCCTTTGAATCTGGGGTTTTAAATGAAGGGAAATTGTATCCACAGAGCTGAAAGGCATTGCAGGAGCATCTTCAACAGACAATGTGATGACCATATAATGCTACTTTCTCTTTAATCCTCACTGCCATTTTATCCTTGGTATAATTGTATAAAAGAAATGTAATTATTGAAAACAGGCATTATGCTGCAATGCTATAAAAAAAAAGAAAAAAAAAACAGACATTAATTCCATGAATAGCTCTGTTTTACTTTGCAAAGTGCTTTACCATTTAAATGCCCCCTATAGTAAGCCAGTGTGCTCAGTCTAGAGCCTAGGACCAGAGTTATCCTAGTTGCCTTTGACTGTAAACTCTACACTGCCTAGAGTCATTATTCAATTAAGGGGTTGTCTAGATCATACTGGCATACTGGCCCATGGGTAAGTGTGTGTGTGTGTGTGTGTGTGTGTATGTGTGTTGATTGACAATTGGCATAGAAGGGCCAAGCCCTGTGTGGTAGACACCACATTCCTGGGTTATATAAAACCAGAAAATCTAAATTAAAACAACAACAACAAAGCAAAGCATGACTGAGTGATGTAAGCCAGTAACTAGAATCCAACATGGTTTCTCCTGAGCTCCTGGACTGAGTGAACTCCCTGATTGTGGTAATAATGCATGGTATAGTAGGAAGTCATGTCTCCATATTTCATATTTTTAAATTATTTAATAGGTATTTTATTCATTTACATTTACAATGCTATCCCCAAAGTCCCCCATACCCTTCCCTGCACTCCCCTACCCACCCACTCCCACTTCTTGACCCTGGCATTCCCCTGTACTGAGGCATATAAAGTTTGCAAGACCAAGGGGCCTCTCTTTCCAATGATGGCCAACTAGGCCATCTTCCTATACATATGCATCTAGAGGCACAAGCTCTGGGGGTTACTGGTTAGTTCATATTGTTGTTCCACCTAAGGGTTACAGACCCGTTTAGCTCCTTGGGTACTTTATCTACCTCCTCCATTGGGGGCCCTGTGATCCATCCAATAGCTGGCTGTAAGCATACACTTCTGTGTTTGCAAGGCCCCAGCATAGCCTCACAAGAGCTATATCTGGGTCCTTTCAGCAAATTCTTGCTAGTGAATGCATTGATGTCAGCATTTGCAGGCTGATTATGGAATGGATCCCCGGGTATGGCAGTCTCTAGATGGCAGATCCATTCATGTCAGCTCCAAACTTTGTCTCTGTAACTCCTTCCATGGGTGTTTTGTTCCCAATTCTAAGAAGGGACAAAGTGCCCACACTTTGGTCTTCATTCTTCTCGAGTTTCATGTGTATTGCAAAATGTATCTTGTATCTTGGGTATTCTAAGTTTCTAGGCTAATATCCACTTATCAGTGAGTACATATCATGTGAGTTCTTTTGTGATTGGGTTACCTCACTCAGGATGACACCCTCCAGGTCCATCCATTTAGCTAGGAATTTCATAAATTCATTCTTTTTAATTGCTGAGTAGTACTCCATTGTTTAAATGTACCACATTTTCTGTATCCGTGTTGAGGGGCATCTGGGTTCTTTCCAGCTTCTGGCTATTATAAATAAGGCTGCTATGAACATAGTAGAGCATGTGTGCTTCTTACCAGTTGGAACATCTTCTGGATATATGCCCAGGAGAGGTATTGCAGGATCCACCAATAGTACTATGTCCAATTTTCTGAGGAACCGCCAGACTGATTTCCAGAGTGGTTGTACAAGCTTGCAATCCCACTAACTATGGAGCAGTGTTCCTCCTTCTCCACATCCTTGCCAGAATCTGCTGTCACCTGAATTTTTTTATCTGAGCCATTCTGACAGGTGTGAGGTGGAATCTCAGGGTTGCTTTGATTTGCATTTCCCTGATGATTAAGGATGCCGAACATTTTTTCAGGTGCTTCTCAACCATTAGGTATTCCTCAGTTGAGATTTCTTTGCTTAGATCTGAGCCCCATTTTTTAATGGGGTTATTTGATTTTCTGGAGTCCACCGTCTTCAGTTCTTTGTATATATTGGACATTAATCCCCTATCTGACTTAGGATAGGTAAAAATCCTTTCCCAATCTGTTGGTGGCCTTTTAGGCTTCTTGGCGGTGTCTTTTATCTTACAGAAGCTTTGCAATTTTATGAGGTCCCATTTGTCAATTCTTGATCTTACAGCACAAGCCATTGCTGTTCTATTCAGGAATTTTTCCCCTGTGCCCATATCTTTGAAGCTTTTCCCCACTTTCTCCTCTATAAGTTTCAGTGTCTCTTTTTTATGTGGAGTTCCTTAATCCACTTAGATTTGACCATAGTACAGGAGATAGGAATGGATCAATTCACATTCTTCTACATGATAACCGCCAGTTGGGCTAGCACCATTTGTTGAAAATGCTGTCTTTTTTTCCACTAGATGGTTTTAGGTCCCTTGTCAAAGATCAAGTAACCATAGGTCTGTGGGTTCATTTCCGGTTCTTCAATTCTGTTCCATTGGTCTAGTTGTCTGTCACTATACCAGTACCATGTAGTTTTTATCACAATTGCTCTGTAGTACAGCTTTAGGTCAGGCATGGTGATTCCACCAAAGGTACTTTTATCCTTGAGAAGAGTTTTTGCTATCCTAGGTTTTTTGTAATTCCAAATGAATTTGCAGATTGCTCTTTCTAATTCATTGAAGAATTGAGTTGGAATTTTGATGGGGACTGCATTGAATCTGTAGATTGCTTTTGGCAAGACAGCCATTTTTACTATATTGATCCTGCCACTCCATGAGCATGGGAGATCTTTCCATCTTCTGAAATCTTCTTTAATTTCTTTCTTCAGAGACTTGAAATCCTTATCATACAGATCGTTCACTTCCTTGGTTAGAGTCATGCCAAGGTATTTTATATTATTTGTGACTATTTAAAAGGGTGTTATTTCCCTAATTTCTTTCTCATGCTGTTTATCCTTTGAGTAGAGAGAGGCCATTGACTTCTTTGAGTTAATTTTATATCCAGCTACTTCAATGAAGCTGTTTATCAGGTTTAGGAGTTCTCTGGTGGAATTTTTGTGGTCACTTATGTATACTGTCATATCATCTGCAAAAAGTGATAGTTTGACTTCATCATTTCCAATTTGTATCCCCTTGATCTCCTTTTGTTGTCGAATTGCTCTGGGTAGGACTTCAAATACAATGTTGAATAGGTATGGAGAGAGTGGACAGCCTTGTCTAGTCCCTGATTTTAGTGGGAATGCTTCCAGCTTCTCACCATTTACTTTGATGTTGGCTACTGGTTTGCTGTAGGTTGCTTTTATCATGTTTATGTATGGGCCTTGAATTCCTGATCTTTCCAAGACTTTTATCATGAATGGGTGTTGGATTTTGTCAAATACTTTCTCTGAATCTAAGGAGATGATCATGTGGTTTTTATCTTTGAGTTTGTTTATATACTGGATTACGTTGATGGCTTTCCTTATATCAAACCATCCCTGCATGCCTGGAATGAAACCTACTTGGTCAGGATGGATGATTGTTTTGATGTATTCCTGGATTCGGTTAGCAAGAATTTTATTGAGTATTTTTGCATCGATATTCATAAGGGAAATTGGTCTGAAGTTCTCTATCTTTGTTGTGTCTTTCTATGGTTTAGCTATCAGAGTAATTGTGACTTCATGGAATGAGTTGGGTAGAGTACCTTCTGCTTCTATTTTGTGGAATAGTTTGTGCAGAACTGGAATTAGATCTTCTTTGAAGGTCTGATAGAACTCTGTACTAAACCCATCTGGTCCTGGGTTTTTTTTGGCTGGGAGACTATTAATGACTGCTTCTATTTCTTTGGGGGATATGGGACTGTTTAGATCGTCAACTTGATCCTGATTTAACTTTGGTACCTGGTATCTGTCTAGAAATTGGTCCATTTCATCCAGGTTTTCCAGTTTTGTTGAGTATAGCATTATGTAGAAGGATCTGATGGTGTTTTGGATTTCTTCAGAATCTGTTGTTATGTCTCCCTTTTCATTTCTGATTTTGTTAATTAGGATGTTGTCCCTGTGCCCTTTAGTGAGTCTAGCTAAGGGTTTATCTATCTTGTTGATTTTCTCAAAGAACCAACTCCTCTTTTGGTTAATTCTTTGAATAGTTCTTCTTGTTTCCACTTGGTTGATTTCACCCTTGAGTTTGATTATTTCCTGACGTCTACTCCTCTTGGGTGAATTTTCTTCCTTTTTTTCTAGAGCTTTTAGATGTGTTGTCAAGCTGCTAGTGTGTGCTCTCTCCAGTTTCTTTTTGGAGGCACTCAGAGCTATGAGTTTCCCTCTTAGAAATGCTTTCATTGTGTCCCATAGGTTTGGGTATGTTGTGGCTTCATTTTCATTAAACTCTAAAAAGTCTTTAATTTCTTTCTTTATTCCTTCCTTGACCAAAGTATCATTGAGAAGAGTGTTGTTCAGTTTCCACGTCAATGCTGGCTTTCCATTATTTATGTTGTTATTGAAGATCAGCCTTAGTCCATGGTGGTCTGATAGGATGCATGGGACAATTTCCATATTTTTTATCTGTTGAGGCCTGTTTTGTGACCAATTATATGGTCAATTTTGGAGAAGGTACCATGAGGTGCTGAGAAGAAGGTATATCCATTTGATAAAATGTTCTGTAAAGTCTGTTAAATACATTTGTTTCATAATGTCTATTAGTTTCACTGTGTCCCTGTTTAGTTTCTGTTTACAGGATCTGATGAAAGTGGTGTGTTGAAGTCTCCCAATAATATTGTGTGAGGTGCAATATGTGCTTTGAGCTTTACTAAAGTTTCTTTAATGAATGTGGCTGCGCTTGCAATTGGAGAATAGATATTCAGAATTGAGAGTTCCTCTTGGAAGATTTTACCTTTGAAGAATATGAAGTGTCCCTCCTTGTCTTTTTTGATAACTTTTCATTGGAAGTTGATTTTATTAGATATTAGAATGGCTACTTCAGCTTTTTTCATTTGCTTGGAAAATTGATTTCCAGCCTTTCATTCTGACGTAGTGTCTGTCTTTTTCCCTGAGATGGGTTTCCTATAAGCAACAAAATGTTGGGTCATTTTTGTGTAGCCACTCTGTTAGTGTATGTCTTTTTATTGGGGAATTGAGTCCATTGACATTAAGAGTTATTAAGCAAAAGTAATTGTTTCTTCCTAGTATTTTTGTTGTTAGAGTTGGCATTCTGTTCTTGTGGCTATCTTCTTTTAGGTTTGTTGAAGGATTACTTTCTTGCTTTTTCTAGGATGTGGTTTCCGTCCTTGTATTGTTTTTTTTTTTTGTTTTTTTTTTGTTTTTTTTTTTTTGTTATTATCCTTTAAAGGGCTGGATTCGTTGAAAGATAATGTATGCATTTGTTTTTCTTGTGGAATACTTTGGTTTCTCCATCTATGGTAATTGAAAGTTTGGCTGGGTATAGTAGCCTGAGCTGGCATTTGTGTTCTCTTAGTGTCTGTATAACATCTGTCCAGGATCTTCTGGCTTTCATAGTCTCTGGTGAAAAGTATGGTGTAATTCTGATAGGCCTGCCTTTATATGTTACTTGACCTTTTTTCCTTACTGGTTTTAATATTCTATCTTTATTTAGTGCATTTGATGTTCTGATTATTATGTGTCGAGAGGAATTTCTTTTCTGGTCCAGTCTATTTGGAGTTCTGTAGGCTTCTTGTGTGTTCATGGCCATCTCTTTCTTTAGGTTTGGGAAGTTTTCTTCTATAATTTTGTTGAAGATATTTGCTGGCCCTTCGAGTTGAAAAATCTTCATTCTCATCTACTCCTATTATCCATAGGTTTGGTCTTCTCATTGTGTCCTGGATTTCCTGGATGTTTGAGTTAGGATCTTTTTGCATTTTGCATTTTCTTTGATTTTGTGCCGATGTTCTCTATGGAATCTTCTGCACCTAAGATTTGCTCTTCCATCTCTTGTATTCTGTTGCTGATGCTTGCATCTATGGTTCCAGATTTCTTTCCTAGGTTTTCTATCTCTAGCGTTGCCTCACTTTGGGTTTTCTTTATTGTGTGCACTTCCCTGTTTTGGTCTAGTATGGTTTTGTTCATTTCCATCACCTGTTTAGATGTGTTTTCCTGTTTTTCTTTAAGGACTTCTACCTGTTTGGTTGTGTTTTCCTGTTTTCTTTAAGGACTTGTTACTCTTTAGCAGTGTTCTCCTGAATTTCTTTAAGTGAGTTATTAAAGTCCTTTTTGATATCCTCTATCATGAGATGTCTTGATGTCTATCATGAGATATGCTTTTAAATCCAGGTCTAGCTTTTTGGGTGTGTTGGGGAGCCCAGGACTGGGTGAGGTGCGAGTGCTGTGTTCTGATGATGATGAGTTGTCTTGACTTCTGTTAGTAAGATTCTTACATTTGCCTTTTGCCATCTTGTAATCTCTGGAGTTTGTTGTTGTAGTTGTCTCTGGTTAGAGCTTGTTCCTCTTGTGATTCTCTTAGCCTCTATTAGCAGACCTGGGAGACTAGCTCTCTCCTCTGAGTTTCAGTGGTCAGAGTACCCTCTCTGCAGGCAAGCTCTCCTCTTGCAGGGAAGGTGCACAGATATCTGGCATTTGGACCTGCCTCCAAGCAGAAGATGAAGGTCTGAAATAGGGCCTGTCCCAGAAGCTGTTAGCTTCGGTAGTCCATACTCTCACATGGGCAGAATAGTCTCAGAGGTATCCGGGAACCAAGATGGCTCCCCTAGGTGCTCTGGCAAAGTCCTCTCGGGAGGGGCAGACACCTCTCCTCTGGCAGGGAAAATGCCCAGATGTCTGGAGCCTGAAAAGGGGTCTGCCTCAGAAGCTGTCCTCTAGGGACCTTGGGGGTGTCTGTCGACTCTGCTTCCAAGCTGACTAGGTGCTGGTGCTGACTGGAAGGGACTTGTGACCCTGGTCAGGTCGGGTTTTCTACTTCCCTAATGCTGTCTCAGGTCCTGCGTAATTGGGCCTCCATATTTCTAAGTTGAGTTCCTGCCTTGACCTCCCTCAATGATGGATTGCCACTTGCAAGCTTAAGCCAACTGAATCTTTCCTTCCCAAGTTGTTTTTGGTCATAGTGTTGTATCATAGCAACAGCAAGGAAACTAGAATAGGGGTTAATAGTGTCAAAAATCTGTTAGTTTGCATTTGTCAAGTGGGTTTTTATATGGAAATCTTGTTGAATTGTATGGAGTAGAGGCCAAGCCATATGGAAATGATACTTGGAGATTATCACAATATTACCTGTTAACTTTTGCATTACTACTGTCATAAAAAAATTATTTTTTTCAGCATTTGTTCCATCTCTATTAGCTCACCTCTAACCTTTCTTGTCACTAAAGCAGGTAGCTAACCCATGACATCCTCAGTGGCTTCTTGGTTGGGCCCCCTCTAAGGCTGTGGTTTGTTCCAGATTAGTTCAATGTTGATTTTAACTGCCATTCACAAAACTAGGACACTTAATGTCAAAGTCTATGTGAAAGTATATTAAGCTCCACTATATACCTCATCATTCTTTGTACCTAGCCAATGGCATATTATGCATCAAGAAACTATGAAAAAGTCATACAAAATATATGCAGCAGGCTGGGGACATGGCTTAGCATTGTAGTGCTTGCCTTATAAGTAGGAGTACCTAAGTACTTTAACATTAAAAGCCCCCAGAACACACATTAAAAAATAGACATAGTAGTGTTTGCTTGTAACCCCATTAAAAAAGAGACATGGTAGTGTTTGCATGTTATCTCAGTAGAGGTAATGACAGATTACTGAATGTCACTGTTCATTTAGAGAGTCAACTTGACAAATTCTATCCTAGTAAGGAACACTTCATCAGAGAGGAAAAGTAAGGTAGGCAGAAACTGGAGAGTCCTGAGATTCATGGACATACCAGAGGTTGTCCTCCAATGTCCACATAAATGCACACACAGGTGCCCATGCAGCTGTACACACATAGATATCTTCCCAAACACAGACTCACAGATATCTATATTAGCATAACCTCTTTATCTTAAGCTATCAATCTAGTCAAATGTTTTCAATAACTGATCACTCACTTGCAAATTTACCTTCATTTTTATAAAGTCAATGTGTATAATGAGTTCAACCCTCTATTCCATATTTTCAGTTTTGAGTTTTAAGTGTTTTGACCAGAATTTAATATATGTATTGATATCCATGGCTTATGTCCTATGTGGCATGGAATCATATAGTCTAACAAAGTTAGAGTTAAGTGGGTTTTATGGGATTAAGTCTTCTCTTTTGAAACCATTTCTCTGAGGTTCTGGGAGCCCTGCCTGAAGAAGGATTGTCTCCACATCTCATACCTCTTTATAACCCTCATAATCCTCTTCAGTTTTGAGAGGCACTGCTTACTTGTGATGTCCGGGGAAGGGTGTGGAATGTACTGTTGTTTGACCATTGTACCCTGCGTATTTTGTCTTGACATACAAACACCTGCCTCTGCTTCAGCTGCCTACAGTTTACCTCTCTGCTCTCCTCATCTGAGTTACCCTCTGCCATTTGCAATCCTACTTTTCTTGTCCATATCCTGTACCCTCAGAGAAGTTCAGCAAAGAATCTTTTCCTCATGTGGCATCAAGATTTGAAATGACTGTTTTGTTGGATAGTCTCAGGGAGTAAAGAGTGGACCATTCACAGTGATCAATATGCATACAATACTCACAAACTCACTGGCAGGAGGAAAACAGACCTGTCAGTATATGGATAATTGCATGTTTACATCCATGGTAACATTTTTACTTATAGGTATATATCTGTATTATTCTGTATCTATGTTTATATTAGTATGCATCTATATGAGTGTTTATAGATGTATTTATAACTATAACTACAATTATATCTATTGTCTATATATGAAGAGAGAATGTGCATATGTACACATACATGTATATTGTATATGGGATCCAATATACTAGTCTTGGGCATTTGAAATATACAGTTGTCAGGCATTAAATATATTCACACAATTAATATATTATCATAACCCATTTAAAAATCTTTATTTTTACCCATACAAGCTTCTAAACACTTAGCATATAATAACACTGCCCTCCTCCCTGCCAACAGTGTAAACCGCTAGTGAGCAGCACTCAGTGGTTCTTGTCATTTTCTTTTCTTTATTGCTTAATTCTGTCTACAGTTAGTGAGGGCATTGTTCATTTAGACCCATTTAGCCTAGCATTGTGGTCTCTTGCTTAAGTAACAGAGAAAATGTGTTTCCCACACCTCTCCAGATTAGTACATCTGGTCTCCTGTAATGCTGCCCTTCCATGGTTGTTAGTGGCTATCTTCCTGACTGTCCCCAATGGTTTGCTTGTGTGATTGTGTCCTCAGATGCACAGTATTCCCAAGTCAATCAGGTCTACCAGAATTTAACTGAAATAGTACTTCAAATTACTTATCTCCCAATACAGTTGTACCCTGAAGGACCAGGGACTGTGGTTTCAGTCCCTAGTCTGGGTAGGCTTCATTCAGCCTTGACATGGATGTTGGATGATCCACTTAAACTTCAATTTACCACTTCAAAGAGGACAGCTTTACCATTTGATTTCTGTTCTTGTTTGTTTCTCACTTCATTTCTGTTTAGCTTTTGTTTTATGCTCATAATTTTAATCACTTCTCTTTATATGAATATTCTAGCTCTTTCCTTTATAGTTACCTAAGAATTATAAACTACACCCTGAAATTATGGAATCATCTGAAATCAATACGAATTTAGTATTACATATAAACAAAAGTTTTGCTCATACCAGCTCAATTCCCCAACTTCTTACTATTGACTTCATAAATTGTATCTCTATATATTAATATGAATCAACATAAATCCATAATTATTTTATCTATTTCTTTCAAATAGTACAGAAAAACTGAAGTTGAAAATCAAAATTATGATAATATTTTTCATGTATATACAAATATGTGTATATATATACATATATATATATATAATTTTCACATATGTGAGTTTGTATTTCCTCTTTTGGAAAAACACATTTTTCAGTGGTTTGAAATTATATCTGAGGTTCTTTCAACTTATATAGCTCCTCTCAGGAAAAAGTTGGGGTCAATTCCATTTTTAATGAACTCATTTGCCTTTGGCTTTTTGGCAAGTGCTTTAAATTTTGTCTCTTTCTTGGGGGATACATATGCAGTATACACAGTTCTCACTGTAGCAGTTTCTCACAGTTCTCTACTGAGGGATCCTGCCTTTGTGCTATTTTCTCTCACCCTTTGTCCATGTATTGGTTTTGCTTCTACCCTGCACTGCCCCGATTGATGACACCAAAGCCCAGGCATGGTGATAACCAGAGTGCTGAACAAATGGGCTTTCATACCACACAGGGATCTCTCCCAGAAACATTCCCATGGGTGTACCCCAACATTTCACTTAATTGAACTGGATCACAAGCCCTCTCTTGAACTCATTTCTTGCAAGAATAAAAGAAGTTTCCTTAATTGGATGAGATAGTTTCTGTAGGGTAATGGATGGATGATAGAGTCCCATCCATTCTATCCAGTATGCACATGGTCCTTAGAGACCACTCTGTGGTGATGGAAACCCAACAGGAGGCTTGAGAGACTCAGAAATGAAACCGGACACCTATACAAAGGGGCCATTCCTGTTTCAGTCCAATGCAAAGCACATTCAGCATTTAAAATTGAATTAAAGCTATTAAGCTATGTACTTTATAGATCTTAGTGATTATCCCCTGCACTGTGATCCATGGGGGTGGGTATAGACAAAGCTGCCTTCTTTTTAGGCAATGGCCTTTTCCCTAGTCTATAAACTGACCCAACTCAAGGGCAATCATCAAGAACAAAGGAGCTTCTAATTAAATTTTCACCTCTTCAATAGAGGAAAGAACTAAACCAAAGAATGTCAATGTCCTTTCATGGGCAAAGGTGTCTTTGATTTTCAAGAGCAAAGACTCACTTTAATGTAGCTGAGCTGTCTTCAGTGTAAGAGAATTCCCTTTGAGTCATGATCACGGAAGCGCTGAGTGTGTCTTGCATAAATTTTCTGGGTGTTTCCTTGATGGCTGTACCACCTTCTGACAAAGTTTCTCTCTGTTGTAGTGACCCAAGGAGGTGTGTCTCTCGTCTCAGACATGTGTCCAGATCCTGGGATTCCAGACAATGGCAGAAGAGCAGGTTCTGACTTCAGGTAGGAAACAAACCAAAAGCAAATCAGATCTTCTTTCCTAACACGTACGCCTGGGATGTCATTTTTAACTCATTTGTACTACAGGTGGAAAGAAATAACTTGTCAATAATTAAAAAGCTACAGCATTTGCAAGACTCTAGACATATTATGGTGATAATTTCCAGGCACCTGTCATTAATAGCTTTAGAAACTGAGCTAGGCTAAAACTTTGTCTCTGAAAAGTATGTGAAAAAAATTGTCTTCAGATTTTCTTATATTTAAATCTGTGTCACTTGATATTCTAATGCTTAAAAATAAAGAACACAAAATTTTTATTACAGCCTCAAGATTATTGTCTCAAATAAACTTTTAAGGTGACAAATACTGCTGGCCTTCAGTGACATTTACTACTAATATGCTGACAATCATTTTAGGATTATGAAGAGCTGGAGACCCCTCCCTCTCCAGGTGCAACTGAGCTTACAATCACTCCAGGGCTTTGGATTTCTTTGTGTCTCTCAGTTCAGGAAGGTTGTGTTTGTCACTCTACATGAGCATCTAGTAAACAAGAGTAATCTGAAGAAAATCAAGAGTGAAGGACACAAGAAAGGAGTTTTCCTTCCTTATAATCTGCTCATTTGTTTGAGAGAGAGACAAAATTAAGGCTACTGACATCGCCTGAAAAGCTTCGCTAGCCATGCAGAGGGAAGAGGTGGATGTTCAGAGAGCTTGACACAGCAGCGATCCCTTTAAAGAGGATGAGGAATCGTCACACTTGTCTGTGGGTTAGCTGTCAGGAAGTCGATGCTATCCCTAGAGTCTCTGCCACCAGTTACACAGAGCTGTAGGCTGAGTGAGTTTTTAAAAGAGTTTTATTTAAGATGCTAAACTGGAAAATTTAAGGTCAAGGGGCCACATGTGGAAGAATCACAAAGTGGGGTAGGCTATTGAATGAGAGATTGGGAGCGGCTATTGAATGAGAGATTGGGAGCCTTGTTGAATGAAGATGCTTGGGACTCTCCCTCTACTTCTTCTTCTCCCCTGCTCCCATCCCCCAACCCCCATCTCTCATTAAGGAGCCATTAAGGTTCCATCTCTGGCATCCCCTATGATTCACTTAACCTAAACCACCTCTCAGTTCCTACCCTTAAAGAGGTCATCTGTATTAGGTTCTCACCCCTATAATGGGCTTTTGGATTTAACCCACACAGCCCTTACTAAACCAAAGCATCCACAGTGGTATTTTTGAAGAAAAAAAAAAAAAAAGAAACAAATGTGACAGACGGATCTCCAAATGCTACATTTTAAATTTCAGGCTCCAAGACTAATAGTTTAAGGGTCAGAAGCTTAGACACTTAGGGTGACTTGGTTACTTTTGCTCTAGTGTTGTTTTAGTTTTGCTTTGTTTGCTGTTATATTTTGTTGCTGTAGATGTGACATGTCAGGGTTGAATGGGATGAAGGAATCTCAGCTGAGCAATTGCTTTCATCAGCTTGGCCTGTAGGCAGATCTGGGGGCATTTCCATCATCAATAATTCATATTGGAGGGCCAAGCTCACTAGGAACAGTGCTGGGCTATATACATTACCTACCTTTCGATCTTTTCCCCTTAACTGGGCTGCCTGTCTAGCATTACAAGAAGAAGATGCACCTAGTCTTACTGCAACTTGATGTGGGAAGGGTGGTTGGTATCCATGGGAGGCTTTCCCTTTTCTGAGGAGAAGGGGAAGAAGGGTAGATGGTGGGGGAGTGTGAGAGGGAGGGACTGGGACGAAAGGAAGGAGAGGAAGCTGCAGTTGGGATATAAAATATATAATTTAACCAATAAGGAAGGAAGGAAGGAAGGGAGGAAGGGAAGGGAAGGGAAGGGAAGGGAAGGGAAGGGAAGGGAAGGGAAGGGAAGGGAAGGGAAGGGAAGGGAAGGGAAGGGAAGGGAAGGGAAGGGAAGGGAAGGGAAGGGAAGGGAAGGGAAGGGAAGGGAAGGGAAGGGAAGGGAAGAAGGGAAGAAGGGAAGAAGGGAAGAAGGGAAGAAGGGAAGAAGGGAAGAAGGGAAGAAGGGAAGAAGGGAAGAAGGGAAGAAGGGAAGAAGGGAAGAAGGGAAGAAGGGAAGAAGGGAAGAAGGGAAGAAGGGAAGAAGGGAAGAAGGGAAGAAGGGAAGAAGGGAAGAAGGGAAGAAGGGAAGAAGGGAAGAAGGGAAGAAGGGAAGAAGGGAAGAAGGGAAGAAGGGAAGAAGAAGGGAAGAAGGAAGAAGGGAAGGGAAGGGAAGGGAAGGGAAGGGAAGGGAAGGGAAGGGAAGGGAAGGGAAGGGAAGGGAAGGGAAGGGAAGGGAAGAAGGAAGGCTTCTGCTTCAGTTCCTGTGTCTGGTTTCCTGCCTCAAAGTCCTGCCCTGACATACCTCCATAATCGTGTACTATAACCTGTAAACCATATACACCCTTTCCTTACCAACCCATACCCTACTCTCTTTGTTTGTTTTTTTTTTTTTTTTTTGTTCAGTGTTTTATCACAGCAACAGAAAGAGAAATAGGTTAGAAAGAATGGGGTTTTGATTTGCTAGACTTGATCATGCTGTTTGGGAGAGTGTCTTAGTTGGTGTTTCTATTGCTTCAGTGAAACACTCTGACAAAAATCGAACTTGAGGAGGAAAAGGGTTTACTTGGCTTATACTTCCAGGTTATAGTCCATCATAGTCAGGTCAGTGGAGGCTGAAAAGACTCACCTGTGAATCATATGAGGCCACCATCATTTAAGCAAAGTCTTCTCAGAAGTATTTCTTTTGGGTCAACACAAAGAAGCTGTGGTTCAGAGGGTGATGACATAGCAACTTGGAGATAGTGTGTCCCACATGGTACTGGCTTTATTCCCAAGATGAGGAGGAAGTAATTCTGATGTTGTTCACCAGTGTGATATCAGCTGTAAGTTTTTCATAGTGACCTTTATTGGGTTGAGGCTGTAGTGATCTGTATTTCACTTGTTTGGATTTAACACAAATGGATACAAGATTTTTGAAATCTATTTTCTAAATCTACAGAGTTGATTTCAACTTACATGATTAAATTGTTAATATTTTGTGTTGATAGATTTCCAATGTATCAATTCCAGTTTTAGTGATCACGTTAATATGGCCAAGAAGTATTAGACTTTTACAACATCTTGTCCTTTTCTGGTGTTAGGGAAGAAGAGAAGGTCTCTGCATGCCAGGCAAGCATCTGACTGTAGATTGTCACCTCCTGACACAATATTGCCATGCTTCTGTTCTGTTAGATTTCACTTTGTAGAAATTCACATGTGTCTTACACACAGTTTCATGACGTATCATCCTATATGGACTCTTTTTATCTTATAAAATTATGTGGGAAATCTTTCCTCTATAATATTCTAAAACAGTTTGTACATACATAATTGGCAATGACTTCTCCCGAAATGCTTAGGGAATTCACTTATGAAGCCACCAGAAGAGGGCTTTTCTTAGGCAATGCTTTCAGCCAGTGACTCATTATCTTCTCCATGTCTACATCTCCTTTTATTACCTGTGATTTTAAATTTTCACTCAAGTTGGCAAGCTTACCAACACAAAACTTTTCATAGTACTTTCTACACTGTTACTTTGAGTTTCTAAAATGGATCTAGTTAGCATTTCTATAAGGAATGATTTTTGTTTTTAAGGTAGCATGTAACATTTTGGGTTTTATTATGGAATTTTAAACTATAACCTCTTTTATGTTGCATGTCCTGTCTCTGCTTGCATCTGTTCTCTAACACCTCTCTGTGTTCTCTGTTCCACAGGAATTTTGTTTTCCTGTTACATGGGCCACTGTTATTTCTAAAGACCTTTTTCTCCTTCTTGGTTGTCTCCTTTCTAGTTTTACAGATACACACACACACACACACACACACACACACACACACACACACTCATGAGTGACAGCACACAATCTCTTTCATTCTAAGTATGAGTTATTTTGCTTAATGTAATCACATCCAGTGACATCCATCTTTGTGCAGATTTCATAATTCTGTCCTTTATGGCTACATAAAATTCCACTGTGTGTCTATACCATCTTTAAAATGTTAGACTTGTTTATTTTATTTTATATGTATGAACATTTTGCTCTCATGTATAATATTTGTAGCATGTTCATGTCAGCTGCTTTCAGAAGCCAGAGTGTGTCAGATCCCCTGGAACTGGAGTTATAAGTGGTAGTGTGTTACCATGTAAGTGCTGAAAACTTAACCCGTGATGTATACAAGAGCAGCCAGTGCTCTTAACCACTGAGCCATTTTTCCTGCTCCTGTACCACGTTTCTACCGCCCATTTTTCAAGGCATGGGTATCTGGGTTAATTCTGTTTCTGAGTCTTTTAAATCAATAGTCATGTCTCAGCTCATATTCCTTACATTCACATTTTCCCTTTTGATTTATTGATCTGATGCCCGGTGTTATTGATTCTCTAGAAATGACAATAATGCTGCTTTTGCAGAGTTTTCTTTGCATTTTTTTCTAAACTTCAGTTTCATAGATTTGGTCACCATTAGTTCGTGGGTTCTTTTCATTTCCTTGACCCACATTCACCGTTTGAACCACGGGCTTTGTCTGTTGTTCTTTTGTCTCATTTCTAGAGTGGAGTAGGTCAGTGGTCTAAGGTCATTCTTCCTCAGCCTTTTATGTCACCATTCTTAATACTTATTTGTCTAATGTGTATATCTTTTCCTCTGGTGCTGTGCATGCAGGCAGAACACTCAGACACATACAGTTGTCAATTTATTGATACTACTTTATTGTTAAGACTATGTTCCTCCCAATTAAGCATTCTTTTCAAGTTACCTTGAAAAGAATGTATAGTTTTCTTTTTTTCTATAAAAACATTTGGTTTCCACTGCTAGGAATAAAATAGAGGCTTGTGCATTCCCACATAGTGTTGTAACACCCACCACCTCTTTCCCAAGTTCCAGTTTTTAGTAGCATTTTCCACTCCAAAATCACACTCATTAATACTAAAGTGTCTTGTTAGAAACCTCTTTAAGCACAGGGAATCTGTCAAACCCATAGTGATTAATAGGGCCTCAGAATTTCTCAATTTTTGTTAGACAACTTTATTTCATCATTGACAACAAAAGTATAATGTTTTCTTTGAAGTTAAAGATACATTCTAATGAAAATTTCTGATAGAAAGTACAATCCTATCAATCAAAGTTTGTCAGTCATCTAGATAAATAGGTACTCAGCGGAGAGACAAGCATCCAGTTGGCTCAGATGGCAATCATACATACCCTTTGTCCTTATAACTTATACTCCTGGGATTCCAATCCACACTGGAGAGGCACTGTAGATTTAAAACGTATATACAGTAAAATCCAAAAACATTCTTGCTTTGCAGGGAACTTTCTTAGCTGTCCCTGGACTTTTCTGTGAAGCACACTGTTTTTGCTTGCACAATGCATTCGCCATCTGGAAACACAATGGAAGGAAGGATCCTGTTAAGTCTTTATGTTGATTTACAAGACCTTTTATTTTTACAGATCCTCTGAAAGGGTCTCTATTCAAGGATCTGTGGGTCATGGCATGAAAAGAGATGCCTAGGCACACAAACTGTGTCTCTACAGCTCATGGGTAAAAAGACATTATTCAGAGGTATGACTCCATTGTAAGTGAAGTTGAGTAGGATTGAATTGAAGGTCATCTGTATCGGTAGTTGTCATTGTGCAGTGGCCACTGGTATCTGAGACACATGACCTGTTTTTATTGATGCTACTTGCTCTCTATTTTCCATGGGACTAAAGAACTCAGATGTGTTCACACACAGTCTGATGCATCCTGCCCTGTAAGGATGTCTAAGTCTTGGATGAAGTTACACAAGAAGGCAGTTAGTCTGCAGGTTGACTACTCTGCTGAAGTCTAAAACAGAGAGAGGAAATTTTTCCTTTTTTTCCTCACAATTTTAGCACTGCCTTTAGTGTAAATCAGTTCAGTTCTTTCTAAATTCTTATAATCAATACTAATGACTATTATATAATCCAGATAAATGTCTGATGTGGTCAAGATGAGCTGGACTTAATTATAGCAGTCACTCTAATTATATGTAATTTTGGGGCTTCTTTCTCTTTGAAGAGGGTTCATTTTATTAAGTTGGTAAAATATCTATCATCTAGTTTTGTTTGAGTTATTATTGTTTCTTTGGAAACCTCTGTATTTTTCTTAAGGCAATCTAAATATTAATCCCAGTGTTATCAATAAATTATTCAAAGCTAATGGAGCCAAACACAAAGCTTTCCTATTTGAATTACGATTGTGGAAGAACAGTTTCCTAAGTATTTGTTACCATTGACCACTGTCTAAAAGACAAAGTATATTCATTAAAACTGAGGAAATATGGGTAAGATTGATGGAAACTTGGGTACCAAACTGGGAAGGAAGATGCTGTGTTGGGGAGGGATTCTGATCTCTACTACCTGTTTAGTTTCCATCTTCAGGAGAATTTAACTCTTTAATGTTCAGAAGTATAATTATCCTTATTTTTTAAAGAGATTTTCTCTTCAGTGCTGGGAACTGGACCCAGGACCTCATGCCTTCTAAGCAAATATTCGACCAACTGCACTGTTGGTCGAACCACCAGCCCTCTCCACTCTTTCCCCAGTGATGGGATAGAACTTAGAACTCTGCATGTGCTAGACAAACAGCTTGTCACAGCCACATCCCTAGCACCTGAATGCCATTGTTTGTTGTTTTTTTCTACTTTATTTGTTTGATTTCTAGTTTTGAGACTAGGTCTAGATGTCAAGCCCAAACTGGCCTCAAACTCACAACTCCCCTACCTCAGCCTCTGGAGTGCTGGGATGTGTATGAGCTACCTATGCTAGCTCAGTGAATAGATTCTTTTGGAATAAATCAAGTTAACTTGCATCCAAGTTGTACAAGCTTGCAATCCCACCAACAATGGAGGAGTGTTCCTCTTTCTCCACATCCCCGCCAGCATCTGCTGTCACCTGAATTTTTGATCTTAGCCATTCTGACTGGTGTGAGGTGGAATCTCAGGGTTGTTTTGATTTGCATTTCCCTGATGATTAAGGATGTTGAACATTTTTCAGGTGCTTCTCTGCCATTTGGTATTCTTCAGGTGAGAATTCTTTGTTCAATTCTGAGCCCATATCCCCTAAAGAAATAGAAGCAGTCATTAATAGTCTCCCAACCAAAAAAAGCCCAGGACCAGATGGGTTAAGTGCAGAGTTCTATCAGACCTTCAAAGAAGATCTAATCCCAGTTCTTCACAAACTATTCCACAAAATAGAAACAGAAGGTACTCTACCCAACTCATTCTATGAAGCCACAATTACTCTGATACCTAAACCACAAAAAGACCCAACAAAGATAGAAAACTTCAGACCAATATCCCTTATGAATATTGATGCAAAAATACTCAATAAAGTTCTTGCTAACCGAATCCAAGAACACATCAAAACAATCATCCATCCTGACCAAGTAGGTTTCATCCCAGGGATGCAGGGATGGTTCAATATACAGAAATCCATCAACGTAATCCAGTATATAAACAAACTCAAAGACAAAAACCACATGGTCATATCGTTAGATGCAGAAAAAGCATTTGACAAGATCCAACACCCATTCATGATAAAAGTCTTGGAAAGATCAGGAATTCAAGGCACATACCTAAACATGATAAAAGCAATCTACAGCAAACCAGTAGCCAACATCAAAGTAAATGGTGAGAAGCTTGAAGCAATCCCTCTAAAATCAGGGACTAGACAAGGCTGTCCACTTTCTCCATACCTATTCAACATAGTACTTGAAGTCCTAGCCAGAGCAATTCGACAACAAAAGGAGATCAAAGGGATACAAATTGGAAAAGATGAAGTCAAAATATCACTTTTTGCAGATGATATGATAGTATATATAAGTGACCCTAAAAATTCCACCAGAGAACTCCTAAGCCTGATAAACAGCTTCGGTGAAGTAGCTGGATATAAAATTAACTCAAACAAATCAATGGCCTTTCTCTACACAAAGAATAAACAGGCTGAGAAAGAAATTAGGGAAACAACAGCCTTCTCAATAGTCACAAATAACATAAAATATCTTGGCGTGACTCTAACTAAGGAAGTGAAAGATCTGTATAATAAGAACTTCAAGTCTCTGAAGAAAGAAATTCTAGAAGATCTCAGAAGATGGAAAGATCTTCCATGCTCATGGATTGGCAGGATCAACAATTTAAAAATGGCTATCTTACCAAAAGCAATCTACAGATTTAATGCAATCCCCATCAAAATTCCAAATCAATTCTTCAACGAATTAGAAAGTGCAATCTGCAAATTCATCTGGAATAACAAAAAACCTAGGATAGCAAAAACTCTTCTCAAGGATAAAAGAACCTCTGGTGGAATCACCATGCCAGACCTAAAGCTTTACTACAGAGCAATTGTGATAAAAACAGCATGGTACTGGTATAGTGACAGACAAATAGACCAATGGAATAGAATTGAAGACCCAGAAATGAACCCACACACCTACGGTCACTTGATCTTCGACAAGGGAGCTAAAAACATCCAGTGGAAGAAAGACAGCATTTTCAACAAATGGTGCTGGCACAACTGGTTGTTATCATGTAGAAGAATGCGAATCGATCCATTCCTATCTCCTTGTACTAAGGTCAAGTCTAAGTGGATCAAGGAACTTCACATAAAACCAGAGACACTGAAACTTATAGAGGAGAAAGTGGGGAAAAGCCTTGAAGATATGGGCACAGGGGAAAAATTCTTGAATAGAACAGCAATGGCTTGTGCTGTAAGATCGAGAATTGACAAGTGGGACCTCATGAAACTGCAAAGCTTCTGCAAGGCAAAAGACACCATCAATAAGACAAAAAAACCACCAACAGATTGGGAAAGGATCTTTACCTATCCTAAATCAGATAAGGGTCTAATATCCAATATATATAAGGAACTCAAGAAGGTGGACTCCAGAAAGTCAAATAACCCCATTAAAAAATGGGGCTCAGAATTGAACAAAGAATTCTCACCTGAAGAATACCAAATGGCAGAGAAGCACCTGAAAAAATGTTCAACATCCTTAATCATCAGGGAAATGCAAATCAAAACAACCCTGAGATTCCACCTCACACCAGTCAGAATGGCTAAGATAAAAAATTCAGGTGACAGCAGATTCTGGCGGGGATGTGGAGAAAGAGGAACACTCCTCCATTGTTGGTGGGATTGCAAGCTTGTACAGCCACTCTGGAAATCAGTCTGGCGGTTCCTCAGAAAATTGGACATAGTACTACCGGAGGATCCAGCAATACCTCTTCTGGGCATATATCCAGAAGATGTCCCAACCGGTAAGAAGGACACATGCTCCACTATGTTCATAGCAGCCCTATTTATAATAGCCAGAAGCTGGAAAGAACCCAGATGTCCCTCAACAGAGGAATGGATACAGAAATTATGGTACATTTACACAATGGAGTACTAATCAGCTATTAAAAAGAATGAATTTATGAAATTCCTAGCCAAATGGATGGACCTGGAGGGCATCATCTTGAGTGAGGTAACACAATCACAAAGGAACTCACACAATATGTATTCACTGATAAGTGGATATTAGCCCAAAACTTAGGATACCCAAGATATAAGATACAATTTGCTAAACGCATGAAACTCAAGAAGAATGAAGACCAAAATGTGGACACTGTGCCCCTTCTTAGAATTGGGAACAAAACACCCAGGGAAGGAGTTACAGAGACAAATTTCGGAGCTGTGATGAAAGGATGGACCATCTAGAGACTGCCGTATCCAGGGATCCATCCCATAATCAGCTTCTAAACGCTGACACCATTGCATACACTAGCAAGATTTTGCTGAAAGGACCAAAGATAGCTGTCTCTTGTGAGACTATGCAGGGGCCTAGCAAACACAGGAGTGGATGCTCACAGTCAGCTATTGGATGGATCACAGGGCTCCCAATGGAGAAGCTAGAGAAAGTACCCAAGGAGCTAAAGGGATCTGCAACCCTATAATTGGAACAACATGATGAACTAACCAGTACCCCGGAGCTCTTGTCTCTAGCTGCATATGTATCGAAAGATGGCCTAGTCGGCCATCAATGGAAAGAGAGGCCCATTGGACTTGCAAACTTTATATGCCCCAATATAGGGGAATGCCAGGGCCAAAAGAATGGGAATGGGAGGGTAGGGAAGTGGGGGGCGGTATGGGGGACTTTTGGGATAGCATTGGAAATGTAATTGAGGAAAATATGTAATAAAAAAAAAAACAGTGGAAAAAAAAAAGAAAAAAAAAAAAAAAGAGCAGGTTGGCCTTGAACTTGTACTTATTCTCTCCTACCTTCATCCTAGTGTCCCAACCAACAAACACACTCAGTACCAGGTGGTCAGTATAGGTACTGAAAGCACACACTCTTGTGATAGCCACTTGAATCAGTGCTTCCTGTTCCCATGCACAATGGAGAAGATTCTTTGTGCATATTATCCCTAATCTAAATTTTAAATAATATCATGGGTATCAGAGGTGATAATAAGTGAAGAGAATTTCCTGAATGTGTCCATTTCATGACTCTTCAGCAGTTTCAGTGACCTTACCCATCTTCCTCCACTGTGTTTCATTGAGGGAACTCCTCTGGAGACCAGTCTACAATTCCTGGAACCAAACTTCTGAGTTCATAGTACAGAATAGCCAGCACTCTTTCTCTAGTTTCTTTTTCCTGCTTTAATTTCAGAGTCCCATGTTTATGTAGCATAGCTGTGCTCACAACCTCCTATATGGATGGCTCTTGCCACATGCAGAATGGAGCCAACACATGCAGAGATAGTGTTTTGAGTAACAGAATTGGAAAATACCACTGTGCTTTTCCTAGGATGGCTTCTCTGTTTAAAAAATGCAACACATCTTTGTATAGACCCCCCCCACCCTCCCTTTCCTACTCAGTTAGGTCCTCCCTCTCTCAAAGTCCTCACACTGGCACTCTCTGCAGCCTGCTCTGTCAGCCTCCCCTGCTGCCCAATGCCTATGACATTTATGTGTGTTCTGTTCCTATTGTCTTGTTAAATCATGAGGTCCCAAAGGGAAAGGGACAGGCCTTATTGATTTTATCTTTTATTGCTGTGCCCAAGTCATGGTAGACACTTTTATTTTCTGTTGAATTGGATTAAACTGAAGCTAACAAGGCTGTCCCTAGGGATATGTGATCACAGCCTCATTAGTACTGTGTTAAGCCAATTAAGTTAGCCACTGCTGGTCAGGGAAAGGATTAACAACTGATAGAAAAAAAAAAAAAACTACATGAGAAAAGAAGTTTGGAGAGTGACAGAGTAAAGCTATGACCCAATGGTGAAACTTTTTATTTACAACTGATGGGAAAACATCAGCACTTTGCTAATGATTTTTGTTCCTATATATAAGCTCTATGTTTTCTCTCATGGTACAACGTTGCTTCTTCACTTTATTTTGTAACTGTTCTTTATGAAGTTGCTGATGGCAGACAGCATCCAATGCTATCAGATAGAAGGAGAGGCACATAACTGAAACACATAAAGGAAAACTGACTTGATAGGTGAGAAGGAGAAACAGGTTAGGTCCACTCTCCATGAGATGGTGCTTGCTCACTTCTGTGTCCCTCGAAGGCCATCTTCCTTTCCATGATGTATATGACTGGTGCTGTCCCGAATAAATGCAGAGTTGCCATGGAGCTCTTTTCCCTCTAAATCTCTTTAAGGAACCCATAGTCTATCAGCCAGGAGATGAGTCCAGTGTTCTTTAAGTGAGCACTGACTGCCCACTAAATCTATCTCAGAATTATTTCAAAGCTATGGAGAATGAGAGAAAAGCAACTGTGTGGTAAGCCAAAGTCCCTGTGGTCTTAATGTTTGATTGTTGAAGGTGCCCGTGTGACATTATATTCTCCATTCACAGAGTGAATCCTAGAGAGGCATAGACTGGCTCAGTTTTTGCTTTGCTTGTTTCTTGAGACAGTCTCATTGTATATTTCTGGATTACCTTAAATTGTAGTTCACCTCCTACTTCGGCCCCTCAATGTTGGGGTTATAGTTCAGAGCCCCTGAGCCTAGCTTAGGGCCCTGGCTCTGGATAAACAGACACAATTTTGTTACTGTTCCTATTTGTTTGTGTGTTGATTCTTTTTATGTTTTCTGGTTTTAACTCCTCATGAGGGAGAATGCAGTTGTACTTATCAGGTAGGAGCAGAGCACACAGGCAAAGCTTGATGTGCTATGGAAGCTTAATTATCCCTTCAGGGCCTCTGCACGCCCATGGATGTTCCCTCCCTATTCTCCCAACAGTGCTAAGGGATACGGTTTCATATCTAACTCCATGATGCAAGCCCTGGATCCTTTGGCTGCCACTCAGGGCCCTGTCCCTCTTGCTACCTGAGAATGACCCTTCATCCCTCTTCTTTACTGCCCATGCATGCACTCTCCAGGTCCATGTTAGCACTTACAAGTCACCAGTATATATATATATATATATGCTTTGTTTACAACTTTAAGGAGCATGGTGCATGTTTTCTCCCCTAACAAGGGGGTAACCTCCATAAATGGGAGAGCTTCCTCGTTCACCCTCACTTTCTCAGTGTGGAACCCAGCACAGGATCCACAGGGAACAGGGAACATTTGGTCATTACTTTATTAAATCATTCAATTTCACTTTTAGTGGGGTTACATATTTACATATGGTAATGGAGTAATAAATGTTGTTAAGGGATGCAGATGCTGATCCATGGGTAATTTCTCAGAACCATCATTATTCTGTTTGAGAGAGCTACTGTGAGGATACCCATAGATAACTCTGTATCCATGATGCCCTGACCATTTACAGATGCCATTGTTCATCTTAATAACAAGGAGGTAACAATGCTGCTGTGTTGTCATTAAGAGGCATCAATAGTCTGGTCTGTTTTTGCATTATCTTTATCAATTAAAGCAATCAACTTACTAGTAAAAGAAACTATCTTACAGACTAGAATTAAGACAAAGTTCAAAGCTTATAAATCCAGGAAGCCCTGGGATGTTTTATTTCTGGACTGGGCTCTGCTCTGAAAAGCTCCTTATTTCTCATCCATTTTCATTCAGAGTCTGGAAATAAGACTCTGAAGAAAACCTCTGTCCTTATTGTTCAAAAGCCAAGTGTTGTCTTGTTTCCCTAGCCAGTGTCTGTGTCAGCAAATGGTTTCCTTGCTATTCGGTTAACTAGTGGGAACATGGAAGAGTGAGATGTGGGGCCTGGCTCATCACTCTGTGCAAATAGAAGCAAGCTGACACAGTAGTCTGCAGACCTTAAAGTCTGCTTTTGAGTTTGATACAAAAATGCCACTTCCACGTTTCAAAATGTCTTCAGGATTAGAAAGTAATTGAAGGACACAACACGTTTCTGTGGCCTCCCTAGGAGGAAAGTGTATAGCTTTCTGAAAACTTGCGGTTGCTAAGAAACTAAACAAGCCTAGGAAAAGCATTTGCCAAAGATTATTGCTCCTCTGAAAAATGACAGTACAACTTTACGGACTGCTTGGAGAGGTACCATGTTGTCCCCTTTGCCCTGGGGAACCTTTCTGTATCTCTCACAAAGGGCACATGAGAGTGTTTCAGGTATAATGCAGCTGTCAAAGGCTGTTCAACTTACTTAAGGGTGAGGAGATTCTCACATCTTCTCTACATTTCAGTGTTTGTAAAAGTGCATGATTTTTGTGTATATGTGTGTGTAGGAGTATAGGCCATCTTTTAAGCATGAATTAATCTGTTAGCTTTGAAGTGAAAAGGACTGCTGATGAACTAGTAATTCAATTCCATCATCATTATTAGAAACCATGGTCTGGGAACAACCTCAGAGGGAGTACACAGTAGACTCTGTCTGTTTCCTGCTTATTCATGTAAAGGAATGAATGAGGTTAGGTAGAAACTATAGAGCCTTCTTTTCAGATGAGGTCTAACTCTTAGATGTTCACTCATGTGCTATATAGGAATTAGAATCTATAAAACTTGCATGATGCTATTCAGGAATGCCAACCCTCTTTGGGAACAGAGGAAGCATGAGATGTCAGCTTCCAGGAGACCCAGAAGGGGAGTTGATTTTTCACTATAAATGCTTGGACTATTACACAACCATTCAGTGTATATGGTGAGCAAGAGGAGGTGGGGAGAAGGGAGAAGGGAGAGAGAGGGGAGTGGGCTAGGTATCTATTGTATTAAACTAAGACCCATAGCAGGTAAATGAGCCCAAAGCACTCTTGAATTGCATTATGTGCTCTTGTAGCCTGATTTCCTGAGTTGTATTAGGGGTGCTGCAGAGGCTTCCTATCTACAGGTGAGGAGGAGGCAGGGGAGAAAGAGAATGACAGGTAAGAAACTGCTGATGTGGCAGAATTGTAGAGAAGGCTACACTGCTTTATCTCTCTCTCTCTCTCTCTCTCTCTCTCTCTCTCTCTCTCTCTCTCTCTCTCTCTCTCTCTGTGTGTGTGTGTGTGTGTGTGTGTGTGTGTGTGTGTGTGTGTTTGTGATTCCCAACCTGAATTCTATATTGTTTTTTTGATAAGTGATTAGGAAGAACTTGGAATTAACTACGTGCTCCATGATAAACAGGGATGGTGCCTTCTTATCTAATACCTGATTATTCATGCCCTCACAATGTCACGTCACTCTGTCTTGGATTAATATTGCTATCTTTTGGAAACTAGCCCTCATGCCTAGGGACACATGCTCTGTTGAATAGGAGCTGTCCTTGTGAACTGTCACTGAGCCACCTATTACTGGACAGATTTTAATGAAAGTTAAAAAGAAAGAAGCCATCATTCTCCTGGGATGGACAACAATGTAGACAGGAGAAGGATTTACAGCTTTGATGCCTGTGGAAGTTACTAATGCCTAGCCTGACAAAGGGAAAGTGGTACCTTACCTTAGTCACATGAAAAAGCCAAAGCAATAGAGTACATGGAAGACAGGAACATGCTGGTGGGCCAGTTGGAAACGGTGATGTTAGGGAGGAGGAATGCAGCTCTTGTGGTGGTGTTCACTAAGGTTTTGCTTGCTTTCTAGGTTCCAGGTGGCCCACCATGCAGGGGAGAGAGCTTTAGAAGAGGGGAAATGCATGTTTGCTGGATTGTGCTCACCATGGCACCATGAGAAATGTAGTTAGAGCTACCACAATCCCAGAATGTCAAGATTTGTAAATATAACACATACAAAGACAGACACACATTGCATGATCAAAGATGGCCATCCTTTGTCACTCTTATTTACTTTATATTTTTATTATCTAAGGAAAAGAAAATGAGAAAAGGCAAGTTATCATCGTGTGTCATATCTGGGAAGAGGTCTCGAAGTGAAAATGGTCTTCTTCCACAGACACTTCCATAGTTCTGCCACAGAAATGAGCTGAGTCCTTAAGTACCTCATCAACTTTGGAGAATAAGAAAGAAAGAGCAAAGAATAGGGAAAGGACCATTATGTGGGAGGTGCTATTTTGAAGAGTTTGGAAGAGATACTCCAGGGCACTGTGTAGCTGGGGTCTAAGGGATACCAAAGGTGGACAGGATGGGGAGGGGTGCAGCAAAGAGAGGGCAGGTCCAGAAGCTGAGTGATTTTCTGGCCTTGCATTCTGTTTTTAATGTTACAAGTGGTAATGATGACTTATCTTGAAGATGGGAAGTGAAGAATAGACCCCTGGAAAATGCATGGCAGAGGATGGAGTTGTGTAGAAGCCAAAAGCCCTCGTCCCAGGTGACATTAATGATCAGCATCTATGCCCCCATTACTAAAGTAATACTGTAACAACCACAGACCCAACTTGCCTTTGGCCACTTCTAACTACTGTGCCCCTCTTCTCAGAGTGACTTAGCCTTCTTAGTTAAATAGATCGGTGCACTTAAGATACTATTTTTTAAAGAATGCTGTATTGTTAATACAAAATGGAAAATAGGTTACCATAGGAAGATATTTTACTGTTCAGTTGGTATACAGCAGGTGATAAAGAGTGGAGAGAGATGCAAGGCACCACAGTACCCTCAGAACTGAAAAAAAAAATCTACTGAGGAAATCCTCTTTCTTGGCAACAGGACCCCAGAGTACAGTTAATGATGTGAGCTTATGAAGATACCAGTTTGTATTTTTCTTCACACCTACTGATCACCCAAGCTACCAGATCAGCCTCTCTGGAGCCAGGTCCACCACTAGGCCTAAATATGATTGTCAATCTCTTATATACTGTGTATAGTATTGTCAACTCAATATGTATGGGACCAATGCCTACCAAATAAGGACCTTCCACACTGACCTCTCAAATCCCAGTGAACAATGGTTTTCTTTCCTACCTGGTTTTGAATCTAGAGCCCAGACTGAGTAACCAAATCTAGAATGTGTTTCAGGAAGCTGGTTCTGTTATGTTGCCTGATGTTTTCTCTGGGCTTCTCATTTTTGTGGGCTTTAAGTTCCAGTGACTAGGTTTGGAGCCACAAGGGCATAGTAACATGATGATTTTGAAGGGAAGAACATAACACATGGGCTACTCAGAATGTGCTTGTAAACTGAGCCCAAGGTACCTCTGTTAGCTATCGTAAGCCATATACTGACCACTCTGCCACCAATGATGTTTGCATCTTTTATACTGGCTTCTAAATTTATGAATGGCTCTCTTAGCTCTGTGTGTATATGTGTGTGAAAATATGCTGTATATTCCATACAATGACTGTGGTCTCTTCTCTACCCTTTTGGCTCCCTCCCTTCTTATGTCTACCTTGGGAGTTATTCGGTTATCAGTAACGCAAAGTGCAAGATAAATCAAAATATTGAAAGGTTTTGCACTGTGTAGATAGAAGCTAAGGAGAAAATATTTACCAGAAAGTCTTTGTACACATAGGGCCATTTGCTGATCAATCACACACTGAAGAGATGAATTCTAGGGCAAAAACAAACTTGGATCCAGGCACTGATTTCTCGAGCAGATGAACTTATGTGTCTGGGTTTTCCAAGCTAAGAAGTAAGAAGGCAAGTTCCAAGACAAGGGAGGGTAGAACCTTCACTAGACACTTGCTCCAGCAGTGGGGTCATTAGTTTGTGTCTCAGTGATTGTTTCTATTGCTCTTAAGAGACTCCATGACCACAGCATCATATAAAGGAAAACATTTAATAGGGCTGGCTTGTGGTTCATAGGTTTTGCCCATTATCATCATGGCAGGAAGCATGATGGCATGCAGGCAGAGTGCTGGAGAAGAAGCTGGGAGTTCGATGACTGCATAGGCAGAGAACAGGAAAAGAATATGAGCCACTAGACTTTGCTTGAGCTTCTGAAACCCGAAAGCCCACCCTTAATGACACACTTCCTCGAACAATGCTATACAGCATACATACTCCAACAAGACCATACCTCCTAATAGGGCCACTCACTCTGGGCCTATGACAACCATTTTCTGTCAAACCATCACAACATGTCTCACCTCCCCTGTGCCTTCCAAGGCATGGTGGGGTTCTATCACTCATGAAGCCTATTGAAGAGAGGATGCTTTTTCTATCTGGGTTACACTGCAGGTGCTTCTCTGAGATCTCGGAGATTTGGCTGTGCAGGGACTCCATTTTATCCTCACCAACTCTCAGCCTCTGACTAAGACCCCTGAGGATGATATTTGATCCCTAACCCCTGGCCTCTTAACCCCACTCCCCCATGGAGATGTGTTGTAGAGGATAACACATTCTGTATTAGATATTTTCCTGTAAGGAGTTCTGCAGGAAGCCTCTGCCTCTGGCCTTTGGAAGTGTCACAGTGGGAGAGTCAAGGGGCTTATACGAACACTCAGCCATCAAGGTAACCACATTTCTTCCATGGTTCTAATTCTTTCTAGGACCTGCCTTACCCACATATACCCTCTGCCTTCCTGCTTCTTTCAGAACTGCCTGGGAATGACTTCTGCCTTTCTAAGAATTCTGAATTCAAGAATGTCACTTTCCCCTTTTCAGGACAAAGACATCTTGTTTGTTAAACAGCAGGATCTCGTGAACTTAGATTGAGAAGATTCACATTAAATTTCCCCATAGAAAAATTGATAGATCTTTTTCAATGTGCCACTTCTGAGAGCTAGTTACAAGTTGGAAGTCACTGCTCACTTGGAGAAACCTTTTCCCCAGCATTACAGCTGGCTGAACTCTTGCACTGCTCTATTTGCATCACTGTAGGGTCTTTCAGGACTGTTAGTCTACAGTACCTAAAAGTCACATGAAATATGTGTTTCCTTTCTGTCCTCAGGCTGGAGAGAGCCATCTACTCTCAGACGTGTGTTTAGTGCTGCCAAATTGCCTTGGCAGCTTGAGGAGATGAGTGTAGAAGCCATCACTGTATAAGAAAAAAATGACCCAGAAATGACTTATGTGAAGAAATCACAAGACTCATAAAAGGCATTCTGATATCTGCAGTCACACACATTTGTCTTTAAGATGATGGTATTTTCTGGAATGCTGAGCCAGCCTTCCCAGTGCATGGCCAATTTGCTTGGAATGGTCTTGGAGACACCCTCCTCCTTCTCATTTATCAAGGAGGTGTCCTTCAGCTACTAGAGAGCTTCCATGTGTGTATATTGGGTTCCTTCTTGAGTGGTAGGACTCACGTGCTGGGGAATCCTGAGGCAGCAGACACTGGTGCATTTGATATGATATGAATGATCACAAAGTAGAGTTGCCACAAGATAGGGGTGCAGGGTTCCTCTCCCAAACAAAGTAGCTTTTGAACACCTCAGGTGTCCACTGTGGAAATGCAACTCAGTGAATGGGTTTGGGGCTTGGAATGCATTAGAGTGAATTATTCCTGCTAAGCCCAGTGGCTTTCTCTCCCATCCTCTTGCCTCTTCATACTCCTGTGTTCAAGGTTAACATTTTTTCAATCTAAACCTATCATAGAACACTAAGTGAACTGAGTTTGGAGTCTCAAGGTTGAATGATTGAAAATGGAAAATGACTGCAACCACCCACACCCTTTCCCTTGCCTCCAAAACCTATCGGTCCCAACCCTACAGGCAGTTAAAGGTCATTGGCTATTTCTTCACTAACTTTCACATAGTGATTGATGCTGATGAGGAATGTAGCCCAATACCTAGTAAAATGAAGGATCTGGTATCCCAGAAACTCAGCATGTTGCCCTCAGTGGTTCCAGTCCACTGTAGAGCTGACCAGTGAATGTCTGTGCCCAGTAGAAGTAAAGGTAAGGAAGGCAGACCAGGACATGGGAATCTGTGGACTTCCATGCTTTGTCGCTTTCACTTATCAGTAGTAACATGGGTACACACTGGATCTGTCTCCATGGAGTCCTCAAGTCTCATGAATTCTTCTCATATCTGCCATGTTCCAGGCTCTGAAAGAGCACTGGGGACCTTCTGTGTAGGATGAAGAGGAACTCAAATGCTCTGAAGATGTAGAATGATTGACATGCCCCTGACAGGTTTTTCTCCTCATTCTTTTCTTGCATCAAATGTCATTTCTCTTTTTCTCAAAGATCACCTTTAATATTGTCCTTTTCTGGGTTTCAGAAAGGTTTTTAACACCTTTAGCTGATAGATCATTTTACTTGTAAGGGGAAAACATTTTTTTTTCATGATTAAAAGAAAGTATGGAGGAAAGAGGAAGATTATGGAATAAATAATCCATAGATGATTATTTGTTAGGGAGAGGTGTGTGTGTGTGTTGGGGGTGAAATAAATGAAGATGGCAAAAGCAGACAGAACCCAGGCAAGCTGAGGGCACTGCAATAGACCAGTAAGCAGCAAAAAGCTGAATTCCAGGAACATATTCTCAGTAGTGCAGAATACAATGATCTAAGTTGATACTTAAAGATCCTCATTTTGCTCACTCATTCTTGAGGATTAAAAATGGAGGTCATAGTACAAGACAGCTACATCAGGGTCCCTTCAGCAAAATCTTGCTGGCATATACAATAGTGTCTGGGTTTGGTGGCTGATTATGGGATGGAACCCCTGGTGGGCAGTCTCTGGATGGTCCATCCTTTTGTCTTAGCTCCAAACTTTGTCTCTGTAACTCCTTCCATAGGTGTTTTGTTCCCTATTATAAGGAGTAATGAAGTATCCACATGTTGGTCTTCCCTCTTCTTGATTTTCTTGTGTTTTGCAAATTGTATTTTGGGTATCCTAAGTTTCTGGGCTAATATCTACTTATCAGTGAGTACGTATCTAATGACTTCTTTTCAGATCCTCCAGATACATCTATTTGCCCAAGAATTTCATAAATTCATTGTTTTTAATAGCTGAGTAGTACTCCATTGTGTAAATGTAACACATTTTCTTTATCCATGCCTCTGTTGAGGGACATCTGGGTTCTTTCCAGCTTCTGGCTATTTTAAATAAAGCTGCTATGAACATAGTGGAGCATGTGTCCTTATTACCAGTTGGAACATCTTCTGGGTATATGCCAGTGCCTGGTAAACATAGAAGTGGATGCTTATAGTCAGCTATTGGATGGAGAACAGGGCCCCCAATGGAGGAGCTAGAGAAAGTACCCAAGAAACTGAAGACGTCTGCAACCCTATAGGTGGAACAACAATATGAACTAACCAGTACCCCCAGAGCTCATTTCTCTAGCTGCATATGTATCAGAAGATGGCCTAGTCGGCCATCACTGGGAAGAGGTACCCCTTGGTATTGCAAACTTTATATGCCCCAGTACAGGGGAACATCAGGGCCAAGAAGTGGGAATGGGTAGGTAGGGGAGCAGGGCGGAAGGAGGTTATAGAGAACATTCGGGATAGCATTTGAAATATAAATAAAGAAAATATCTAATAAAAAAGAATAAAACATGGAGGCCATCAATTGTTCATTAATATGTGTTCAACTTTTGAATTCTCCACAAAATGTTAAATGCTGCATCTAGAAAAAAAGCATGTGCTTAGGTGGGGACCAGCATCTAGACTCCTCATGTCTGTACCCTTTATGTTCCCCCATCTTCCCTCTGCCTCTCACTGGTCACCTTTAGCCTGACAGAGACAATGCTTTCCATGTCTGTGGCTTCTTTTTAAAATGTACTTTTATTACATTCAGTGTGTGTGTGTGTGTGTGTGTGTGTGTGTGTGTATGTATGTATGTATGTATGTATGTATGTGTCTGTTCTGGTGGCATATTTATGATAGAAGTCAATTCATAGGAATTCGTTCTTTTCTTCTGCCACGTAGTTTTTGAGATACAAACTCAGATAATCAGGCTTAGTAACAATTATGTTTACCATTTGAGCCATCTTGTTGGCACCAGATCTGGGGCTTCTCAGTCAGCGGGACAGTGTGAAGAGCCATAGGGATGGGAGTGAAGCAAAATATCTGGCAAGGCCCACAGGGCTCTGCCTTCTTTTGTTGTCTATGAATTGCTGTTTCCCCTCCAGAGACACCTTGCAGTCAGACACAGGATTCCCCAGGTCTTAGCAGAGATGTATGACATTGTTTTAGTATCCTATATCCTCAAACACATGGGAAATTAGGGGTCTGGGGATTGTGGATACACAAGGCTCTGAGATTCTGAAGCCTTCCTTCACCCCATTTATAGCTTCAACCCACTCCCCTCGGGCTTCCCTTCTCCCCTTATAACTGGCCTGTTCCACTCTTATTCATGTGTGCAAGTGAACACATTTACAGTTCTTGCAGTCATGTTTACACATATTCACATTGGGCTGATGCAACCATGTGCACCCACATGTAATCTTGCATATCTGTGCTCATGCTGGATTTATGCACTCTTGTGTAGGACACACTCCTGTGTACATATATGTAGTCTTGTTTGTGTGACATATCCATGCATACTATACACTTGTATACATATATGGGCATGGTGGATGTGTTATGTGCATACTCATGACACATCTGTACACTCATGAACATTCTTAAGTATTCACACACACACACCCCTAGCTTCACCTTGTGGAAATATTTCAAGTGAAGCACAACTTCTCTCTATCTCTTGGGAAGTGACTACCAAAGCTCTGGTCCTGTGTTCACTTTCACTATGAAAGATGTGACAAGTCCTGGCTTAATTTCAGCACTGAAGACAAGGCTGGCTCAAAAGTTTGTATTTTCTGAGTGCTGAGTAGGAGGGAGGGATGTGTGCTGAAATGGCCTTCAGTAGTGCCAGTCACAGCTCAGTATGATATTCAGACTGGGCTATTTGGACATAGTCTGGTGTCTATGTCTGCTATCATTTATGTATCAGTATATCATCTATCTTTCATTTATCTATTTATGATCTATCTATTTATCAGTCTATTAATTATCATTATCATCATCTGTCTGCATATCTTACATCAATCATCTGACATCTATTATCCTATACCCATATATCATAAATATTTTTCCTCCCATTTATGTCTGTCTGTCTATCTATCTATCTATCTATCTATCTATCTATCTATCAGTTATTGGTCTATCTTTTATTTATCTATCATGTATCATGTATTATCATCTATCTATCATCTCTCTGTCATCTATCTCTACCACCCATCATTTATCTATGGTACCTTTCTTTCATCTCTTTATACTGTATTTATCTGTATCTAGCTATTACCATCACTATCATAAATGTATTAATCTATATCTATCAATTAATAATCAACCTTCCTGCATCTATTGTCTATCTCTCTCTGTTTGTCATCTTACATAACCATCAGCTTGGGGAGATGGGTTAGCTAATAGGCATGGGGATGTTTCTAGACAGGAGGGATAACTTGTCATGCCCTAAAGCACTGTAGCATAACTTTTGTTGACAACAATTAATTGAATTTCAGAATAGCTAGGAGAGGATTTTAAACATTTCCAATCTAAAGAGATGGGAAATGCCTGCAGTGACAGATGGATGTGCCACTGTCCTTCTCATCTGATCATGGTACATTGTCAACACTAACTGAAATACCACATTGTATCTCTAATTTATTACTGCTAAATGTGGTGGTTTGAATATTCTTGACCCATGGGAAATGGCGCTATTAGAAGGTGTGCCCTTTTTGGAGAAGATGTATCCTTGTTAGAAGTGTGTCACTGTAGAGGTGGGTCTTTGAAGTCTTATATATATGTGCCAAAATGATCCAGAGCCTCCTCTTGTTTGCCTGGGTAACAGTCTTCTGACTGCCTTCAAATCGGGATATAGAGCTATCAGCTCCTTCTGCAGCACCATGTCTGCCTGGATGCTGCCATGCTTCTCATCATGATGATAACTGACTAAACCTCTGAAACTGTAAGCCATCCCCCATTAAATGTTGTTCTTTGAGTTCTTTGAGTCATGTTCTTTGAGTCATGGTGTCTCTTCACAGCAATGGAAACTCTAACTAAGATACTAAGTATGTACCAATGATAAAAGTTGGGGCTGGAAAGATGGCTCAATGGTCAAAAATACTCTTGCAGAGGGGCTGGAGTTTGGTTTCTAGCACCATGTCAGTTGGCTTCCTCTGTAAATTACTGCCTGCAACTCTAGATCAGTGTTTCTTAATGTGTAGGAGTTGAATGATCCTATTATACTGGTAGGATATTAGATATTCTGCATATCAGATATTTACATTATAATTCATAACAGTAGCAGAATTATAGTTATGAAGTAGCAACAAAAATAATTTTATGGTTTAGAGAAACTACAACATGAATAGCTGTATTAAAGGGCTATAGCATTAAGAAGGTTGAGAACCACTGGTCTAGATCCAGGAGACTCTGATGCCCTCTTCTGGACTTTTCAGAAACCTGTACATGCCTGGCAGAACTAACACACACAAACATGTACACACACATGCATATACATGTAAATGAAATAAATCTTTTACAAATTAATTACCTAATTTGAAGTAGAATTACAAACCTATTGGGCTGCCTCCACAGATTCTGCAGATGGTTACTGGAGCTATAGGAAGGGGTGAGCTGCTCTGTGCATCCCCTGTTGGGCAGTGAGAATGGTGAACCCCACAGTCACATCAGCACCATCCTGTTTGGGATTCCAATTTAATGCTTAAGTCATTTCAGAATTTTTTCCACAATTAGATGAACCAACCGTTTTTTTAAAAGTCCATAAATAATCATTTTTCCAGGAACCCCCATTTAGAAGTAGTTTGTGTTAGATCAAACATATCTGGAAATAGCTCTTTCACCTCAGAAGACTCTTCCCATAGCAGTAGGTAAAGTTAAATAAATGTCAATAAATGAAGTGTTTCCACAGTTGAATGCTGAGGAATGAGGGTTTTAGAGCAGTGAATGTTGAAGCAAGAAGAGACTATTTTTCTCTATCATATTCTATTTGAAAAGCAACATCCTCTGGCTTCCATTGTTCCACTTAAACTTGCCCTTTACGTATTAACAGTGCATCACATATCTACAACTTTGTCATTCTCCAATACTTGTCTTCATTATGAAGCCTAATTACTTTAAATGTCCTATATATTTCTGCCCATGAAAAGCTAGATATTTTTCTAGGCTCATAATGGAAGAAAACTTAGAAAATAAGATTAGTCACTCTGGTATATCTAATTTACATTATCTCAAATATAGTGATAATAAGTCAATGAAAACTTGGTTTGCTGTGTATTTGAAGTAGGAATCACACATGGCTTTTAAATTAAACTGATTTGTGAGCCAGGATAAGACAAAACCAAAGCTGAAGTCAATAAATTAGAAGGCAGGCCATATTTCTTTTCCACCCCATCTTGATCCATTACTGAGACAATTGGCTTCAGCTCTGCTTGAGGGTCGCCCCTTTTGACCTGCAGTCAGATAGAAGGCTGGCCACAGTTAATAAATTTAATGCTACAATCTCAGAATTGTTCCAGTATCTATTGAGGCCATATCGACTAAGCCCTGTAAAGAGTTCACAATACTAGTGAAGTCTTGTGTGGTTCCCTGAACATCTTGGAAAGAAGTAGTGACAGCATCGAAGTGCAGCCTTCTGGGAAAGACTGACTCCACAGGAAGATGGCCAGTTCTGGGAAAAGTCTTCAGTCAGGACTGGAAGGGGTTCCTGAACACGTGCCTAAAAGGTGTCTGTGGAAAACTGTGCCCACCAAAGCCTCCCACTAGTGAGGGTAGACAGTCTGAGGATGGCATCTTCACAGCTTTCTTTTTAATTTCATATAATTAGAATAGTACAATTACTAGAAACTAGAAGAGATATTTACAATAGTTCCACTGAAAAATACTTGAGTATTTTCTGCTCTGTAGATGTAACTATTACTGATTAGTACTTGGAACCTAAGATGCAGGTGGTTCTGAGTCATATTTCATTCTTTGTTATACTTATACACAAGTCTATACTAAGTACCACGATCCTTATTTGTGGTTCAACTTGTATGCTGTCAAATACTTCTAATAGTAGCTTCCTCAAGCATGGCCTTACTGTTGGATGCCATCTCTGGCAGCATTGCCTCATAATTTGGACAGACACAATGCTGCCACAAATGAGACTGATGAGTCACGAGGTCAAAACTGACAAATGTAAATTGGATATTCTATCGTATACTATATATCTTGAAATGCATAAGCATTGCATATGCCAGAATCCAGCTAACTACCATGTCTGACATCATCTGGTTATAATTCCTGATGATGATATTTGAAATCTGTGTCAGCAATATTCAAAAGAATAATATGTTCTGCATTTTGTGTTAATGCTGCTCACTGTCTACACATGAGGCCACCAGCACTCATGTTCCTTGTAATTGGCCTTATCTGTCCCATGGACCTTATTTCTGGGAGCTGTCACCATCTTCTGGATCATGATGACCAGTTATTCTCTGTGTCTCTGTGACTTCTAGTCTGTAACTTCTCAAGTATAAGTAGGGTATGTAGTGTATCCTTCTATCCCTAATCAAAGTGGCCCTCGTGATTTATCCATGGTGTTGTGAGTAGCAGGAGGTCCCTCTGTTGGCGTTCTGGGTACACACCACACTTCACTTGTTTGCACTAATCTGCTGTCTTTCACTTGGTTCTATATCATGCATATGACATCCAACACTGGAAATGCATACATCACTCTGATATTGATTCCACTGCTTTTGTCTATTTGGCCAGTAGGGATACTGGGGCACATAATAGTTCTTTAAGAAAAACTCTGAAGAGTTTCCATGTCATTTTCCACAGTGTTTGTACTAACTTATATTCCTCCAAATAGTATACAAGGCTTCCCTTATTTCTGCACCATCACTGACCAATACCACTTTTCTTCTTATTACAACAGTGCTACGACACCATTAAATATCTTTTTGTGGTTCTTTAAATATATTTTATTAGTTATAATAATTGATTCAACCACCCACTCACTGTTCTACTCCTAATTTCATGCCCAGTTGTATTACCTATACATTAATGGGTTTGGAGACATGCATGGGTACATGCTTGACCGACCAGGGGACAAACTCTCTCTCCACTAAAGCCTGTCAACTGTCCTTAAGTCCAAAGTTAGGGGTAAGACCTCATGAACTTTTCATCCCTCTGTGCTGGAATGTTCACTGGCGTCATCCATGCAGACCATGAGTTCATGAGTGTGCTGTCCTATCAGGACCAGGAGACACTGTTTTGTTCCTGTACTCCCTGATATCTAGATCTTAAGGTGTTTCCACCCTCTCCTCCACCATTGTCCCTAACCTTTGAGGCAGTTGATATAGATGTCCCATTTGTCACTAAGTATAGTATTGAAACTTGTTCTGTAGACTCTGATCATTTGTGAGTTTCTTCATCACCTACTTTCCACTACACAGAGAGACTGCTCTGATGAGGTCTGAGAGCAATGATGTCCAAATAAAGACACAATGTAGGGGGCACTTTGACACTGTGCTCACTTTGCAAAGTAATTGCATTTGATTCACCTCCAGGGCCTGGGACATCTTCTTTTGTTTGTTCCTTGCTAGAGTTTCAGTACCAGGTATGTGTTTATTCCAGTGAAGTCATTCTGAAATCCAAGCAGAGGTTAGTCAACTCCATAACATTTGTGCTACTCTTGCACCCATGGAATCTCCAGTGGCATGTCTTATCTTTCCATTGCTTGTAGTTCAGTGTTGACAGCTGCCAAACACTGTTAAAAAAAACTTCCCAATAATTATACACCTGATTTCTCTGTGTCCTTTAACAAATGTCTGTGGTATCTTAAGCAATATGTCTCACTTTGTAGCTCTAGCAGACTTGGAACTCCCTGTGTAGACCAGGCTGGCATGGAACTCACAGAAATCTATCAACCAGCTCTGTCTCCCAAGTGCTAGGACCAAAGTTGTGTGTTACCATACCGATCATTACCAACACGTTGTTTGTTACCCAGAGTAAGTAACAGCACTGGCCTGTATTGTTTGGGGGCTCTCCAGAACACCCCAGCCAACTAGAGGAGAAGTAACCCACACTAACTCTGGGCTTTTTATTTAACAACCTGGATTCTGACAGAAGCATAATCCCCTGTGAGAGTAATGCTAAGCTAAATTATTGCATATGAAAAATGAAAAATGGGGTGTGTGTGTGTGTGTGTATGTATGTATGTATGTATGTAACTTATAAAATAGTAGGCTTCCATGTGGTTTTATCAAACACCCTTAACTTTAGTTAGTTCTCCTCCACCCTTTCCTCCTCCCTACACAGCCATCCATGTCCCCATCTAAACCTCCGGCTCCATTATCCCCCTTTCTTCATATCACCTGTTTTCTATGATTCTTCTCTCCTTAAGATCTTTCTTCCCAGCCGGGTGTGGTGGGGCACGCCTTTAATCCCAGCACTCAGGAGGCAGAGGCAGGCGGATTTCTGAGTTCGAGGCCAGCCTGGTCTACAAAGTGAGTGCCAGGACAGCCAGGGCTACACAGAGAAACCCTGTCTCGAAACCCCCCCCCCAAAAAAGATCTTTCTTCCCACTTCCCTTCAGTGATGATCTTTTTTATTAATTTATTTTTTATTAGATATTTTCTTTATATAGTTTCCTGACTCTGCTGGATACTGGACTCCAAGTTGAGCAGACAAAGTTAGAGATCTGATGCCTAGTCCCATCTTTCTGGATGTGGGTTACCTCCATAAGTATGTTTTTTGGTTTCACCATTTACCTGAACATTTCATGATTTCCTTACTTTATGGCATCATATATAGCCACCACATTTCACTCTCCATTCGGCAGTAAACAGATATTGAGGCTGTTTGCATATCCTGGCTATTGTGAACAGAGAAGTGATTGATATGACTGGGCATGTATCTCCGTAGTAGGATACAGTCTCTTGGATGGATAGATAGATGCCCAGGCATGGCCATCTTACCCTCAAGTCTGTCCCCACATACTTTTAAATCTGACATTGGTTTGTTCTAGCTTTGAGCCTTCTGTGTTTATTGTATCTGGGTCTCATGTGTTTTCTCCCTTTTGGTATATTGCCTCTTCTCACTATAAATGTTTTTCTCTTCTATACTGAAAATGTGGGGTTTGAAACCTCATTTATCTATTTTGTCTGTGCTTTGGGGATTTCAAGTCCCCACTTCTTTTTAATACTTAAAGGAAAAGCAGAAGCTCTCATGGTCAAATCAGCCTGTGGTTTGATGGCAATGTAGAAGGTGGCAGGCAGATATACTATCCCCAATTCCACCCTTGAAACAGCATGTTAGAAATTAGCATCTCAGATTAAGAGGGCCAAAGAACATTGTAGCAGACTGTCCCATTCCCTTGCTGCTACTCCATTCTAATCATTATCAGTTTGGTTCCTTTACATTCATTTTTATTAAGGTTTATTTACCAATTGTCATTTTCTTCCATTATCTCCTTGAGATTGGGACTTTGTATATTTTATTTATTTCTTCACATCTGATTCCTAGAGTGTGACATAGTATATGTTCAATGTAAATGCTCAAAATGAGTAATGAAAATCTAGAAATTCAAGTAAAGATAGGTAGATGGGCAGTAAACTGTGGTTAGGGAGCAGATATATAATAATTGGTTTTAAGACAAAATTGGTAGATTTATATAATCTGTTAACTATAGTTCAGATGTTGAAATAAAGTCTAATCACCAGGGATTATGGGATAATGTCTATAAATTATACTGGTCTTTGGAGACAGTCATACTGGCAATGGGACAGAATTATGTGTGGTTTCAACACATTTTATCTTAAAAGCTCATATTTCATATCTATCGATTTTTTTCCAAAATATGCATTACAGAAGTCCAGTTGTTCTTGGCGTGTGGTATAAAGACAGCTTTTTGGACAAATAAACTGGAAATTCCATGTACTTTGCATCCTCTTAAATAGGCACTGGTTTGCATACTAATTCTTATGAAGCTGAGATTTTCCTTCAAAACGGAAAAGCACTTAGCTCATTAACCCAAGAATTTTGCCTGTTGGGTTGGCTCAGAATTAATGACTTTTTGACATCTTCAGACAGTGTACCACTGAGCAGTTGTGAGTTGATTTATCATGAGACTTGAGAAACACTAATTCCAATATCTCCTGTGAGATGTCTCTGTTCCGTCAGAAGGAAAGAAAGCACACTTATTTCTTCCCTCATGTTTTATTTGCTATTGACTTTATGGATCCACACAGATGGCTGTCATATCTTTCCCAGAGACTCATGCATTTACTCATGTTCCCTCAACATCTACCTGGGTAGTATTACTTCCTGTAACAGTTGACCTGTGGGATAGGTCAGATGGTAGGCAGAGAAGAATTCTATGTCCTCAGTGTGATGCTTGCCTCACATGCTACCTTACCTCCAACTTGCCTCATGGACTTGTCAAACTATCCCAGACAATGCCCTATCACTGGTTCCAATAACCAGGCTTCCTGCTTTTAGATTCATCTCTGGAGCGAAAACAGTCGTTCATCTTATTCTAGAATGAATGTCTTGCTGTCCCCTAAGATAAATGCTTCTGTTCCTGTAAGACATATCTCTGAATGTTCTAAGGAGTATGGTGAATGTTGACGGTAGGAATATAAGTCCTTCACAGAGATGTCTTCTTGGACTTTCTGTCCTTGCTTCTGTAAAATATTTAGTCACATAAGACAATTCAGAGTCCAAAATTCTCTCATATGTATATTCCTGTTTAATCCATAAACCTTCCTTGGAGGCTGCAACAATGGTATGGCAATGAAGGGCACCAGTTGCTATTACAGAAGACCCAGGTTGAGTTCTGAGCACCTACATGGCAGATCTGTAACACAGCACCTTCTTCTGAATTCTAGAGCTATGGCATGTACATTGTATACAAATGTATATGCCAATTAAACATCCATTCATGCTAAATAAATAAATAAATAAATACATTTAAAAAGTTAAAATACCACCTCTACTTTCTTCTATTTTTGTGGTGACCCTTAAGGTTTACAAGGGGACTTTTCAGCATAAACTTTAGAGAGTTCAATCTTATCCACATTTGTGTAGCAAGCTTAAGGCTAGCCTGGACTACATTCAACTTACTCTATCTTGCTATAACTACCAGCACGCAAAACAGTCTCCTGTGGATTTCTGGGTCTGCTACATTGTTAGAGTTGAGAGACAACATTAGGTCATCTCTTGGTGTCCTCCTTCTGTTGGTAATTTTGGACTGTCTTTTTCTTGGTGCTGTCTAGGGTTGGTGCAAATGTGCAATTCTCCTGTGAGGACAATTATGTACTCCAAGGTGCCAAGGGAATCACCTGTCAAAGAGTCACAGAGACCCTTGCAGCATGGAATGACCACAGACCCATCTGTCGAGGTAAGGTGCCCAGTAAGATAGCCCAGACTCTCCCCAGGGCAGGATATACTCCTGAAAACAGGGTAAAGTTTAAGGGGGAGGCATGGTTAGTACAAAGGGAAGATTTGGTAATATGTGTGTCTTCATGATGATGTGGGTCAGAAGAAAGCCCCTCAAGGTTTCTTAGGTGATAAGTCCTCTAAAGCTACTAATGATCTCATGATAGGACATATGTGAGCAAATCTGATACATTGAGCTCACACAAACACACATGCATATACACAGGAGGACACACACACCATATATTGGTAGCCCTCTTCATATGTGAACAGTGTCTACATATTCTTAGAAACACCTACTAAACCTTAAATCCCTAGCCCTTTGGTTGCACTGTAAATGCAATGAGTAATGGAAAGAACTTGTCAAGCTTGGTCTAAGATCTTCATTAAATTAACCAATGGTCTTTGAGTGTTTGCATATATTTATTTACATATACATGTGTGTGAATAGGTCTGAGCCCACAAACATGCCATGGTTCCTGTGGAGGCCAGGATAACTTCCAGAAGGCGGTAATCTCTTTCCATCATCATGGTGGCACTTCAGTCTTCATTTAATAACTGGCAAGCTGTCTTGCCAGTTCATAGTATATTCCCTTAAACTACACTTTGATGTGATTTACCAAAGAAAATAGTCACCATCACCATTGTCTACTTTCATCAAATGATATACATGAAATTAAACAGAAATAAAATATCAATATTCTTCTCTTATGAATTGTATGACTCCTGCCCTTAAGTTTGGAAATCATATAGAGTCAAATAGAAAATTGACTTAACTGTTCTATGTGAAAAACACTTTGAAATTAGAAGAAAACTAGGTTTGGACTTTATGCATTTTTTGCATCTATCTCATAAAATAACTTGTATAAACTGAGAGTTTTAAAAGAAAAATAAAGTACTAACTGGGCCATAGAAAGTTCCTCAAATAACGTCTTTCACATCCATGTAGACATTTCAGTTTTGTTCATGTATGTGCACAGGTGTGTATACCCAAGCATGCATGCATGGGGGCCAGATGTCAATGATGAATAACTTTCCTAATAGTCCCTCCCTTTATTTTTAAATATGAGGCCTCTTCAAACCACCCTTTCCTGCTTCCTTGGGATGTGTTTGACTCTGTCCCTCAGTCCGGGGTTCTAGACACGCCAGGCCTAACTTTTCCAGGATGCTAGAGATCCTCAAGCCTAGCCCAAGAAGACCTCTAACACTGAGCCATCTTCCAAACTCCTGACCCTTTTAGCCTTGTAAGAGAATGGCTGGCTCACATGTTGTGTCTTTAAGTTTTCTAAACACACTGCCTGCACGGATCCACAGTCAATAAAAACAATTTGCAAAGGTCATGCTCAAGTACCACCTACAACAGAAGTTGATTTGACTTTATTCCTCATAGACACTCATGCCCTTTTTGAGCACATTTTGAAAGAGAACATCCCTGTCCATTGAGTTGGGAAGTCCTGGTAAATAATGTGTACAGAAAATCATGACCTTGTGCTGGGTAGTTTCACAGACATAATGGCAGAAATCATTGGGTATCTCACCCCTGTAGTCCAAGGACAGAAGAGGCACCTGTAGGAGGATGCTTCACTTTAGGGAAGCCAATATGCTAACCCTGATATGAACATCACTCACTCAGGAAGACAGGTACTGAAACATCACAGGACCCTGATTAGTGCATTGCTTTGCTTGCTCTTCTGCTCTGTCAGTTAGATACACTTGATTGAATCATCATCTTTACATTCTAGAATAATGTTCTTTTCTACCTGGAGCAAGTTCTTGGATAGTTTCCTGATAGAGGGTGTAGTTTGCTGGCATTTGCCACAGCAGACAAGATAAAAAAAACCTTCAGTACTTTTAAATCTCATGTTGTTGTCCATAGTGGCTCACAGAGACTGAGCCACTAACCAAAGAACATGCAGGGGCTGGAGCAAAACATGCTACTAGACCTGCAGCTTGGTTTTCATGTGAGTCCCCTAATAACTGGAGCTGGGGCTGTCTCTGAATCTGTTGCCTGCCATTAGATTTCCTTTCCCTAACTGAACTGTGGGTTGAGTCTCATTGGGAGAGAATATGCTTAGTCCTACTCAACTGAACGTTACTTGGTAGGTTGTACCCAAGAGGGACTTCCAGCTCTCTTTGGAGAAGGGGAGGAGGTAATGGGAGAAAATATTTGAAAGCTTGGGACTGGAAGGAAAGGTGGGAGGGAGATGTGATCTGGATATAAAGTGAATAGATAAATAAATAAATAAATAAAACCTATGGGTAGCAAAATGAGCTAGTGAGTCAGAGTACTCTCTATTGCCAGATCTGCCTACAGGAGTTCTGTCCTTCCATGTGATACAAGGAAAGAACTGAATCTCACAAGTTGTCCCCTGACCTCCACAGGTCTGCTGTGGTATCTTTATACCACTCTCCAGAATAAATAAATTAAATGCAATAAAAATGTATAAGAAAGAAACCTAAAACCACTATGTGTGTCATACTGGTAGACGTTACAGTAGATCAGCACAATACACACACACACACACACACACACACACAATGTGTTCTTTCAATATTTGAAAAAAAAGTCAAACAAGACTAATATTAGTCCATTTTATTGTAAAATTTCTAATCAAGCAAGGTTGGAAAAGCATTTAATATTTTAAGTAAATACAAAGTCTAGATATGAAGTTTCTTCAGATTCAACCACACATTGAATTTCCTTTTAAGTTAATTCATTTTGTGAAACCTTGTCTTTAACACTTTAATATGCCTTTCCTGCATTCAGTTAAGTCCACTTATTTATTTATCCATTCACATATTCAATTAACATAACATTGTGCCTGCTGGCAGGGGGCTGGGATGTTGTTGTGCCTGTCTTCCTGAGGGATGGTCACATCAGGGTTAGGAGATTGGCTTTCCTAGCATGTAGCATCATCCACCCTCTGCCTCCTCTGTCCTGGGACCACAGGCATGAGATACCTCATGATTTCTGTCTTTACACCTTTGAAAATACACAGCACAAGCTAGGCATTTCATGTTCACATTACTGATCAGGATTTGCGAAGTAATGCCTAGTGCCCATTGACTCTCCTCCCTGCTCCTGTTCCTAGCCCAATTCTCTCCTGCTTTCACAAATTGCTACTTTGCCCTCTGGAAAAAATGTCATTTCTTCCTTGACTTCAGATGTGAAAAGAGCCACCTAATGTTCTGTGCTTGCGTGTGTGTCCCTTAACAATCTCCAAGCTCTATCCAGAGAAGCTTTCTCTGCTTTGGCATTTGCTGAGAGGCCAGGCAGTGTGACTTTTAACTTCTGGAGATGGGGCAAAAGTGAGAAAAGGTCTCAGTCATGTGCGTTGTGTCTGTCATGGCTGGGCATTCAGGCTTTATGGAGCCTTGAGGACCTCTCAGCCAGTTTTCGGTGGGATAACTTGTCAATGGGACCATGTGGTCACTTTCAACGGTGTTCTACTTCTGATAAACTCCAGCATCTTTTAAGATGTGAGGCATCTCTTGCCACCTAAAGATGCAAGATGTTTCAACACTAGTTAGTTTAGGATCACTCTCTCTATTATCAACACTTTATTATAAACAGTGAAAAGAAATCATACATCAGATTCCCACATGGCCTGTACATCTCAGCTTGATATCCACATTTGTCAATTATGATTCTCTCTACCTGACAGTGGCCCTACAAGCTCATCACTTATAAGCTGGGGCCTCCAGATCTCAAATACAAGGATAATGTGGGCTACATAGCAAAATCTTGCCTCAAAATAATCAATAAATTCCTGCTTTATGAGCTCTCTAGATTCATTCAAGCACTGATTTCTACCAGTTCAAGGCCACCGAGGTTTTTTCCACTTCCTCCAGTGAGCATGAAAGAGCAGGACCAAGAAAGGGAGGGGAGAGGAAAGTCAGTGGGCCAACAAGTTTTCTTAAGTTCTTGCTGCTCCCACCTCTGCCCATTTTAAAGCTGTCCTCCACTGTTTAATAGCAGCACCTCAGATCACACAGCAGATTCTGTGTAAGTCACATTCAAACAGAAAATAATGCCAGGAGGATGGGGGTGAATGTTTGGTTTCTGGCACTGTCTTGCTCTTTACTGACCAAGTGCAGAAAGATACAGAGATAGAAAGCAAACAGACTGGATTCCCAAGCACCCATTACACCTATTATCCTCAGACCAAGAGGGAATGTTATTTTATTTTTTTAGGGAAGACTTGTAAACAATTATCTGATAGGGTACCAACCACAGACCAGTGAAAAGACAGAGCCCAAGGCTAGCTGGATGTAGAAGAGAATCATTGGTCCTGCTTCTAGGAACAGACTTATAGTGAGCAGAGGAAGGCCATAGAGGAGAAGCAACCAGAAGTTTTAAACACAGAGCCACTTTATTCCTTCCCCAGTTTTCAGACAGGTCAGTAGCTCCTGCAAAATGTCACGTTGGCTGTCTTAGTTAGGGTTTTACTGTTGTGAACAGACACCATGACAAAGGAAACTCTTATAAGGACATTTGATTGGGGATGGCTTATAGCTTCAGAGGTTCAGTCCATTATCATCAAGGCAAGAGCATGGCAGCACCTAGGCAGGCATGGTGCAGGAGGAGCTATGAGTTCAACATCTTGTTCCAAAGGCAAACAGGAAGAGACTGGCTTCCAGGAAGCTAGGACAAGGGTCTTAAAAGTCACACTCACAGTGACACTTCCTCTAACAAGGCCTCATCTCCAAATAGTGCCACTCCCTGGGCCAAAAATATTCAAACCATCTTATCAGCTGATCTCACCTCTCTGGACTTGTTCTGAGGAAGTTACATTCCCACACGCCTCCCCCCCCCCCCGGACCCCCAATAACACACACACACACACACACAGGTAAAATTCACACCACATGTGCCATTTTACAACTATCAAACAGCCATCTCTAAGCACCAAAACTAAATGGGTGAATTTAGCTTTATTGATATACTTACTGGATACTTAGTGCCAAAAATATTATCTACACATTGATGTAAAGATTATAATGTGATGTCTGTATCCTGAACCTTTTCAGACACACTGTCCCATGGGAATACTGAGTGGATCTGATGGTTCTAACATGCCTAGCTTCTGACCAGACATGTTGGGCCTGTCTCATGAATCACCCATCACTGTGTTAGACACAGTATGCCTGCTTCCCAGCCTTGGAGTCATCAATACCCTAGGTTTGTTGAGATGGCACATCTCAGTGACTCATCGTCATTTTTCTGGATGGAATCCACAGCAGAATTTACTTTCTTCAATTAAAATCCATAGATTTTCTACACTGGCCTTTTCCAAGTGTGAAGATGTCCTCATTCCTTCCTTTGAATGACCCCTTTACTGGCACCTGATGACGGACTGACGGATCATGAAGAGCTAAAAATTGGGCTCTTCTCTATTTCTATAAAAAGATGATACCCTGTCTCTAACAGGTACAGAGAAGTGGATATCACACTTCTCTAAGTTTCAAATAGTTCTCAAAATAGATTGCAGAAGCAATTGGCAAGCTTTGAGTGAGCTCCATATTGGGGGTGCAATCTACTCAAGGCTGACTGTGGGGATATTTAGCCAGCTGTGGGAAGTCCCCTACAGTGAATGCAATGTCCGAAGCCCATTTATTTTTACCACCATTACAAGTAGTTTGTAGAGAGATAACAACCCGATGTGGATTCCCCATTTCATTTGTAGCTATTACAGGAGCCTATGCATCAATCATGTCAGGCATATATTCCGAAGTCAGTCTTCAATCAGGTAGAAATGACTGCTCTGACCACTGATACCAAGAAAAACATAAGGATATTTAAGGTCATTGGATAAAGTAAGACCTGATCTTTAAGGTTCCCAGCTCCACGAAGGGTCTCTATCTATTAGGTTACTATCCAGCCTCCTATCCTCTGGGAGGATTTGATTGAAACTGTTGGTAACACACTGTGAGTCAGAAGTGACCCTGGGTCTAGAAGCTGGTGTGGTTTGCCAAAGCTTGCATTATCTAATTAGCCTGGAGGAGGACTGGGGACATTACCTTTCCCTTCAGTTACCAAACAGATGAATGTTGTCACAGCTCAGTAATTACTCAAGGGAATCCATATTCCATTTGAAATTATGCATAGTTCATTTAGAGATATGAAAACAGCTATTATGATTTTTTTTCTCAGGGTAAAACATTACGAGCTGTTTAAAACTGCATAAGCATCCTTAACTGGCAGTAGAAAAAAAAATAAGCAAACAAGAAAGACAAGGAGACGATATAGCTTTATTTAAGTGAAATACTCGGGCTGGTGTTTCATCTCTTGAGCCTTAGAGGAGATGAATAATGAAAGGGTCTCTATGCTGATGTGCCTTCCTGGGTGGAGCTACTGTGAGGGCTTGAGTGGCTCTCTGCATTGAAAGGGCATGTAAGAAAAGTGAAGTGTTATTTTCCACTGTAACCCTAGTTACACAAAAGTTAATTGGAGGCAGCCTGGGTCGCAGAATAAAGTTATAATTACCTCGCGATTCCAGGTGAGGTTAACGAAAATCATCCTTAACATATTAACTTGTCATGGACTGAGGCTGTTACGCAGTTTCCTTTTTATTGGGGTTTTACGTCTGTGCAGAAGTGACCTTTTCAATGGTAATGAAAAGATTATTTACACCAGAGAGAAGCTTCATGCTATTGGATCCCAGGCCTAACATCAGTGTTAGAACTGTATTTCATATGGTGGTGATTTGTCCAAGCAGCTATTGTGGTAGAGAATTAAAGGGAAAATCACAGACCTTCCTTGGTTGGGCTGAATTAGGGGAGGTACCTGTGACTGGAAAGTCTGGAGCTTTGTAATTGAAGGGTACTTGGGAAAACTGTATTTTTCTGCATATTGTTTTGTCAAAGTGTTTCTGTAAGGGATGGCTTCATAATTATACTGCCTGCCTATATTATAGACAAACAATAACCTGGAATGAGCAGAGTTGGTGCCAATCCCATTTGGGGACCATAGCTATCAGCCTTGCTTTTCTCCACTGTACATCTTGTACCTTTGTCAGATGTCAGTGTGTCTGAAATCCCTGCTACTCACTCTCTCCCTCACCAGCTCCACTCTGTGGACCACTCCCCTGACTCCCTCAATTCCTTTCCTGACAGCACTATCTGAGCTTTTTTTCCCTTAACCATTGCATGTGTTTCTTTGTCTCTTGATCCACACAAGGAATTTAATTAATTTCTCTCTCTGCTGTACCCTCCGTGTTTGGATCAGGTTAGGTATTCTGCAGTTCTTGGCCATGCATACTGTAATGTCAAAGCCATGTGTGAGAATCTGCTCATGTGCTCGAGTTACCATTCACTGATGACTCTTGGATAGAATAATAGTTCCTGTGGTAATCAAGTACAGTGATAGTCTTAAGACAAAACAGCTAAAGACACAGTGGCTGGTAACTAACTACACGAGGCAGACCTGGTCCTCAGGTGAGAAGACAGGGTGCCTAGCAGCCCTTAACCCCTGCTCCCTGCTCTTTGTCCTCATTTCAGACAATAATCTAGACATTTCACAATAATTTATTATCTTTAAAAATTCAAGAAATATACTGTTTACTATATATCATGTAGTATATATGTTAATCATATATATATGTTAAATATATTCTATAATGCATGATCTAGAGATTTGTTTCAAATGCTTCCCATGTGATTCCAAGTGTTGTGATAATTTAAGTTTATTGGAATCAGATTTGTTACCCTTTTGCTAATTCAACTAAAGTGTTACCATAGAATGGAAAAGCTATCCTAGGGTCTAAGTAAAGAATTAAATACTTTCGTTTTATTTTATTTTATTTTATTTTATTTTATTTTATTTTATTTTATTTTTTGAGACCTGGTCTGTCTTTTAGCTCATGCAAGCATCAAACTCAGGACAACCCTCCTGTTTTATACTCCCAAGTGCTGGGATGTCAGGTTTGAACTCGCAAACCCAGAAATTCTTATAGTGAGTTTGTTCATGTGAGGTAAACTGTGTTTTTATGTAATATATTCATCAGTCAGATGATAAATGTTCACTGCAGCCTTTAGAAAGGATGGATTTACATATGAATATGTGTTTAAACTAGCCCCTCCCCTATTTCTCTCCCATCCTGTTCCTCCCTTATCTCTCCCACCACTTCTCCCTTCCTACTTCATGTGCTAATTTACTTAATCCTGTGAGTCTCTTGGTGCTGCCTGTAAGTACATGGAGGTAGGACCACTAACCAAACCATGGGGACCCTGAAGAAAACTTACACTCCCACCTGCAGGAGCCATCAGTTATCCACAGCTCCTTAGTTAGGGTGAAGCTTCATAAACCCCCCCTCATCTGTGAATGGCTTGCTCTTGTGCAGTCTTGTGTTTGCAGTCACAGTGTCTGTGAGTTCATGTGTGCAATGATCTTGGCATGTCCAGAAAATAATGTTTCCATACAGATGCCCTCTACTTCTGGTTCTTACAGTCTGTCTCCACTCTCCTCCATGATGCCCCCTTATCCCTGGGAAAAGGGGGTCTGATATAGTTGACTCATTAGAGTTGAGCACCCCACAATGTCTTTATTGCTCTAAGCTCAGAGATGAGCTCTAACAACAACTGACCTGGCACGATATGCCAAGTGGCCCAATATTGGCATGAATGTTATGGAATTGACCAACCATTTTTCTGATTAAATTTAAAGTTGCTCCACACATCAGATTTCCTGCCTGGTACCATTCACTCATCCAAACCCTCTTAGATGGTTGTGTCATAAGACTCAAGGGAAGAGCTACTCTTCTGGATTTAACAGACACCTCATAAAGCTACCTGTGATGTTTCTGTCTATATGCCCTTAATGTCTTTAAGATGTACTTAGAATAGAGCATCGTTTAGTTTAGTTCTCATCAGAGGAGCTGCTTTTTATAGCAGATGGTGATTAGTCCTGAGATCTACAACTGGTCATTATACAGAGAATAAGAGACTGAAGTGTCCATTTTTCTTCTTAAAGAATTACATTTTCAATACACTGTTGTATAAATTCCAGTTTTATTTAGAATTGATAATTATCAGTCAAACTTGAATCTACACACTTAGGAATGTCTCCAGGGAGTAACCTGTTCCACATTAGGGCACAGTGACTGCTCATGGACATTTAGCATGGATAAGATATTATGTTGTCAGATGCTGACCAGGGTCAGGTCTTCAGAAGAGTGACAGTAACACTGAACTACACTGCACATAAGCACACATCTGTGCATATTGGTGACAGGAAACACAAAGATTACTCTCAAAGGTCCAGGGTCCTAGTGCATAGTGATTACTTATGTAGTTTAAAGACTTCATTGACTATTTGAATGCCTAGTTAGGAAAAAAAAAAAAAAAAGGGAACTAAATCAGGACAGGCCTCTCCAATTCTCCTAGATCACAAGAACTACCCCATGCATTTACAATAAGAAGTGAGAAACTGCGTTGTCTGAGTAAAAACCAGAGGCCACAGCAGAGCTTCAGATGTCTGGCTTTCTGAGTCAGATTATACAGTTTTGTGTGAATTCCCAGAGCTTTATATCTGCTCCTGTTCAGGTACATCAGGTTCCTACCACCCTGATACCCACCCCATTCCTAAGTGGAGCCTATGTACATTGCTTCCTTTTGTCTGCCAACAAAACTTCTCTTATCCCACCCTGACTATTGTGTGTCCAACAAAAAGAGAGTGGCACACACTGACAGCAATTATCAAGCTTCCTTGAGCTCTTGATGCTCCAATACTAGCTCTTATTTGAGGGAACACTATCTTGCTTTGTATCCTCTCTTCTGATGCTCTCTTTTCTTTTCTACCTGTCTTTTTCTTCTTAACTGCCGAATTTATCTATCTATCTATTTATTTATTTATTTATTTATTATTTATTTATTCCTTATGGCACTGTGGATATAAACAAGGGAGTCAAACATGCTAAGCAAGGACTCCATGACTGATTTACATGTTTACATTTTATTTTCAAGACAACTCCATTGCTTATTTTGTCTCTTCAAAGATACTGAATATTAGTAAAATGTCGTGGACCTATGTGGCAGAATATCCCTCTGTCAATTATTAGTTATGCAGAAGTTGTACATCATTAGCATGATTTAATACCATTTTTATGCATTGGCTTTTGTTTTGTGGTCAGTGGAGGGTCAGATCTTTTCAAAGTCACTTCTTATACTGATATATTAAAATGTTTCTCTTTCTCAGTCAAAAAAAAAAAAAAACACAGAGACTCAGACTCCCTGTAAGAATCATTTCTCAGAACTGTATGAGATAAATTTCGTGAAGTTCTGAATCAAATTTTTTGCTAAGTCAGTGGAAAGGTTATGCTTCAACACAGGCCACAGGAGCACACAACAGGGGGAGGAGGCAGTGTTAGGTTCTGTGAACTTTTCTGCTGGGGATTTGGGGAGCCCAAATTATCAGTGGGAATGTAATGAAACAACTTCTGACATCTTCAAATATGTCTTCTCAAAATTACCCAAGGAGCTAAAGGGAACTGCAACCCTATAGGTGGAACAACAATATTTGTGATTAACACTGTATTTACAAAAACTGTTAATTATGAAGTGTAGCAAAGCTGATACATAATTTAAAGACATTATTACTCAAGATGTATTGATGGTACCTTTCCTTAAGACTTTTTCACTAGTGCCAGCAATGCTTTAGACAAATTTCACATTAGAAGTTGATCTTTTCTGAAAATATGTTCCTAAGTACATATATCCCAGAGTGAAGATTAGCACCTAGCATAGGTCCAGGCTTGCAGAGAGCTCTTCTGAGGGAACTGTAGAGCTACTCCATGCCCAAGAGGATTTGTAAACAGTCTCATCCTTTACTTTTACAATGCAGTTTCTTTAGGCAGAAAATGCTGGTATTTAAAACATCATTTCTCATGTGTTTATGCATGTAGAATTGACTAAATTTTAGCTAATTGTGTCTGTAGTGAGTAGTCATCAACGTTGACGTTGCTGGATGTAAATCTCAATCTCAGATCAAGGAATTCAGCCTCCGTACTTGGTGTAGCTTGGACCATAAAATAAGGAGAAGCCCCAGACTCACAGGCTGAGAAGACAGAGCTGGGGAGAAATAATAACACTGAAAGAGTCATGACTTCTACAGAGGAGTGTTATTGTCTCCAGGATTATTCACAGTTTAAATCATCTTAATAGGACTATAGACTTGAGAGGAGGCTGCATGTTCCTGCAGGGATTAGTGGAGGCTCCTGACTTCCCCACAAGCTAGCTCTTTCAGGTCAAGAGATCTATAGTGTGGATCCTTAGAGGTGAGTCTCCTAGAAAACAATTGTCCTGAATATATCATCAGCCAAGGGCAAGTGGGAAAAGAGCAAGCATGGGTCATGAACAGGACAGATGCTCCACTGGGGGGCCAGGTATGCTCTGTGCATGACAGTGTCTAAGATAACAGAGGGCAGATCTTTGCATTACTTTCTCTTAAAAGTAGCCATTTTCCCCAAGTCCAGTTTGAGTTATTAATATTCAGCCAAGAACTCACACTAATATTAGATTTCCAAGTTATCCCAATGATTTGGAAAAAAAATAATAAAACCTTGAGAAAAGATGGAGTGATTGAAATACTTTTTATCACAAAGCATGCCGTTTTCTTTGACTTTACAGTTTATGGCTTCAGTTGCCTTTTCATTCTAGCTTCAAGATGAAGAAAGAGACAATGATGCCTTCTTTTGCTTTTGGAGTCATTGTTTCTACTTCCTTTAATCTTTCAACAGCACAATAGACTCAAGTCCCTATCTTCATTGTGCTATGCGACTTGGCATCATTTTTTTGTGAAATAGAATCTGAGCATCGAGTGAGACATTGACATTGCATCCTCCATCCTTATTTGAAAGAAATAGGACAAAGCTTAGCAGAGATGAAACTGCATTTAATGTGCATCCTGTGTGAGGTGTGACACTGGTCCTCAACCCTGCTATATGGAGCTCTTTTCTGTAACTCACTGGCTCAGTGCACAGATGGATAGATATACAGACTCTCTGTATGCAAATGAGTACACAGGAAACATGGTTCTGTGTCCCCAGTGAATTCTGAAATAGACTGATTTGATATTGATCTTTTCATGGCATTGTGAGCATGAGTGACAATATTTTTTCATATCTCCTCTAATGAGGTATCCTCATCCATATCTTAAATATCAGACAAGATTCCTGAAGACTGAGTAAAAGATAACTGACAACTTTACATCATTACCTATTAAAAGTAAACTTTATGGGGACTGGAGAGACAGCTCAAAAGTTAAAAAGCACATGCTTCCCCTTCTAAGGGTTCAGGAGCAGTTTCCAGTAGCCACAATGGTTACCTAGCAACTGCCTATGATTCCCATACTGGAGGATCCAATACCCACTTCTGTATCTCTTAAACATCTTCCCCTCTAATCTTCCATATTCATACCCACACACAGACATACACATACAAGTAAATTGAAAATAAGTCTTTTTAGCATGAAGTTTAATATTATGCTGGTTCAATATTATATACTTAGTAACACTCACATACATATACTCACATACATGCACATGAGCATGCATGCACACACACACAGGCACATATGCATCCATGCATGCACACACTTGCATACTCCCATACAAACATTTATATACCAATTAAAGGAAAAGAGTCCAGGAATTTGAAAGAGATTAGAGAAGGGACATGAGACAAGGTCTGGAGAGAGGAAAGGGAGGGGGAATGATGTAATTATCCTATATATATATATATTCATGTTTTCCTCTCCTAGAAGAATCTAGATTTAAATAGAAATTTGTATTTATACATACATAGGACATAAATGTATGAGCATGTGTCTTCTGTGTGGGAAAGAACAGGAAAGAAAAGAGAAAGCAGTGCTTATTTTCTTTCTTGTGTGGAACCTAGATGAAAGTATACCCTTACATATAGAATCAGATGGTATGTGTGGTGGTATAAAGAGAAGAGAACTGGGAGGGAGCTGAAAGGAACAAATATGTTCATTATACTCATTTTATATTATACTCACTTCAAATTATACTCATATATGAAAATGTCTGATTGACACCATTATTTTGTATGCTACCTACAAAATGAGCCTCATTTAAAAAAGAAGAAGCAACAAAATAAAAAAGAAAAACAAAACAAAACAAAAAAACCAACACTCATTACACATGGTGATGTCTGATGGACTTCTGGGCAAACTGTTTTGTTTCCATCTGTTTCCAGCCAGGACATGTGGATCAAACCTGCGTGGGCCAAGTGGTGTCATCACCTCCCCTAACTACCCAGTGCAATATGAAGACAATGCTCACTGTGTGTGGGTCATCACAACAACGGATCCAGACAAGGTAAGGCTTCTCCACCCACTCGGGTGCTGTTAGCAGCCACCTATGGTGATCAGACTTTCTGGGCAATGGCTGACAGTGGTTACTGCCCACACATCCTTATCCATCAATAGAGTACAGCCAGGACACAGTACAGCCCCTTGTGGTGATCCAGGAGAGGAGGCCATTCCTGCTTTTGAGTAGCTGTGCTGCCCCACTCCCTGGGTGTCTTTCTCATATCAGACCTCACTGTTCAATCAACCATTTCCTCTAGCTTAAGACCTCACAGAGCTCCTCTGCTATATAGTGCCACAGAGCTGGCTTTCCATCTTGGCTGTCCAAACCAGACTGTTATCTTTTTCTTCTCTAAAAGTTAGCAAGTCTCTGTCCTTTCCCAATGTCTTAGGATGCTATATTAGGTGGAATGTTTCCCGGATCCATGATTGTTGAAATTGTGTGAGTCCTCTGTAAGTCTGGCACATGTCCTTTGTGATAGTATGGCTACCACTTAAACCAAAGGTGAGGAGAAGGTATTCACAACTATTTTATTTGCTGTGAAATGAATTGTCTTTAATGTACTCTAAATTCAGCAGAATTCAGAGCAGACCATGAGGGTGGGGTGCCTTTATATCATTTTCATTGAGAAACTGACAGCAAACTATTTTGACATGAATTTCAAACAATATGAAAGAAACGCTGTTAAACGAACAGCTTTCTGGTAATATTAATTTCCTGAGCCTTCTGATTGGTCCTGGCATTTTGTGTCGACAGTGGCCACCTGTCTATTTCTGCAGTCTGGAAACTTCTATTGTTTCTGTTCAACATTTTCCCATGCTGCTGAATATTGCTCCTGCAGCTGAGAAAGGATGGTGTATATCCAGTGGTGTTTCCATGAGATCCCTGTTGGACTCAGCTTGCTTAATTCTGTTATGACACAGCAACATTTTATATTCAATGCCAGTTCTGATAAACAGAGATGAGTAAAGACCTGGGCAGCTCCTGAAGGAATTGTGAGGCTGGGGGTAGCCCACAAAGTCCATATTTGCTGTGGTGCCTATCAACCCCAGTGCAGTCCCACAGCATCCACACCAAGGCAAATGCACAGATTTCTGTACACCAGAGCTTTAATCTGCTCCCCCCGGTCCTATCCTCAGCATTTTAGATGTTCTATACATAGAAGTGTGTAGGCTTGAATACATTAACAGACCTTCTGAACCTCAGAGCCCACATTGTCTAAGAGACTGTAGGAACATATTCCTTCACTCGGGGCTGTGAAGAATCAGTTGCTGTAGGAACCTAAGGAAGGATAGAAGCATCATCCACTAGAGAGTATTAGAAATAGAAATGGCAACAAAACCTAACAAGAGCTGAACAAGGAGATAGTAGATACAAAGTCTACCAAACCAACAATTTAGTTAAACTGCAGTTAACATGTATACTGTGTTCCTTGTCTATAGTTGCTTTCCTTGATTTCCACATCCATGCATTTGTAGAGTATTCCATGTTTTCTCTACCAGGTTAAGTCATTTGACCTTGAACATTTACTAAAGACTTGAAAGTCAGATGGAAATGTTTGTGGAAGAAATTGAATACAATTGTGTTTGCTTTCTATGTGGTATACTAGATATATAATTGAATTAATGGGAAATATATATTACCTCTAATGCCATGCAGTACAAGCAAGAGTACATGTTTATGTCCTCTCAATAAAGATGCCATTACAAACCAAAGTGTCTGTGACATTTATAAAGCATAAAATGTTTTATTTTTGCAATTAAGAAGGTAGGACAACCTCTTTTCTTAGATTTCATCTTGGCAATAATATAGCTAAAGGGAGTGGATCAATATAAATAAAAGGAGTGGGCTAGTTAGTATCTACATACCCCCTGTGGTTCAGATAAAAAGATGGAAGATAGCATGGAAATGGAGAATCCCTTATGAGAGTGTGGTGGTGACCCCACTCAGCATGGGTTCTTCCTGCATGCTGTTGCAGCTTCATCCTGGGCCTCCTGCAAACCCTATCCCTGAACCTCTTTACTCACGATGGCTGTTCCTTGCATCCTCCCAGCTACTACACCACTGACTGGAGATAATTCTTTATGAACCTTTCCTTCTGTACAGAACCCATGATATGCCTATGATGGGCCTACCATCCCTGAACCTTTGAATGATTCAATAAAAGTCAGCATCCCTTCATTAGAAAAACATGAAAAAAATCTATTCACAGAAGAGCCATGCTTATAATAAAGAAGATATACAAAACATGTGTGGCCATGACCTCTTCTTCTTACCACCTTTGGGACAAAAGTGTTCTTTGAATACAATGAGGGCTAAAACACACACACACACATACACACACACACACACACACACATGAAAACCAGCCATAACAACAAAGCCTCCTCTGTGGGTCTTTTCCATGAAGAAAGAAAGTGTGCATGCACCATTTGTATAGGAGGCATAAAGGAAGAAACTGATGATATACAATTCTTCCAATGGGAAGGGCAAGTGTGAAAAGAAGCAGGGATCTAAAGGCACTGAAGAACATGCCCCTACAGTTGACTCAGCAATTTGTAGTTCCCAGTTGCAAAAAGGAGAGGAGGCAGAACAGGAGTATGTTTTAAGTCCCTTGTTTAGTATTCTCTGGCCTCCCAGGCTTTGCCTACACCTTCTGTCCATCAGATACCATGAACCCTATCCCATGAGTGACAAGAGAGAGGAGAAATCAAAGATGATATTGAGTTTGACTTAAGTATTTTTTTAAGAGTTTTGTGCTTTTGCTTATCAAGGAAATTGTCCCATGACTCCCTTTCTGTCTATCTCCATTTTGTTTCTTGTCTGTGTGATCCTGGCTCTTGAAAATGAGATTGGAAGCATTTCTATCCTTCCTATGTTATGAAATAGCTAGAAGAACAATTGCATTAGTACTTCAAAAGCCTAGAAAAAATAGCAGTTAATCAATACAGTCTCTGACTTGAGAATTTCTTAGTATCCATTCAACCTCTACCTATTGCTGATCCACTTATTTTTTTTTGTATCTTCTGTTTATGCTTATGATAAGTCATGTGTACCTTTGAGTTCCAAATTTCTTCTATATTTTGCAGTTCAATGTAATAAATTTCTCAGAATTTTCCCTAATAATTTTTTGAATTTTAGTGATGCCTATTGCAATTGAATCTTTTGATCTCTCCCTTACTTATTTGAGTTTTCTCTCTTTCATTGGGTGAGGCTGTTTAAAGGTTGGTCTTTTCCCCACTATCTCAGAATCATTCTTTGAGTCTACACTTCATTAATTTCTGCTATTTTGATGGTTTGGGAATTGGTCAATTGTTATTAAAAGGGATATGGATGATGATCAAGTTGGCTTCATTGGAAGAATGCAAAGATGGCTCATCATATGCAAATCAATATGTAAAAGATAAAAATAGAAAATAGATAAGTGCAAAAATCAAGACCAGCTGAATAGATGCAGAATTAATCTTTGATAAAGATCAATGCTTGTTTATAATGAAGACTCTTCACATATTAGGGATCAAATGATTAAACTTTAGCACAACAGAAGTTCCATCTGACAAATTCTTAGCCTACATTATACTGAATCCAGTCACTCTAAGCATTCCCTCAATAAGCAGGAACATGAGAAGGATGTCTAATTCTCCATTCTTATTTATCTTAGTACTTGATTATATACAAGTACTATATGAAATTTTACTATAACCATAAGGCACAAAGACAAAAAAAAAAAAAAGATATGTGCTGATTTGAATATGCTTGTCCCAAGGAATGGCATTACTCAGGGTTGTGGAGGAAGTCTGTCACTGTGGGAGTGGGCTTTGAGAGACCTTCCTCCTATACACCTTGAAGTCAGTCTTCTTCTTTTTGCCTTCTGAATAAGATATGGCACTCTCAGCTCCCCCAACCCCATGCCTGTCTGGATGCTTCCTTGCTTTCTGCCATGATGATAATGTACTAAACCTCAGAGCAAGTAAGCCAGTCCCAATTAAATGTTGTCCCTTATAAGAGTTGCCTTGGTCGTAGTATCTGTTCACAGCAGTAAAACCCTAAGAACAACGGGATATTTATAGAAAGGGAATAAGTGAAATTTCCTTGTTTGATGATGACAAGATCATGTGATGAGAGGATCCTAAACAATGCCCAGAAAGCAATTAGTAATGATAAATAAATTCAACAAAAATCAGGATACAAATCTCCACACAGAATCAGTTGCTTGCCTATATAGATGAATACTAAACTCACTGAGGAAAAATGTTACTAAGTCCTCTTAGTCTCAATTGTCCTGTGGTAGCTTGAATAAAGATGCTCATATTTTGAATGAGTGGTCTTCAGTAAGTAGAATTGTTTGGGAAGGATTAAGAGATGTGAAATTATTAGAGTGGGTATGGCCTTGTGGGAGGAAAAGTATCATCTTGGGTAGGGTTGGAGATTTAAAAAACCCCATGCAAGGGCAGTCTTGCTCCCCCACCTGCAACTTGCTGATCAGATATGAACTCTCAGCTACAAGGAGCATGCATATTTGGCTGAGTTCAAATCTCTAAGAAAGCAGGGCATGGCTGCACAAGCCTATGACTCTAGCATCAGGGGGTAAAGGAAGATGGATACCAAGAGTGCACTGCTCATTCACCCTGCCTGAATCAGGACAGTTTTCAGTGAGACACTTCCTTGAAACAATTGGGTGAAAAACAATAAAAGAAGGTTCCTGATGTTTCTGATGGTACACACATACTACACTCACATATGTGTTCCACATACTTTTGTACACAGAAGCATACACACACATCCAATGCCTCCATTTTATTATCTTATCATTCCACATAGGAACAATAGGTTTTATGTTCTTTGCCATGAACCAGGGAGACTTGAGGTCTTACAAGTCTGTCTTTTTTTTTTTTTCTTTTTTTCTTTTGTTCATGGATTTGTACACATTTTTGGCAGAGGGAACAATAGTTCAATGACTGTTGTCCATCTGAATGGAAAGCCTTGTGGGGGCAATAATAACATGCCCAAGATTTTCTTAAGCTGAGAGAACTGTCTTAGGGTTTTACTGCTGTAAAGAGACATCATGACCAAGACAACTCTTATAAGGACAACATTTAATTAGGACTAGTTTACAGGTTCAGAGATTCAGTCCATTATAATCAAGGTGAGAGTATGGCAGCATCCAGGCAGGCATGGCAAAGGAGGAGCTGAGAGTTCTACATCTTCATCTGAAGGCCCCTTGGAGAAGACTGACTCTTCAGTACTTGGAAGAGTGTCAAAGCCCACCTTCACAGTGACACACTCACTCCAACAAAGCCACACCTCCAAATAGTGACACTTCCTGGGCCAAGCATACTCAAAACACCACAAGAAACAAAATTAAGACTAATTATCCAAAAAGCAAAACAGAGTCAAAAGCTGCTGTTGCCAGAGTTACAACCTTTCTCTATAGGTCAGTCAAAGGGTGGTTTGTGGTCTCTGGTAGCTTGAAGCTTTGAATTCTGTTATTTCTTCTACAAGTCTGATAGGGATATGAAATGACTGCTTCTCCAAGTCATTAGCAGGGTACTCCACAGGTATATGTTACACAAAAGCCAATGAAGATGAGTCAGGATAAATGTGCAGAGGCAGTGTAAATGTAGATTGTATTCCATAGTTTAGCGACACATATAAGTGACTACCTCTTCTCTGCACAAAGGTGGACTGACTCAGCAGATTTCAGTACAAACTACTATGACCAATGGAGGAATAGGTATTTTTTAAGCCTAGATATTGAACTCATACTTTCTAGACTGTGCCTAGTAATTTCCTAAGAGGCCCCATTAAGTCAGTGGCCATGGGCCAGACTTACTTGAACTTGGGAAGATTTCGAAGAAATGCCAGAATTCCATGATGACATATGTTCTTTGACACCTTGAAGCTGAGTCTAAAACCTGTCAGTGAACTGTGAAGCTCAAATGGCATGCATCTACCTGAGGTTCAAGTATTTGTCTTATTTGGAAAATTCAGCTCTTTTTCTGTTGATGATGTGTGCTGCTACATATGTTTTGTTAATATTATATATATGTTTTGTTGTTTAGAGTCCTCAAAAATTAATAAGATAAATATCCTGAATCACATGCTGCAAAATATGATTTGTAGAGATATTGAGAAAATGAGTAGAGGATCACAGGTTGTTACACTCACACATACCAGCACTCTCAGAACACCACTTCGGCACCTGAAGGCATCTCAATTAAGCAGAATTACCATCCAAATTAAGCACCAGTCGTTGCCATTAAGTATAATTAGACTTAATTTGATTCCTTGGGAGACATTCCAAATAAGTGGGTTTCCCAATAAACTGTGTGGTGATGAAGGTATATTATGAATTGAGCAGAGAGAGAGAGGGAGAGGGAAAGGGGGAGGGGAGGGGAGGAGGGAGGGAGAGAGAGAGAGAGAGAGAGAGAGAGAGAGAGAGAGAGAGAGAGAGAGAGAGAGAGAGAGAGAGAGAGAGAGAGAGATTTCTCAGGCAGTGACTCTCTTAGGAGTTACAAGGAGAACTGTGTATAAAAGGACTCTGCCAGCCTCACTGGTGCTGTCTGACCTGGGAAGGTCACTTTAAAAACCAAAATGCAACCAATGACTAAATTTTCAGTGCCCACTGGAGATTCCAATATTGAGACTCTAGCTCACTCTCCATAGTGCATTTTCTCCCCTGGTCTTCATCATATTTTGGCTGTTATGGAACCAAATATCCCATGCCTGTTTATGCCAAGTGTTTACATAAAGTCACCAGTACAAGAGCATGACTGGAGGGAGCTTAAAGCCTCCCTGAGGAGTGAACGACACATACATTGCATTGTAATGTCAACTTCAAAGGCATGCTAGGAAACAACCATTAATAAATGAAACTATTAGGAGTGCTTATTACATACCATGCTCTGTGTAGAAAAGTATAAAACATTTAAAAAAACTCTCAAGAAAATTTAATTAAGCTCAGAAGGAGACTTATAACAACTCAATTACCACTGCTCCTGCTGGGGTGCCATCTCTGAAAGCCAATGAAACTAATGAGGTGGTAAACATGGAAACATATTTCATGTAGACTCAGCCAACAAGTCCTGCATGGTGCAGGTAAAACTCTTGAGGGGGCTGTGATCAGTTCCTGAGAAATTAATGTACATGCCTTAGCTGTACATTGAAGGGATTAAAAGAAAATGGCCAAAAAGTTCATGCTAGAATCTCCTTGAGAAGATTGTCTCAGATGATCAGCATCCAGTGGAGTTCTTTTATTTAGAGAGGTGTTTATGCCTGTGGATGACAGATATGCATATGATTATATCACCTATAGTTATTAGTCAGATATGTGAGTACATTCAAGTTCAAAATGTCCATCACACAGACTTTAAAGCAGGACAGATATGTTCATATGTTGACTCTATACATACATGTATACATAAAATCATAGACAGTTAGCTCTTCATGCATACATGCATATATTTTTATTTAAAATTTCAATTTGTTGAAAATTCCATACATGTGTACTACATTTCCAACATTTTCACACCCCTTTTATCCATTCTCCAACTACTTCTATACACTTGCTCCAACTCTTTTTCAAATTCAGGGTCCCATTTTCTTTAATCATTATTGTTTTACACACACACACTGGGACCATCAATGGCCTGCAGCACTTCATTTAAGGGTGGATCCTTGTGGAAGTTCCCTTATTCATATTGGCATGTTGTCTGGTGTGGTGTCATTATGCAGGTCTTGTAGGATACTATATTGATGACATTTCATGGGTATAGCTTCCATGTCATGTATAGAAGACACCATCTCTCAGCAGTCATCCTGGTTCTCTACACTTACAATCTTCCTGCCCCTCTTCTGTGATGTACCCTGAGCCTTAGGTGTAGAGGTATGGTATATGTATAAATTGAGGGTGGGCTCCCCACAGTCTTGTATTCTCTAAATTTTGCCCAGTTAAGTCTTTCTGTGATTGTCTCTACCTATTGAAAAAAATCAATAACAGCAAAAACAACACATTCTTTTTTGATGACAGGTGAGAGCTGCACTTATGTGTGGGATAAGGATAAGTATTTAGAATACAGCTCAGAAATAATGATGGTTTAAGAGAATGACAGTAGTAAACTCTTCTGTAACATTAACATAAACTTCTCTATAAAATTTCACCAATGTGGTGTTGGTCACATTTATAAAATCAGGCATGCGTTCCCTCCTATTCAGCAGACCTTAAATCCAGTTAGACTGCAATTGTAGTAAATTGGCATTTACTACAAGATATAACTGCTACTATTGCGCCATTCAGAACCTCTTGCCAGGATGGTCATTGATGTGGTTGTTGGCTTGACAGCTGTGTAGAAATATGGATTGCTTTCCTTCCTAGGCAAGTTGCATAACACCTCCAGTTACTATAAGAACTAGTTCTCAATAGAGAAGGCTTCCAAGTAAATCCTAGCTTGATTCCTATATGTACTGTATATGAACTATATGTGTGCTGGTTGTTTTGTGTGTCAACTTGACACAAGTTAGAGCCATCAGAGAGGAAATAGCCTCAGTTGAGAAAAGGCCTCCATGAGATCCAGTTGTAAGGCATTTTCTCAATTTGTGATCAATGGAGGAGCACCCAGCTCATGCTGGGTGGTGCTATCCATGAGCTGATGGTCCTGGGTTCTATGAAAAAGCCATGGAAAATGAACCAGGAAGTAGCACTCTCTATAGCCTCTAAATCTGCCCCTACCTCCAAGTTCCTGCCCTGCTTGAGTTCCTGACCTGACTTCTTTTGGTGATGAACAGTAATGTGGAAGGAGTTTGTAGATCCATAAGAGGAACAAGAATATCAACCAACCCCCCACCCCCAGAGCTCCAAGGGACTAAACCACCAACCAAAGAGTACACATGGAATGACTCATGGCTCCAGCCACATATGTGGCAGAGGATGGGTTTATCAGACATCAATGGGAGGAGAGGCCCTTGGTCCTGTGAAAGCTTGATGCCCCAGTGTACACAAATGCCATACCAGGGAAGTGTGAATGGGTGGGTTGGTGGGTGCATGGGGAAGACACTCATAGAAGCAGGGGGAGGGAGAGGGTATGGGAGTTTTTGGAGAAGAAACCAGGAAAAGGGATAACATTTGAAATGTAAATAAAGAAAATATCAAATAAAAATTTCAAAACAAACAAACAAACAAACAAACAAAACCCTTTCCTCCCAAACTTGCTTCTTGGTCATGATATTTTGCCCACAGCAATAGAAACCCTATAAAAAGACAAGTATAGTCCTGTAGCAATAGGGTCCTACCTTCAAGTCCCAGGACAACAGTAAATCTTACAGAGGTTTCCTACATGCATTCATTCTTATGTGGTTGGTTGTCTTGATTCAGTAACCTGGATTGGAACTAGAGTGACTTTTATTGTTCTCTGAATGAGTGCTTTAAGCAATTTATAGTAGGCATATTGGTACTACATGTATATAAACATTACTGAAAATGTGCATTATATTAACTAGTATTAAAATGATCTTTAGGAGATAAATCTTAAATGTGGATTATATACACACATATCATAATTTTTTTAAATTCTTGTGTATGTATGTGTGTGTGTGTGTGTGTGTGTGTGTGTGTATGCACACACACTACATATGTGCAGGTGCTAGCAGGGGCCAGAAGAAGATATCAGATTCCATGGTTCTGGAGTCATAGGCAGTTGTGAGCTGCTGTGTAGGTGCTGGGAATGGAACACAGGTCCTCTGCAAAAATAGCAATTGTTTTTAGCTACTGAGCCATTTTACCAACACTGTAGTTCATCTATTTATTTAAAGACCCGAGCATCTATGTACTGGGAATGTTGACCTATCTCCTGGAGTCACTGAGAGAAATCTTTATATATTTAGAGCACATTTGTGGAGACGTAATCTCAGACTTGATTGTAATTTATGCTTCTCAAAGTTTTTACATTAGTATTAAAGATTTTGATTTCCTTCCCATCTTCATTGGGATATAATTGATGAGCAAACAAAAATGGTCTAAGTGTGGCACATATATGCAATGGAAAGATCCTTAGCCATGAAAAGAAAGGGAAGGGGTTTTATCTTGAAAGTAAGAATAGATCTGGTGGACATTGTATTAGAATTAGTTAAATATCTGACCTTCTTTTTAATATTTGTTTTTGAGATAAGATCTCATGTAATCCATGCTGGCCTCATTTTCACTGTGGGCCAAAGGCTGGCCTTGAACTTCTGATTTTGAACTACAGAGATTTTGGAGTAAAGGATGACAATGAGATTCTGGAAAACAGAAAAAAAAAAAAAGTTAAAAAAAAAAAAAAGAAAAGGCCACTCTATCCAAGGGAAGTATTCATGAGCACAGGAATCTGGACTGTGGGTTATAGCTGAGATAACTGGACAACGATTACCAGATACTCCATGCTTTTCAACTAAAGGCAGATGTGGCCAGATGTCTCAATGCAAAGGAAAAAGATACCCCAGAGAAAGAAGCTCTGGGGCAGCTCCTGACTCCCATAGATCAAAACAGTAACTTTCCAGGTGCAGTCAGTTGTGTTTGGGGCTAGGTATGTGGGCATCTAGCCCTTGGGGGCTGAGGCAGGAGGACAACAAATTTCAAGCTTTCCTTGAATCTATAGCAAGAGCTCATTTCAATGAGGTAAAATGAAGTTTTGATTGGTTGGTTGGTTGGGTTAGCTTTGCTTTGCTTTTTTACTTAAAACAGAGTCTTCTATTTTATAGAGTTTAGCAAGACATAACACCCAACTGATTTTGTATGGATTCAAAGCTTGCTTCCTGGTTCATAGGTAGCTGTGTTACAGAAGAGGTTGGGATGGTCTCTTGGGTTCCTGTTACTGGGACTCATTCTATTCATAAAGGCTCAATGCTGCAGCTCAATCACCTCTCAAAGAACCTACTTCCCAGTGCCATCGAATGTATGATAAGATTTCACATTCAATAAGATATGAATGTGAAGAGAGATGATTATAAAAATGTAGTTCATAACACTTGGTATTTTTGTGCATAATCAGATAAAGGTCAACTTCATACAGTTTGTTTGTTTCTTATTGTGACCCAACAGATAACACTTCTTAGGGGCCCTTGATAAGACAAAAACATGTTATTAAATGACATTTTAAATCACAACAATGTCTAAAACCAAATTTGACTTCCATTCTCAGGGATGGTGCTTGGAAATACTAAGGTCCAATAAACGCTATTGAATATGTGACTGTCCCAAGGACTAAGGACCCATTGTAGAGTTTGTTATTCTGTGAGGATGTTAGAGAATGGAGAACCATAATTAAAAGAGGACCTTACTCTTCTAAGATATGAGCATAACTTTCTCCAAGTCACTAATTCTATAATTTTAATATTATTTATTTATGTCATAAAATTGACAAGAATATTTCCCTAATATGTTTCCAAATAATCAACTCATTATTTTCATAATGAATGTATACTGCGTGACACATCCAAAGTGCACTTGCCACTATGGAAGCTCAGTTGTACATAGTACTCTACACAATGTTGCTCTCTTCATTAGTACCTGACTGTGCAGGTAGCTGCTCTCTACTTTTGACAGAGCCTGGTATCCTGTATTTCCCAACAACACATAGATTTACAATGGAGGGCGCTCTGCTCAGTGGATATGGGTTCTGTTCAGTGCAGCAGTCCCCTGAGAGATGTCTCAGGAACATCTGAGACACCTCATTACTAAGCCAGTAATTGTTTTTGTGTGTTTCCCCCACTGAATGGTGAAGTGGTGGGTGGCTGTCAACTAAGCTCAGAAGCCCTTGGCAGGATGGGAGAAGGGAGAAATGTATTTTTACATTGCTGGCACCAATCTGAGGTCAGACACTGAGCACTGACTTGGAACTGAAAAGCTGGCTGTGACAAGAGCCACCAAGCGTAAGCTTATAGTTTCCCTTCAGAGAAGTAAAATTATTATTTTGATTTTTGACAGAAGATATACAGGTTACACACTTTTACAGATCTGTGGTCACTAGAATATCTGAAGTCTTCCCTATCTGTAATAGGACTTTTCTAGTAGGAGGGAAGAGGTCTTTGTTTTCTGGTTGTTTGTTTGTTTGTTTTAAGTAAAATTTCATTTTTATTCCTTTTTATTAGATATTTTCTTCATTTACACTTTAAATTTTATCCCCTTTCCTTGTTCCCCTTCCAAACCACCCACCCGCTGCCCCCCTGCCCCTGCTCACCAACCCACCCACTCCAGCTTCCTGGCCTTGGCTGAATGAAGGAGCTAGAAAAAGAACCCAAGGAGTTGGAGGAGTTTGCAACCCCATAGGAGAAACAATAATATGAACTAACCAGTACCTCCAGAGCTCCCTGGGACTAAACCACCAACCAATTGTGGGACTCATTGCTCTACCTGCATATGTTGCAGAGGATGGCCTAGTCGGTCATCAGTGAGAGAAGAGCCCTTGATCTTGTGGAGGTCTTTGTTTTAATTGAGAGTTGTCGATAAATGATAAAACCAATCATCTAACATACACCCATGCAAACATGTCTACCTCCCCACATAACAAAGGTGTTCTTTTTTAAAACATTTCTTGTTTGTGAATCCAGCTAGGAATCTGACACTGCAAATAGTCCCTGTGTCTGTGTCACTGTGAATCCAGTTAGGAATTTGATACTACAAATAGTCCCTGTGTCTGTGTCACTGGGTGTCATGAGCACCATCAGGAAGTATGTGCATGTATTGAATAGTACAGATTAAAATCTAGAATGTTGCTATATTGATAGCGGTGTTATGGAGTAAGTGTTGTGAGCCTGGGTGGCCTTCAACTGAAGTGCCAACATTTTCTCATTTAACATCAGAGGAATGCATCCTGTCAAATGTTTGCTCTATACCAGCTCTCAGAAAGTCATGTGTGGCTACATGGAGAGTCCCATGTGTTGTGATTCAATGTTCAACTCTAAGTATTCCCTGGAGAGATACCAGATACTGCTAGCTATAACTATAGGATTGAGGTTTGAATGTTCTCCCTGTTGAAGGCTTTACCCTCAAAGCAAAGTTCAGAAGACAGACTTTAGTGATGAATTATGACCACAAGGACCTACTCTATGAGTTAATCCATGGATGAATTCCTTATTCAATGGACTGTTGGGAGGTGGTGAGAAATGGAAGTCAAGACTTGATTGGAGGAAGCAAGTCTTTGGGATGTATATTGGCAGGGTATCCATTATCCCCGCCATTTTCTCTCTGTCCTTCTCTCTGATCCCTGTCTGCTGTGAGGTGAACAGATGCCCATGCCACATGCTTCTGCAGTGGTAGAGTCAGATGACCATGTGCAGAAGCCATAAGTCAAAAGAAGTTTCCTCTTTGTTGGTGGTCTATGTCAGCATTCTGTCACAGTATGGACACAACATCAGTACACACACATAGGAATGTGTCTTAGTACAAATAGCTGCATACCTATGTGCATGAAAAGGAAAAGAAATATTATAGTGTGCTTGCTATGAATTTAAACAAAAAGAAAACCCTCACATTTCAATTAAATTGTATCATACACAAGTGAATAAACACCTATGGATTTTACATTTATATGTAAAATGAATTTACCTTGAGGTAAGGTTAGACAAGACAAGCTAAAATTACATGAAATTTTAGCAATTTAGGTCTTCGATGTGTTCTAACAGTAAGTGGGAGCTTATTACAAGGGACTTTTGACACTAGTTCCTGTAAGCATTTATCTAAAATTCTCAAATCACTGGCACTATGATCTTCAGATATCACACAAATATATTCTGGTTAACTCAAGGGCAGAAGGGAAACCCCATGCATTTTGAGAAGTGAAGCCATGTGTCAGGTCTCCTAGCTCTAGATGCCCAGACACTTCCTGGACTCTAGTGCATGGCAATGCTAAGAACCTGACTTGTCCCCTCCCTGCTCAGAAACTTGGTCTCTACCGTTGTGTCTATGCTTTACTTACTAATTAATATGCTTGCCAAGGCTCATTTCTTCAGACCTGACTGCCCCAATATTGACTGCCACATTCAACAGTGTTCTTCTTAAAAAAATTCCTCAGCATCATTGAAATTCAAATTTCTGAAGATATTCAAGATGTCCAGGCAGCCCCATTGCTCTCTCTGCCCAGTTTTTGACTTTATCTGAGTACATCTCCTTAAGGTGTCACCCCTATGGTGTCTTCCGATTTTCACACAGTGTCCCCCTCCCCCCAATTGGATAAGGTCTCCTTACATACTGATCACACATATCTTTACATTCTGCAAATGATGCCCTAATGGTTTCCATGGAGCAAGCACATTCTGATGTTAAAGCCCAATTAGTATAGCCAATGTAACAAACTACAAGAGACCAAATGCCATTATGTCCTTAGCTGCCTTTCCTGGCAACTTTAAATTGAATAAATTGTAGATGTGATTGCATGATTGACACTTCCCCCTTTTCATCAGAGTACCAAAGATGGGACTCAGTATGTGTTTCTGTGAGCACAGAATTCTTAAATCTACTTTGTTTTTCTACTTTGTTGACCCGGCACTATATCACTCAGCCTGCTGTCTACCCTCCAGGCTCTTGGACTGGACACCTTCCCAACCCAAGGGCTGCCTATCACATGCATGTGTCAGTGTATCATTTAGAGTTGTTTCTCTCACTTGATCTTCAACTAGTCTGCAAGTCCTTTGGATGTTTCTGTTGCTTTCCTATGTATACCCTGACTCCCATCTGTTTTTTAATTCATGGCTCTTGGAAGGCAAGACACGGTTTATTTGTGCCCCAGGCTGCTGCTCACTGAGCACTTCCATCTACTCTACGGATTCCTCACTCCACACATACCTGCACACTGATGTGCAGGAGTTGTTCCAGCTTGGCTAGGAATGGAGTCCTGATACAAACATTTTACTGTCTACTGTTGTCTGCTGGCTTAGCATATTGTGTAGGGTTCCCTGTGACTTGCAGGTATTTTGTTTATTTGTTTGGTTGGTTTTCTTTGCTTTGCTTTTATATCACTCAGATTGTTGTGCAGTGGTTCATCATAGTATTTGCAGAGATGAGGTGTGAAACCAAGGCACAAGTTGGAGCAATGTCTCCTGACAATTGTTGAGGTGAGGGATGAATAGCCTCAATCCTGTGCCACCTCACTGTGGCAACACATAATTCAAAGAAGTCCCTCATCAAGGGGACAGCTGGCCACGGGCTTTCCATGGGCTATTATGCACATTGTGCTCTTCCTGTGCTGTCGGTGGCAAATGACTTCCAGAGGATGCTGGCTTTGGCAAAATTGAAGACACTCAAAGGCAAATCACAGCCATTTGACAAGTAATGGGGCTGATTATTTTAAAGGGCTATTGGAGTCTCAACGAGGGTAAAGCTTTTGTTGAAAAAAGTCACATTCTGTGAAAAGGCTCACGAAGCAAGTTATTTAGTAGCAGAATTTATTGAGCGGAAAAAGCAAACTCAAACAGTTGGTGCACACTTAATAACACAGGGTGTGAAATTACAGTGAGCACACAGCAAGAAGCCCAGGACAAGAGGCAGCTAAGTATCATGAGGAATCTCAGCAAGGACATAATAATCCTTTCTTCAAAAGGAAAACTGTTTTAATTTTTATTACAAAGTAGAGCTTATTTGCTTTTGTGTGTCATTTGGCCACATGTTTCAGGCTACTGATGCTGACATAGCTCTGACTTCTGTCCCCATCTACCTGTGTCCTATGAGGTATAAAGACTGAACAGAGCCAAATGATCTATCTTGTTGTATTGGATAGCCCAGGTCCCCAGAGTTAGTATGATTTCCTCATCACTACCAGTGTTAGTGGCAGGGCATGTTGCTATCCCAGAGGCAATGGCTACTCATGTTCATATCATAGCCTCTCACCTCTTCCAGGCTTCTTCTTCCTAGGAACTCCAGCCAAAGATGTGTTAGATGATGCTGATGCCACAAAATTTGGTAAGAATGATTAACAGAAAGATCACAGGCAATGAGAGAGGAAGGGAGGGAGGGAGGGAGGGAGGGAGGGAGGGAGGGAGGGAGGGAGGGAGGGAGGGAGAGAAGGAAAGAGAGAGATAGATAGACGAGACAAAGACAGGGAAGGACAGAAACAGAGATGGTGAAGGGGCACAGAGAGGCAGAGACAAACAGACGCTACTAGCCACTCAGATTTGGTTCAATGTCAGTATCATACATGCATTCATTTTTAGGTAACAGCATATATTTTGGAATGAACTTTATATTAACAAGTTAAATCAACAAAAGGGGAAAAACAGACCTGGGGAATAAGAAAACACATTGGAAATGATTGTGATGCAACTCGAATGAAATATGAGTCACTAAATCCCAGCTCCTATACACTTACACTTTGGAGTTGCTTCCTGGACCTGGCCAAACAGCTAAGGTTACTAGACCTCAGCCATTTCCTTCTTGCTGTCGTTTATTTTTATTTAGAAAGTTGACTCTTAAATTCTGGCTGTATTCTGTCTCTAGGCACTACCCTGGTCTCCCTTGAGCACAGCCAATTGAAGCCTTTGTATCTGCCACCCCTCCAATATTACCCTGTATACTTGTGTAAAGCCTCCATGCTGTCATATTGGGAGGATTGGGGTTCTCAGCTCTTGCCCCTGGGTCTGCACATAGCACTTGACATTCTCCTCTTTTGGAAATGCCTTCATTGGGGACAGCTTTCTAGTTTTGCTTCTGTGTCAGCCCTCTCACCTTTCACAGTGAACAGGGATTGCTAGAGGCCACCACTGCCCTCCTTTCCTCTCTCTGTTCTCACTTTGGTCTGGCAGATCAGGACATAGCTGCAAGCTGAGCATTCCCCAGGATTTCTCTCCTGAGACTTCTCCTTTAAAGCCCAGACTTGTGCAGTTAATTGTGTACTTGGCCTCTATATGTAGATGCCTCTAGTGATGTCAGCTGGAATATTCCTGACACAGACTGGGTTTACCCCCATGGCTGGTCTCTACCCAATGTTTCCATGGAAATGCAGGTTCCTTGATGCCAATGACTGGGTCATATTTTCACCTGTTGTTCTCTCCACCTCACAAGCCTCAGGCCTCTGTGCTCTGCCCTTCTGTCCTGTTTCCCAGCTTGCCCAATCCCTAATAGATCAGAGATGCCCACGAGAACCTGGGGAAGCATCACCTGGGTGCTATGAGGACAAAGATGGAAATAAGAATTAATATCTCCATGTCATCCAGTGAGTATTCAATAATGATGAGGCAAGTTCTATAGAGATACAAATTTAAACACATTTCCAAGGGCTGTGTATATAGCAATGTATTGACTACTTGGCTAATATTCGCAAGGTCCAGGGTTCAATTTTCAAGTACCACATTAGAAGCAAAACAAAACAAAACAATAAACAAAAGATAGGACAGCCTACGCCTCCAATCCCAGTGCCCATGAGGGAAGTAGAGGTAGAAGCAGGAGAGTTGGAAGTTGAAGATCATCCTTAGCCACACAGTGAGTACAGCATCATCACAGGCTACTTGAGATGCTATGCTGTCCCAAGAAAGAAAAGCAAAATGGAAATGACCATAGGTAGTAAGAATCTGGATTGGAGATTTAAGAGAATCCCAGCACGCCAGAATGAGTCTATGTGTCAATACAGGAGTATAAGAGATTCGGCATGCTTCAGTGTATAACAGATGGGACCCTATTGTGCTACAGTGGAAATGCAGAGCCCAGGGTCTTCCTAATAGGACCTCTCTGCTCCCTGCTCAAGCTCATTAACTTCACAGCCACCTGTGAAAATTCCTTTGGGTGGAAGTTAAATCACACTTTGGTTACAATTCAAGGTTTAGGAAGCACCAAACATTGGAGAAACGCATTTTGATTTTCCTGTCCCAAACCATCATTGTACTACATGGAATGTCACTTAATTTCCAAGTAAGACAAGCCTGACTGTGGGCAACACCAGTGCCAACAGCTTGTGCAGGAAGGGCCAGGATCAGAGGCAGCCACGTGGTCTTGGTACTGGGTCAGTGTACTGCCACCTGCCTCTGCATGCGCTGTGCTCTTAGATGAAATTCGGGAGGATTTTCTCGATTGGAACAATTTACTAGCAACAGAGTCGTTATGGTTGATTCATCGAGCGATTGTATCTGAATTGGGAGACATTGTCTTCTGAGGCCTCGTGGTTGAAGAAAATTACTACAGATTTCCATGGTGGCTCAGCATGTCTTGTTTTTCTTCCTTTTTCAGGATATATTACTTTTTTTCACTTTTCATTTTCTCTTTGCATAAAAGAAAGATCCATTGATAAAGTAAAATGGTGTGTGTGTATGTGTGTGTGTGTGTGTGAGAGAGAGAGAGAGAGACAGAGACAGAGACAGAGACAGAGACAGAGACAGAGACAGAGACAGAGACAGAGACAGAGAGAGAAAATGCCCTAATGAGCCATGTGTGGTGGTGTATTCCTAGAATCTAACACTCAGGATGTAAGGCAGGAGAGTTGGCACATATTTGAGGCTACTTTGGTCTATATAGTGAATATCATCCTAGCCACAGCTTCATAGCAAGACCTCATTTCAAAACACAAAAGCAGAATAAGCCATAATATAGCCTATAATTTTTATGCTAATTCAGTAGTTAAAATATCCAGAGTTTCATTTTCAAAGTACTATATATTTTAAATATTAACACCCCCACAGTGTGTTTATGTCTGATATGATCACATTTCAATAAAGGAAGCTAAGAAAAGTGGTTTAAGGGCCTTGGAGTAAGTTGATCTGTGTGCAAATTCATGCCAGAGTGAGCTACAGGATGCCCGAAGTTTCCTATCATCCACAAATGTAAAAGAAGACATTTTGTTCCACCTAACCTAGTGCAGCCCCGCTTTTCTTACACATTTTTGATCCTGGACTTGTGTGGACTGGAACACACATACACACCACATCATGGTCAGGGTCTGGTGAGTGCAGATACAAACCTGGAGACAGAAGATGTCTGTAGCTTGGTTCTTACCTAAAACCACCAGAAGAAATACTGGAGAGCTAGCACCTGACTTAGCCATAATCTTCCTCTACGGATGAGGCTGGGAGCTAACTACTCATGGGATATGGCTTCTGGATGCCCTTCTAGTTCTGAGGACAAGATAAACTAGGACCCCGAGGCCAAAAGAGCTGAACATGCTGCAGGGAGACAATATACCTATCTTGTCATTGACATGGATAGGGAATGGGGTGGAGACGGGGAGCCCAGGGCAGTGAATTGGTGAGGAAGGAAGGAAGGAAGAGGCACTTTTAGATATTTCTGCTTGGATTGAGGTGTATGGATTTTATCCGAACTTCATTGAGATATTATGATGGCAATTTAGAGAGAGGCTCGATAACAATAGAACAAAAACTACAAAAGATCAGCTCAGCCACCACAGACATGGAGGCTCCAGCATGCTCCTGTAGGAAAGCTGCTTGCTATGCCTCTAAAGTGAAAAAGGAAAACAGTGAACATGGTGAAAAATAAATTCAATAGAGTAATATTCATTCAAACACACCCAATAATAATAAAGAGAGTATCTCTTATGGAATATGGGAGAGGCAGTATTAAGTTGACTTTTAGAAGTTTTTATTAAATCTGTAACACCTGATTGCATGCATGCTGAAGCAACATACTTTTACATGGGGTTCTGTTCTTCATTTCTAAACTCCCAGTTGCAGCTATTAAAAACCTTTTCGTTGTTGATAGTATGTGAAGTGACATATAATTTGTGAAATGCTAAGCACTACAAACCAAAATTTATGATAAATAAATGAGGCTATGTAATCCAACCAGAGAACATGCAGGTGCCATGGATAAATACTGAGGACAGTGGAGTTCTCTAGAGCAAACTGGCTGATATCTGTGTTGTGCTTTAATGTCTAAAACTAGTATGGCTCACATATATATGAGCCAGCATCTTAAATACCTAAGAATTTTGACTATTATCTAAAATATTATGTACATTCTATTGCAGAACACAAGGGCCATAATATTTATTTTTATTAAATGATATCTTATGAGATGTGAAACACTCCCAGTGAATGGGGAAATCCTGTGAACAGTGAAGGATCATGAACCAGAAACACTCTGTGACTAACTTCCAACCACTGCCACTAGATGGTGGTGGCAGTTCACACTTATAAAGCACATACCTCATTCAAACTAGGCCACCATGTCTCAGTTTCTACCAGGAGCCAGGATCCTACTTCACTAATGCTGATCCTCAAAGAGACCCTGCTTTGAGGTCATGTAGATGTTTACTGACAGGTAGGTTTGGACAACTTATAGTGGCCAAAAATGCACCTGTGATCATAGATTCTGCCATGTTGGCAAATAGTGTTTGCCAATAAATCCAAGTCTATTGAGAAAGAAAGAAAATCCAAGAGGCTCATGTGTCAGCCATGCTACATGTTCCCACCTTTCTTCTGGCTCCAGTTTCTTCCTTCAGTGACTCAGGACAGTGTATTGTAGATGCTTAGTACATCCCAAAGTATGAAAAACTGTACCCATAACTTTGGGTCTGTCTTTGTGCAGGTATCCCAGCCTTGTTTCACTAAACTATAGACTCCTGTATTTTAAGGCGTCTATTGGTAAATTTAGGAAAAGGGGGAGCATTTCTTGAAGAGTGAACCCCCTCACATATACATACATATAAATACACACAAAATATTGCTAGTAGATCTATCTTGAAGGTGTCATGAAATTCCAGGCAGAGGCTTAAAGTCAGTGTATGGAATGTGAAGGTGCTAGGCGTTAGGAGTGAGAAGTTTGTGTAAACTCTTCTACCTGGAAAGGCATCTACTACAGGAACTGCCTCCTCAGAAGCAGATGCCAGCTGGACCCCAGCAGAATGGTCTTTACAGACGATGGCTTTGGATTAAACCTTGGAAGGGCAGGATCATGTTTCAAGGTTTGAAAGGTTCCTATCTTCTGGTTCACAAAGTCAAACCCACCATCCCCAGAGTTTAAAGATGTAGAAGGCAGTCCATTCTGTAGTACAGTTTACCCAAGGCAAAGATGGAGGCAGAGCAAGGTTAGCCAGGATGAATACAAAAGGGAATTCCTCTCAAAGAAACCATCTTCAAAGTAACAGGAACAATGCAAGGTGCAAACATGTGTTTTTGTGGCATTTATTATCATGTTAAAGCTGAAGGAACAAGATATTGATGGGAAAAGATGAGTGAAGAAATTATGGCTGAGTGTAGAATTTGGAGACAAAGAGATGGTTACTCCACACTGGGAAGTGAGACATAGGGCATATCATCAAATACGAAGACTTCTGGAAGCTATGGACACCTGTGTGGGAGCAGAGGTGAGAACTCTAATCTTTAGATCTAAAATAAAATTTGGAGGGAGATGAAAACAACAGCTTGAAATACTGACTTTATTCGTGCAACGCTGACTTATTTTTGTAAAGTAAATATGAACTCGCAATATAAGTATCTCCCAAGACTTTCTTATGTTCCCTCATCCTTAGAGGTCTTCTTATTATTATTATTATTATTATTATTATTATTATTATTATTATTCTTTCTCCTTCTCCTCCTCCTCTCCGTCCTCCCCCTCCTCTTCCTTCCTTACTTCCTTCCTTCCTTCCGTCCTTTTAGACAATGGTGCTCTTATGCTAACTATCAGTAATTCAAATGTGGCCATCTCTAGACTCAGCTGTGCATATGTACCATACTGTAAGAAGGAAAGTAACCTTTACTTTTGCCCAGCTTTGTGCAAATGCAAGAACAAGGACAAGGAAGGAAGCAGCTGAGGTCCCAGATGCTGAAGGTAGAACCTGAGGAACTGGGAAAAAAAGAGAACTCATTGCTCTTTCAGTCCTTGGATGGATGCCCAGACCACAGTGGCTCCTGGATGCTCTTAGGATTTATACTTGTTAGGAATTCATCTTTCACAAAAAACACATGACTCTTGACACACACACACACACACACACTCATGGAAGATGTCCTCTGATCATGTTATACAGGGTAAATATTACATATTTTCACCAAGAGAAGCAGATTCTAGACTTTGAGAACTTATGGCAGGCGTTGGCTGTTGGGATGGGGGAGGAAAATGGAGAGGTGTTCACTCTGAGCATAAAGCTTCTGCCCAGTGAATCCCTGAAGTCCATGATAGACAGTGAGAATGAGGTTGAAGATGCCATATTCCCAGCTTTGACAGATTCTGGGAGTTTGATCTCCATAGAGGGATGTTAATCCAGCAACATGGTTATTCTAGTTGGATTACAGACAGGCCCTTAGCACACACCTTTAATCCAAAACAATGAAGATAAAGTTAGTTTGTAGAAGGAAGCACCTGTGTTTGAAAGTGATGTTTAACTGAGTGGCAGATGACGAGACAAATTAGAAAAAGATTTTGCAGAGTAGGATATGCCCAATTCTAACCATTTCTCACTAGAACAAAGAGGAAAGAGGGTACTTAAGAGGGAACAGGGCAGAGAGAGAGGGGGGCAGCAGTTTTATCAGGACAGTTCTAAGTTAGTAGGCTGAAGCAGTAGATCTCAGAGATGACAGTTATGTTGGGCAAATAAAAGTTACTTTTACAGGTCTCGTAAACCTGTTCTTACCAGCAAAGTGATAGGAGGATTGAAGAAGGGGAACATCTGACTTAGGTCTGTTCTTCATTTGCTTCCTTTGCATACAAGCTTAGCCCATTATTTAATCTCCAAATTCTCTCATCTGTAGAATCCACCGTTCCACATAATGCAGCTTCAATACTGAAGATCTGTGAAGTTACTCTGGAAGAACTGCCAGTTGATATCAAAGTTCTAGAGGAATCCTTACCAGTAAAAAAAGTTTGAGCTATTCAGCTAATTGAGTCTCTATAAACAATAAGATGCTATAATGAAGTCCTTCACAAACACATTTTTATAGGCATATTTGTTACACTGCAGTTAGTAGTACCAGTTATTAAACATATATCCAAGCAGATACAGAATTTAATACACACATTTGATACTTCCCTTGTTTAAATTGGTGCAGTATTTACATATAATCTAAGAGGCTCTTGCCAGAATTGGTGTGTGTGTGTGTGTGTGTGTGTGTGTGAGAGAGAGAGAGAGAGAGAGAGAGAGAGAGAGAGAGAGAGAGGGAGGGAGGGAGAGAGGGAGAGAGGGAAAGAGGGAGAGAGGGAGAGAGGGAGAGAGGGAGAGAGGGAGAGAGGGAGAGAGGGAGAGAGGGAGAGAGGGAGAGAGGGAGAGAGGGAGAGAGGGAGAGAGGGAGAGAGGGAGAGAGGGAGAGAGGGAGAGAGGGAGAGAGGGAGAGAGGGAGAGAGGGAGAGAGAAAGAGAGAGATACCTCCTTGAGGTATGTGAATGTGGAGACCAGAGGTCAACATCGCATTCTTCATCTTTTTGTTAAGTCAGGCTCTCTCTGTCTCCCTGAACCTGAAGCTCATCCATTTGGCTATGTTGACTGGCCAATCAACTGTAGGGGTTACATACACAATCTGCTGTACCTAGTTTTTGATGTGACTTTGAGGATCTGAACTCATATCCTCATGCTTGTGTGACAGACCCTTTACTGACATGCCATCTCCCCAGCTTCCTTCTCTAGTGAACTTTAAGTGATCTCTAGATTGCTTATAACATCTGCACTGCATTGATGGCTGGCTAATAGCAATAAAAACAGCCTTAAATTCTGCACAGATGCAACTGCCTCAGGCCTAACTGCACAGTGCCCACTCTTGGTTGAATGGATAGATGCAAAATTCTCAGCTTTAAAGACTGGGTGTATCTGGAATAAAGATGGAAACATTTTTGTATTTGCAGTCTCAGTGTGATAGATATCAGCCTCTGAGGCATTAAACCTAAGGTGACACAGGGCACAGTAAGGCACTTGCTCATCACTTTCAATTTTTGCCACATGTGTGGTTCTCAAATGAGCCTGCTTTCCTGAGGGAAAGGATGGGCTATGGCAAGAACCACAACAGTGAGGAAGTGGAGGAAATGGAAGGCCAGCCTGTCTACAGAACAGGAAGGAGGAAGAGTCAATGAGGACACCCTTCTGGCACGTTCCCCTTCTCTACCCCATAAACACACTTTGTTCTCACTTATGCTAACAGAGAAGTGACCTGGAGCCCAACAAGGGTCACCATGCAGAATCATCTTCATCAATCTACAAACTAGTTACAGCCCTTACAGCTGGGAACATCCTGACTCTTGGATCCCCTAGATGTCTAGCCAGCCCTTAGTAAGATTAATTATAAAGCATGCACATTTCTGACAAGCATTTTGAGTGTGACTGCTGCGGCTCATTCTTATTTTCACTGATAAAAGTAAAACATCAGGAGAGAATAAACGAAACATACATTTGTTACCTCAATACTGGGTTTAAAAATTTATTCAGGGTGTGAGTGTGTGTGTGTGTGTGTGTGTGAGAGAGAGAGAGAGAGAGAGAGAGAGACAGAGAGAGACAGAGAGAGAGAGAGACAGAGACAGAGACAGAGAGAGACTGAGAGAGACAGAGAGACAGAGAGACAGAGAGAGACAGAGACAGAGAGAGACTGTGACTAAGGGGACATTGCTTTCCCTTGCATTTTGTCCTGATTCCCCAGCTATTGTAAGCGATTTGCCACCCAGGAAAGTTTACACTCGGAATATTAAAACTGTGAATTTTCAGGAAGATTCCTTGGGAGTGTAAAGGAAATCCATATTGATGTATTTTGCAAAGCTAACTTCATTTCTTGTTTCATTGAGAAGATCTTCTGCTGCTTGGAAGCATGTGTGGTTTGATGAGCTGGCAAGTTTCCAAAGCACACCCTGTGCATTTGACCCATGGCGACCTAAGGCAGAGTGTGTCTGCTCTGGCTCCATCATGACAGCAGCAGGGCTTAGAAGATGGTTAAAGATTCCTGAAACAAAAATTCTTATCTATAGAACAAGGGCCTGAATGATATTTCCCTCTCTCTTAGTTAGGGTTGCCTTTGCTGTAAAGAGCCATCATGACCAAGGCACTCTAAAAAAGGAATACCTTAGCTGGGCGGTGGTGGCACATGCCTTTAATCCCAGCACTTGGGAGGCAGAGGCAGGTGGCTTTCTGAGTTCGAGGCCAGCCTGGTCTACAGAGTGAGTTCCAGGATAGCCAGGGCTACAAGAGAAACTCTATCTCGAAGATTTGAGTACAGGGGAAAAATTCCTGAATAGAACAGCAATGGCTTGTGCTGTAAGATCAAGAATGGACAAATGGAACCTCATAAAGTTGCAAAGCTTCTGCAAGGCAAAAGACACCGTCAATAAGACAAAAAGACCACCAACAGATTGGGAAAAGATCTTTACCTATCCTAAATAAATCAGATAAGGGACTAATATCCAATATATATAAAGAACTCAAGAAGGTGGACTCCAGAAAAGCAAATAACCCCATTAAAAATGGGGCTCAGAGCTGAACAAAGAATTCTCACCTGAGGAATACCGAATGTCTGAGAAGCACCTGAAAAAATGTTCAACATCCTTAATCATCAGGGAAATGCAAATCAAAATAACCCTGAGATTCCACCTCACACCAGTCAGAATGGCTAAGATAAAAAATTCAGGTGACAGCAGATGCTGGCAAGGATGTGGAGAAAGAGGAGCACTCCTCCATTGTTGGTGGGATTGCAAGCTTTTACAACCACTCTGGAAATCAGTCTGGCGGTTCCTCAGAAAATTGGACATAGTACTATTGGAGGATCCCGCAATACCTCTCCTGGGCATATATCCAGAAGATGTTCCAACCTGTAAGAAGGACACATGCTCCACTATGTTCATAGCAGCCTTATTTATAATAGACAGAAGTTGGAAAGAACCCAGATGCCCCTCAACAGAGGAATGGATACAGAAAATGTGGTACATTTACACAATGGAGTACTAATCAGCTATTAAAAAGAATGAATTTATGAAATTCCTAGGCAAATGGATGGACCTGGAGGGCATCATTCTGAGTGAGGTAACCCAATCACAAAGGAACTCATACAATATGTACTCACTGATAAGTGGATATTAGCCCAGAAACTTAGAATACCCAAGATATAAGATACAATTTGCTAAACTCATGAAACTCAAGAAGAATGAAGACCAAAGTGTGGACACTTTGCCCCTTCTTAGAATTGGGAACAAAACACCCATGGAAGGAGTTACAGAGACAATGTTTGGAGCTGAGATGAAAGGATGGACCATCTAGAGACCGCCATATCCGGGGATCCATCCCATAATCAGCTTCCAAACGCTGACACCATTGCATACACTAGCAAGATTTTGCTGAAAGGACCCTGATATAGCTGTCTCTTGTGAGGCTATGCCGGGGCCTAGCAAACACAGAAGTGGATGCTCACAGTCAGCTATTGAATGGATCACAGGGCCCCCAATGGAGGAGCTAGAGAAAGTACCCTAGGAGCTAAAGGGATCTGTAATCCTATAGGTGGAACAACAATATGAACTGACCAGTACCCCCCTGGAGCTTGTGTCTCTAGCTGCATATGAATCAGAAAATGGCCTAGTCGGCCATCAGTGGAAAGAGAGGCCCATTGGTCGTGCAAACTTTATATGCCTCAGTACAGGGGAACAACAGGGCCAAGAAGTGGGAGTGGGTGGGTGGGGGAGTGTGTGGGGGAGCATGTGGGGGCCTTTTGGGATAGCATTGGAAAAGTAAATGAAATAAATACCCAATTAAAAAAATGTAGTAAAAAAAAAAAAACAATATATTAGCTGGGCGGTGGTAGCACATGCCTTTAATCCCAGCACTTGGGAGACAGAGGCAGGTGGATTTCTGAGTTTGAGGCCAGCCTGGTCTACAGAGTGAGTTCCAGGATAGCCAGGGCTACACAGGAAATTCTGTCTCAACAAAACAAAATAAAACAAAACAAAACACCAAAAAAAAAAAAAACCAATAAAATACCAAACAAACAAACAAAAAAGGAATATATTTAATTGGGGCTGCATTACAGTTTCAGAGGTTCAGTCCATTATTGTCACAGTGTGAAGCATGGAGGCATGCAGGCAGACATGGAGCTGGAGGAGAAAAATAGTCTACACATTGATTTGAAGGCATCCAGAAGGAAACTAAAATTATACACCAGGAAGAGCTTGAGCATAGAGACCTCAAACCTCCCCCCCCCACACACACAGTGACACACTTCCTCTAACTAGGTCATACCTAATCCAAAAGGCCACACCTCATAACAGTGCCACTCCTTATGGGCCAAGCATTCAAACACATGAACCTAAGAGGCCAAACCTATTCAAACCATACACCCCCTTGTTTTGTTTTGTTTTTGTTTTTTTCTAAATCTGTGATTTCTACATTGGGCTCTACAGTTTCCATTCTTCTCCTGAGTTAACTAAACAAGTCAATCAACTGAAAGGGTCAGGGTATGGCTCAGTGGGTAAGAGCACTTGCTATACAAACGTTAGGACTTGCATTCAAATCCCTGAAGTCCATGGAAAAATCAAGGTGATGTCACATACACTTATGACTTCATCCTTTAGAGGGGGACAGAGGCAGGAGATTGTGGGAACTGGTGGTAGTAAAGTCTAGCTTCAGGTTCAGTGAGAAACTATCTCAAAATTAGTGAAGAACATCTGATGTCATCCTCTGACTTCTGCATGCACATACACGAGCATAGACCTGCTCCCCACAGATATGTATATATAACACATAAATTCATTACATGCACACACACACACATGCACACACATCAATTAAGAAACAGTTATCCTGTCTTGAACTAATTTGGTATAACTGCATGATCATTTATGAGTATAGGATACATACAAGCTACACTACAGCTTTGCATTCTTATATTATTGCCAAAAATTATAAAATATTGAAATATAAAAAATAGTAATTTGTACTACAATAATATATTTATTGATCTGGGTACTGTGATTTGAACAGCAAACTCAATCAACAGCTCAAGTAGCAACTGAGGTACTTTAACATTTCAATGAAATAATGATAAGTCTAGTTTTTTAAGATATTGGTATGTTTTATGAGAGTGTAAGTCACATCTTTCAATCAAATAAGCCTCATTCAAAAGCCCGTTTTGCGGAGGGAATATTTGGAAAGCCTGAAGATCTGTCAGGGTAAAAGGACATTGAGTGCCAAACCTTTCTCTGACATGCAATTAACTAAGGTGTATACTATTTATCACTTTGTAGATAAATGCAAATAAGATGCACATGTATAATATGCACAGTATTAAAACTTTAATTATTCAGGATTCTTGTATTTATATAGATAGCTGGTTCCAGAAATAAGCTTATCCAGGTGTGTTCTGTCCATCAAATTTCATCTTTGGGGATGGAAATAGTTACAACCATTTTCATCCCTTATTGTGGTACCCTAGCTTTCTAAATCACACCAGTCATTTTATTTCCAGTTAGACAGCCGAATATTTAATCAATGTGTGTTAATTTGAAGTTCAGAATTCACAGTCTATGCTATGTGCAGCTTACTGAGTTGAAGCTCTCTGTCAGGTAAACCTTATGGGATGAAGTGAACATTCTTAGGAAGAAGGGACCTCAAGTCCTCAGGAGACACCTCCTTCCAAGCCTGCATGCTGAGCCATCCGTACCCCAGGAGTAGGACTTGTGCCAGCCACCTGCCCCTAGACTTTGGCCTTCTCTTGCCTATTCTCACATTTTATGCACAGTGACTGGTGAAAAAAAGAATCATTTGCTAATGAGCTTCAACTAAAGGTCTCAGTGGTACAAACTGTAACTCCAATATTTAGTAATACATGTGTATGTACTTTTCTGAACATGTTATTTAAATATTTAGGCCTAAAAATCAAATTCTTAGGCTAATTAACTATTAAAAAAGAACACATTTGTCAACTAAAGAATCATTATTATTGTTCTAAATCCTCCCATCTGTCAGTCGTTCTCAAATGGATGATTTTGCCACCACGCCCTTCACTTAAGATATTTTTGGCTGTCATACCTGGGGCAGATGATCTAGTGTCAAGTGCATGATAGAGTCTGAGAGTGCTGCTAAACACAGGATGCTTCAATATGTGTACATATCCACAAAGGGAAAACAAAACAACAATAACAAAAATACCTGCTGAGAATGTCTGTAGTAGCTGTCAAGTCAAGATATTTACAATGGCTTTTTTTTTCTTTTTTGAGTAGGATTGTTCATACTTTCTTTATGTTGAAGTAATTATGCATTTCAGGAAACTGAAAAATAAAATAGTCGAAAACAATTTTGAGTCTCTCTCCAGCTCCCACACATCCCCAGGAATTTCCCACATGAGTTCTATGCAATGTGTTAGTCAGTAATTTGGCTGGAGAAGCTTGTCCACACCAGTCAGTTTCTGCATTCCTGTGGGAGAATAAGTGTGAGTGAGTGTGGTCATTGGCTGTGTCAGGAGTAAACCCCAACATCTGTCCTTCTACCACCATATAGATCACACCTGGTCCATCAGCACTGTGCCCTTTGATCTCCCAGTGGGCTGTGTCCCTGTGCAGCCTTCCTCTGCCCCTCATCTCCATAGTTCTATTGCTCTACAGCTGTCACATAATGTGTAGACACAGGGAGATAGCTGAGTTGGGAAAGTACCATTCAATGAGCTTTTTACAAACTAGGTCTTAGGAAGCCATCATGAAGGAGAGGGATGGTGGAGCAGGACAGCTTCATCCCTGTATAGTTTCCAGGAGATGAGAGAGCAGAGAGGAGACTGAGGATGAGTTAAGATGTTCAAAGTAATAGCCTGATGACTCAATTCCTACAGCAATGCTTTGCTTCCCAAGGTTTGCACAGCTTTCCAAAATAGAAACCCAGTACTTAACTCATGTTCTTACTGGGAGTGTTTCACACTTAAAGTATAACAGAACTAAAGAGATTTAATGAAGAAGATAGAGTCCTTGGAAAGGCAAAGGTTTTTAAAGGTAGGAATGTTGTCAACATTATTATTAATAGTATGTTGGCTTTGTTTTCTGAGACACTATCTTAACCCCATAGCCCAGGCAGATGTCATAATTGTTGGTATTACAGGCATGACCTACCATGCCTGACTTCATTAGTTTTTAACTGACAGATAATAATCAATAATAAGCATGCTTTTGAAAATTTTACTCAAACAGTGTAGAATTATTAATTCAAACTACTTAACATATCTACCATCTTAAATGCTATCATTCCTTAATGAAAGAACTGTTGAAAATCAGTGTGCTTGGAAATTTGAACCAGACATTGTTGGCTATAGGTACTATGTAATGGGGCTCTAAAGGTCACATCTCCTGAAGATTTCTAGCCAGATCTCAGCATCTGCTTGCTCCTCTGCTAACTATCCATGGGGATCTGCTGCTGTGAATACTACACTTCTGAGCTCCATGCTTAGGAAAACATGCTCTTCCTGACTCTGTACCTGGCATAGTATATAGCAGGCCTTTGTCATCAATTGCTTAAGTTGCTAGGCTGTACAGATTACGGTGATGTCTGTGGGTCCCCACTGTAGTGTAGCTGAGATGAGTGCCTAGAGCCAGCCCAGTCCAGGAGGATTTGAAGTGGGACACAGTGTAAGATATAGCTTTGAAAACTGGTGGTCTCTGACCTTCTAGGTGATAACGTATTTTTAAAAACCCTAAAAACTTTCTTGCTATTCTATAGTTAAAGACCGTTGGCTTCTGTGAATAACACCTGTTGCCTAGCGGTGAGGAATTAAGTAAAAAATTTATTGCTATCACTCCCTTCTCTGCCAGGCAGCCAGAAGCCTCTCTGACTAGACTGTTTAACTCTTTGTAAATCAAAGAGAAAAGAAAGGGAAAGAATTAAGATGCTTTATATAGGAAAATATGCAGGCATATATACATTCATACATACAATTATATTTCATTCAAATTCTTATTTACACATTAGCACATGCACATTTTTGTTGGGCCCAGCCACGGATCTCATACACTCCACAAGCATGCTTACATTCACACATTATTCCTACACACATAGAGACAGACAAACAGACATAAACATTTGGATGGATGGATGGCCCATACCTCCTCAAGCCAAACAATTTAACCAATAATTTTATTTCTTTCTCTGGCCTTTTTATTTCTTCTTAGACAAAAAATTCTTTAGAAAATTACCTCAGAGATAAAATGTTACATAAAATGGGAGTATAGAAGGATGTTGATATTAAGTTCAAAGCAGTGTTTCAATCTATTATGCTCATTATAAGTTCAAAGCAACAGTTTTTCCATGGCCTTGCCTTATCATAGTGCACACTTGTGGTTTTATCCTTGCACCTAAATTTTTCCCTTGAATACACATTTGTCCCAAGTCTATTTTTCCATTTAGTATGATTATGAAAGCTCAATTTATTTCTTAATATGCAGCCTTTACTTACTATATGAGGAGTGGACCCATTCTACTCTTGATTCTAACTTTATTATGTCTTTTCTAGCAAAGCAACTAAGACCATCCCTTAAAACTGTCTTCCTAAAATTAATCGAATCAAAACAGGAATCCTATGAATCATTAATTCACCTAAACATCATTAGTTCATGAAAGTTCATCTTTACATTGATCTACAGGAAATCTGATCAGTAGGGTGGGCTAATGCCCAAGGATTATTATATTAATTTAATAATGACAGGAAAGGCATTTCAGATGCAATAAACAGTGCTAAGATGAAGTCTCTCTGGAACCTTGTCATTAAGCTCACCCATGGCAGACCATGCAAAAATGGTCAGCCACCTCCAGGAAGGCCACCTGATAGCCTTGGCCTATCCTAGATGAGTCCGGACAGATGAGAAAGGACTGATACAAGGTCCCAGGTCAGCTCGGGTAGCTTTGTTGGTAGCTCAGGACAAGGTTCTCATACATTGCCACATAGTACAAAGGATATTGAGTAGAAAAAAAAAATCACAGTAATCTCAGTGTCAGAGGAGATGAGGTCAAATGTAATCATATTTACTACTTCGGGCAGAATTCTCTTCTTTCTTGCCTTTACTTGTTATTGGTTCCTGTTGGAATGAGGCTCCTTTCTGCTGCAATAATCCTTCAGTGCTCCGTCAATAATGTCTGGACTCCTTTTAGATTTTCATAGGGCCAGTGATTTTACTTGTGTCAAGGTCACATTCACACTGTGTGACTAGGGAATTAGAAAGGGAGAATTGAGAGCCACAGGTGTAGACTAACACAGTGCCTGTGAGTGAATTGTGGCAGGGTACATCCTCTGTGGGGATGCTGCCCTTCACAGACATTTGATTGAGTGTTTTATGTGCACTTGGTCCAGAAAGTACCAAGCTTTGGCAACAATATATCAGACACCTGCTTAACTACTTCAACAAACTTAAATTGGTAGTTTAAACATGGCAGAGGGATGGCTATACTACTTTGATCTCATACTAGGTTGAAGGTTGGAAAAATCTAGGCAGAGAAAAATTACACTTTGGATATATTTTATATTTGAAAATAGATGATTCTTTCCAATTAACTCTCTCTGTGATGGCTTTATATTGTATGACAATTTATATGCATGCTATAGAAAATGTAGGGAAATGGTTGGGGTGCAGCCTGGCTGGTAAAGAGCTTATCTAGAAGAATAAGGTCCTGGTTTTCATCCCAGAACTGCACCAGTTGAACCTCATGGTGCCCTTTGGTAATCCCAGCACCTCCTCCCAGAGGCAGGAAGATCTTGAGTTCAAGGTCATCCTCAGGTACATCGTGTATTTGAGGTCAACTTTAGCTACATGAGTCTCTAACATAAAAATAATAAGGAAAAAGTTCTTAAAACTTTAAAGAAATAAGAAAGAAACAAACCAAGAAAGAAAACAAAGAAAAAAAATGGGAAGGGAACTTAGTATGGTTACTGTCTGAATGGTGGACGTTAGACACACTGGCCACTTTCCACCTCTAAATTAAGATTCTCCCAATCTATAAGTATCTTAATGGAGCTTAAAAAAAAAAAAGGCATAACCAGATCACTAGGTGTGTAACTAATGCTATTTTTGTTAGCCGGTGAGAGGTTTTCTCATCTTAAAATGAGGTGAATTTTCACCACAGCTGCTGTGAGACTTAAAATTAAAAACAAAAACAACAACAACAACAAAACAAAACAACAGCAAACCCCAGTGTGATTGGTGCACTGTGCAGGCCTTGTATGTGCTAGATAATGGCCTGCTCTGAGGAAGGTTCTGGCAACTGGGGCACTATTGACTTGGCCTGCATTAAGCAGCCAAGCCTTATTAGACCTTCTTAGCAGGCTTGTTTCTCATTCATTTCCCTCTCAAACACTTCCCCTGTGTAGGTGTTAAATCTATATGGGTCCCAGGGAGCTGAGTAAACAGAGCAGTCCTTAATCCATTGCCTGCTGTCCTGATGAGACTGAGAGGATGTCAGCAAAGAGGCTTGGCAGACACAAAAGCCCCCTGGTGACAGGCTTATCCCTCTCCTGCCTGAACTGTCAGGGCAGCCAATAGAGTTCACCTGGATTTGTAGAGTGAAATCAATGTGGGATACTGCAGTTCTTATCTGGGGATGGCTCTCCATGCCCTGTTGTCAATTGTAATACAGGTTGACTTGTAAATTTTTTTGTGAATTCACTGCCTATGATTACCTTAAATCCACTGTAGAATGTTGCTCCTTATCCTCTCTCTTGAGTACTGGTGGGACATAATGCCTCCTGGGGATGCTAATTGCTTTTTCATCAGGCCCAGTGTTAAGGTCCCTAAGTGCCTCTTTAGGGCCCTTGAGTCAGGGAGATGCTCTCTTGGTCCTGGAAGGTCAAGTTCTGAATAGCTCCTGACTGGCTGAGTTCCAGCCAGCATAGAAAGTCCTGCTCTCTGGCACAACTGGCGGTTATCATGTAGAAGAATGCGAATCGATCCATTCCTATCTCCTTGTACTAACGTCAAATCTAAGTGGATCAAGGAACTCTACATAAAACCAGAGACAGTGAAACTTATAGAGGAGAAAGTGGGGGAAAGCCTTGAAGATATGGGCACATGGGGAAAAATTCCTGAATAGAACAGCAATGGCTTGTGCTATAAGATCGAGAATCTACAAATGGGACCTCATAAAATTGCAAAGCTTCTGTAAGGCAAAAGACACTGTCAATAAGACAAAAAGGCCACCAACAGATTGGGAAAGAATCTTTACCTATCCTAAATCAGATAGGAGAGTAATATCCAATATATATAAAGAACTCAAGAAGGTGGACTCCAGAAAATCAAATAACCCCATTTAAAAATGGGGCTCAGAGTTAAACAAAGAATTCTCACCTGAGGAATACCGAATGTCTGAGAACCACCTGAAAAAAAATGTTCAGCATCCTTAATCATCAGAGAAATGCAAATCAAAACAACCCTGAGATTCCACCTCACACCAGTCAGAATGGCTAAGATAAAAAATTCAGGTGACAGCAGATGCTGGCAAGGATGTGGAGAAAGAGGAACATTCCTCCATTGTTGGTGGGATTGCAAGCTTGTACAACCACTCTGGAAATCAGTCTGGTGGTTCCTCAGAAAAGTACACATAGTACTACCAGAGGATCCCGCAATACCTCTCCTGGATATATATCCAGAAGATGTTCCAACCGGTAAGAAGGACACATGCTCCACTATGTTCATAGCAGCCTTATTTATAATAGCCAGAAGCTGGAAAGAACCCAGATACCCCTCAACAGAGGAATGGATACAGAAAATGTGGTACATTTACACAATGGAGTACTACTCAGCTATTAAAAAGAATGAATTTATGAAATTCCTAGGCAAATGGATGGACCTGGAGGGCATCATCCTGAATGAGGTAACCCAATCAGAAAAGAACTCTCATATGTACTCACTGATAAGTGGATATTAGCCCAGAAACTTAGAATACCCAAGATAGAAGATACATTTTGCAAAACACATGAAACTCAAGAAGGATGAAGACCAAAGTGTGGACACTTTGCCCTTTTTTAGAATTGGGAACAAAACACCCATGGAAGGAGTTGCAGAGACAATGTTTGGAGCTGAGACGAAAGAGTGGCCCATCTAGAGACTGCCATACCCAGGGATCCATCCCATAATCAGCCTCCAAACGCTGACACCATTGCATACACTAGCAAGATTTTACTGAAAGGACCCTGATATAGCTGTCTCTTGTGAGGGTATGAGGGGGCCTAGCAAACACAGAAGTGGAGGCTCACAGTCAGGTATTGGGTGCATCACAGGGCCCCCAGTGGAGGAGCTAGAGAAAGTACCCAAGGAGCTAAAGGGATCTGCAACCCTATAGGTGGAACAACATTATGAACTAACCAGTACCCCGGAGCTCTTGACTCTAGCTGCATATGTATCGAAAGATGGCCTAGTTGGCCATCACTGGAAAGAGAGGCCCATTGGTCTTGCAAACTTTATATGCCTTAGTACAGGGGAACACCAGGGCCAAGAAGTGGGAGTAGGTGGGTAGGTGAGTAGGGGGAGGGTATGGGGGATTTTTGGGGTAGCATTGGAAATGTAAATGAAGAAAATATCTAATAAAAATAATAATAAAAAAGAAAGAAAGAAAGTCCTGCTCATTCAGAGATCCAGCCTCAAGGCCAACAAGGTTGCTTACCAGCTCTACAAATAGGGAGTACTATATAATAATAGGACCAGGTCCTTGCAGGATAAAAAGGGACAAGATGACACCTCCCATGCTGCCATTTTTCCTGGGGCTCCAGTGAAGAAACCATGTGATTTTTTTTATGAGCCTTTTTATATTAGCCAAATTAGCTTGTTTTCATACCTTCACATCAGAAAGTGCCTCAAAAATGTAGTAATATGATCTCGGGGAGTGGTTGTGGGATTTTGTACAAATATGAGTTCATCACACACGATTCTCCCTAGTCCCAGGATGGGTGTCTCTGTCAGCACTGTGGAGGTAGGTGTCAGGAGAAGTGTGGAGTCTTGATGGTATTCCTATAGGACATAAAGAGCAGAACACGGAGACATGGCTGTATCATATGGGAAGCTTAGGGGTGCAAACAGATTTTGACTTTTGAAAATTTTTAAGAGACTGGGTATGAATATGATTATATCTCCAATCGCTGGCTTCTTCCTTTAGGACCTATAGTTGGTATCTTTTTTTTTTATTACATCTTTTCCTCAATTACATTTCCAATGCTATCCCAAAAGCCCCCATAACCTCCCCCCTACTTCCCTACCCACCCATTCCCATTTTTTTGGCCCTGGTGTTCCCCTGTACTGGGGCATATAAAGTTTGCATGTCCAATGGGCCTCTTTTTCCAGTGATGGCCGACTAGGCCATCTTTTGATACATATGCAGCTAGAGTAGAGAGCTCGGGGGTACTGGTTAGTTCATAATGTTGTTCCACCCATAGGGTTGCGGATCCCTTCAGCTCCTTGGGTACTTTCTCCAGCTCCTCCATTGGGGGCCCTGTGATCCATTCAATAGCTGACTGTGAGCATCCACTTCTGTGCTTGCCAGGCCCCGGCATAGTCTCACAAGAGACAGCTATATATGGGTCCTTTCAGCAAAATCTTGCTAGTGAATGCAATGATGTCAGCGTTTGGATGCTGATCATGGGATGGATCTCTTGATATGGCAGTCTCTAGATGGTCCATCCTTTCGTCACAGCTCCAAACTTTGTAACTCCTTCCACGGGTGTTCTGTTCCCAATTCTAAGGAGGGGCATAGTGTCCACACTTCAGTCTTCATTCTTCTTGAGTTTCATGTGTTTAGCAAACTGTATCTTATATCTTGGGTATCCTAAGTTTCTGGGCTAATATCCACTTATCAGTGAGTACATATTGTGTGAGTTCCTTTGTGATTGTGTTACCTCACTCAGGATGATACCCTCCAGGTCCATCCATTTGCTTAGGAATTTCATAAATTCATTCTTTTTAATAGCTGAGTAGTACTCCATTGTGTAAATGTACTACATTTTCTGTATCCATTCCTCTGTTGAGGGGCATCTGGGTTTTTTCTGAAAGCAAATCCAGAGATATTTGATGTTAGGTTTTAAATGTGAGAAAGTATGATGCTTACTGTTTAGCTGGGACAGCGGGTGGTGGGTGGCTCAAGTCCTGATCCTCAGGAGTTGCCATGAATAAGTCTATGAAGGATGTCTATGTGTTGTTCATCATTCCACTCCAACTCAAGTAGGCGCTGGAGAGATGGCTTAGTGCCTAAGAAAGATCACTATTCTTCTATAAGCTCAGAGTTCTATGCCCAATATTCATCTCAGGTGATTCAGAACTGCCTAAAGTTCCAGGGGATTCAAAGCTTTTGTCCTGCATGATCACCTGCACTCATGTGCACAGACCCATGAAGAAGCACATACACAAACACACAATGAGAAATAACGAAATAAATCTAAAAAGTAATTGAGACATTCATGACTACAATTATATTACACATAGATAATTGATGAAAGGTAGAGATTGATCATAGCTGCTAGATTAGAGATAGATGATAGATATGTAGATATGTGTGATTGATAGATGATAGACAACATAATGTAGGTGAGCGTAAATATTAATATAGATATTTTCTATAATTTGTTATTAATTGTATGTGATATATAGCTATGTACATATGCTATAAGCAATACTGCTATTTATATTACATATTATTACATATACAAAATGCAATGCTTTCCTCCAACTACATATTTATCTAAAAGTATAACAGCTAATAAACAGCAAGGACATTTAAAGACTTCTGCATATCATATTTCAACACCCAGTGTTCTCTGTTCACATTGCTGTCTAGGAAGAGCCCTTGCTCTTTCTTCTGTTATCAAAGCTATCAAGATAGTAACATGTGAAGATGGTTGACTATGTGTTAGGTTAGAATCTGACCAGAATTTTAAACAAATTCCGATTCCCCGCAACTTATTCTTTCAATATTTATTTTGAAATACAAGCAGAAAATTTTCTAGTAGGACCTTTGTGGCTTTCCTTTGAAATTTGTGTTTGTTTGTTTGCTTGCTTGCCTATTTATCGCATGAATGAATGAGCTGCCTGTATATGTGTTTGTGCACCATGTGCTCTGTGCCCATAAAGACCAGGAGAGGGCATAGGATTTCATGGAACTGCAGTTATAGATGCTTGTTGGTCTGGGAATCAAACCTAGGTATTCTGGAAGAGCAACCAGTGCTTCTAATTGCTGAGCCATCTCTCCAGCCCCTTCCTGAATCTCTTAATCCTTTCTTGTCAGTACATCCCTAATTATTGCTGCTCCTTTTTTTTTTTTTTGCCTTTTACTCTATATTTCCACTTACCATATAATCAAAAGCAATTATTGTTTAAATGAAATTCTGAATAATGCTCCTTACTACATGCCAAAGTTACATGAAGTTCCAACTTGACAAAGCTCTAGAGGCACAGTGCTATTATTTTTTAGAGAACCCATGCCACACAGTTATCCATACATGGGTACCATAAGTGAAAATATCTGCCTTTTCTGAATTAGGTTATTTAACAAGAATGTTCCATGTACAATTGCAGACATAAATGATGATGAAGAGGTTTTACCTGGAAAAATAGAAAAATAATTTTGAACTATAATGATGTCCCCAGGGAAATTTAAGGTCACATAATCCAAGAGAGGGCAAAGCCTCACACTAGAGAACATGGCCATCCCAGGAAGCATGAGCCATGAAGGGTGCAGGGAAAAGACCTCCCGCTTGTAGGCTAAATAGTGCAGGCCTGTCATCCCAGCTACCAGGAGGCTGAGTCAGGAGTATAGCAAGACTATGGCCTGCCTTAGCTATAGACTGAGCTCAAGGCAGCCTAGGGTGCTTAGGGACACCCTTTCTCAGAAAGTATAAAAGAGATACAAACATAAAAATTTGGAATTATAAGAAGATTCAGCACATTTCACATTTTAAAAAATCCTTGTTTCATTTCCGGTACTAAAAGGGAGCAGGGGAATGAAGGAGGAAAAGAAGAAAGACAAGAAGGAAGAAGAGACTAGAGAGAGAGAGAGAGAGAGAGAGAGAGAGAGAGAGAGAGAGAGAGAGAGAGAGAGAGAATATCCTGTCCAGCAGCAGCAGGTTGGAAAGAAAGCAACCCAATACCAGTTCTGCAGCAGCTTAGTTCCAAGCCCCACCCCTCAACTGCTGTGGCAAGCTCATCATCTCTCTATGCAGGCTTTCCTATTCCCAGTAATATCCAAAACTTAGCTACATTCCCAACTCTGCTGCTTCATCGCCTGGGTGGGTTTAACGAGGTCTGAAAGTAGAGTGACCATCCAGTGGCCAGTTTGGGAGGCAAAGCCATGAACCGAACACAAGGTAGAAAGCTGATGGGGGAGCTATGGAGTGAGATTGAACCCTTGGGGAAGCTAAGAGCCTGGAAAACAGCCAGTCTTCGGAGTGCTTCCAGGGAGAGCAACCCAACAAGCCCTGGACATCTGGCAGAGAGACTTAAACCTTCTAGCCTTGTGTTCTGAACTCTCTTTATCAGAAATAGGAGGAGCTGGAACAAACAGTACAGTTTTATGCTGGATGGGGAGACAGCTATTCTTAGGAAAACCAACAGCCAAGCAGCTTCTGTACTTTTGATTCAACACAATTTCCACATGCAGGGGGAAATCCTGTAGATAATTTTGCTCTTCAGTGGTAGTTTGTTATAACTACCATTGGTAATTTTAACTCGTTAAAATTAACGAATCTTCGGTTTATTAGATATGATTTTTTTTCTAATTTGTACATGGTTTAAGTATTTGAACTGAGGACAGAAAGGCAAAAATATCAAATTCTGTAGTTTTGTTTTGTTTTTTTTTAAAGTTCTATTTTAGATTTATGACTGTTTGTCTGTATCTCAGTGTGGCACTTGTGTACCTGGTGCCCATTGATGCAGGAAGAGGGTGTTTGATCCCCTAGAATTGAAATTGTACCATTGTGAGCCACCACTGTGAGGATGCTCAGAACTCAACCCAAACCACCTGTGAGAACAGCTAACACTTTTAACTGCTGAGCCATCTCCCTAGCCTCACAGGTTTGATTTTTAAAACACTTTTAAGTGTTGAACAGGACATGGCATTTAGCTCCAAATGGTTTTAAAAACAGATTAGTCTTTCAGTTTAACGTAGTCTACAAGGTTCTCATTTTGGAAAAAAAAGGATGATGGGTCAGTTGGGAGCAATCAGCTCACAGGACAAGAGCCCTACCAACTTGCCCTAACATCCTTGCTATCTTTTTACTAGTCTGCCTAAAAGAAAAGAAGAGGGGGAAAAAAGGAAAGAGGGGTTGCATTTATGAGAGCAGACTCTCTAAATTTTCATGGTGCCTAGTTCCATCTAATAATTAATTCTAATGAACAGAATGTCTAATGAAGTGCTTCGTTTGGGGCCCTGGAGGAGCCTGAGAGCTACGTCAGCCACTTATTTCAATTACTCTTTGGGGCATGATTATTTATTTCTCGTTTGTTTCATTTGTTTCTCCTTTTCATTTTGATACCCTACATTAACTCAGCTCTCCCAGTTATTTTGGAATTCAGGGTTCTCGCACCCTAACTTTCCCATATGTGGCTGTTGTGCTTCATTTATTATTATTATTATTATTATTATTATTATTATTACATAAAGCGCACAGATCCTTTGAGTCACTTTCCGATCCTGTCTCAGGTCTGTCAGTGGTAGTTAAGGACAGCGATGTTGCTTCTGTGTGTGTCATTTGTGTTATCATTCATCCTCATCGAAGTAAGTGCTGGAAATTAGATGGTCATTTCCTGCTTCATAACATTGAAATGTTTTGCATGTGAGCTCCACGGGGTTACTCTGGGTCAAATAAACTTACTTAAAATTACTTCTTTAATTTTAAATTATATATACAGACATATATATATATTCATACACATTTTAAAAAGTAAGAATACCAGAAAAGAAAAATAGTCATTGGTTCATAACTTTATCTTACATCATTTTACTATTTTATTTGTTTTGTCTTGTATAAATAAATGTCTCTAGTTACAATTTAGCGTATGCTTATTTTATAGCAGTGTTACTGCAAATATCAGGGAGACCCACCTGGGTTCTGTCATGTTAAGTCGGAAATTGGGGTTGCTTCTTGGGATCCTTGGTGTCACTAAATAAAATAATTTAAACCCCAACTAAGAGGAAATCTCCAGGACAATTTTATTAGAGTTTAAAAGAAAAACTCAAGAGCAGGCAAGTTGTAACTTTTAGTGGCTGCATGGAGCAGGAAGGTGGAGAAGAAGAATGAGGAGGAGGAAGAGGAGGGGGAGGAGAGGTGGAGGACTATTTGTAAGTAGGAAGGTTGGGACAAGGGAGAAAGGAATGACTTCAAAGAAAGTCCAAGATGCCCAAGCTGTCAGGGAAAACAAGTTAGGCTTTGCCAAACATCCAAAAGAAACAAAGGGTATTACTATAGTGGTAATTTTGGAGTTTGGTTATCTTTGAAAAACTCAGAAATATTATAGGAATGTATTTTTATTTTAGTCCTGGGTGTGGGATATGGGGCTGCTTTGAACTGTCCCCACAGCTGACTACAATTTGCCTCATGCAAGGCGTACCTTTGTGACTGTGTGACATTTGGAATTCTAGGACCTGAGAGGTAGGGTGGGCTGTTGGTTGGTTGTTGTTGGTTGGTTGTTAGTGATTGTTAGCAGTTGTTGGTTATGGTTGGTCAATCATGTTTGTTAGACGTCATGCACAAAGAAGAAACCACAACAGGAAGAAACTAGATCTTGATGGACTGTGATGATCAAACGTTCCCCAAGGACCTCCATGTACCCAATCAGCAGGAAGTAGTCTAACAATCCTGTTGCCCCATTTCTGATCCCTGACTATATTCAGAGATTGCTTTTCTTTCTTTTCTATCCTTTCTTCTCTCTTATCTAGAGTCAGAGGTTTGAAAGGGTAGAGGAAGGTGGAAGAAAAAAGAATCTGTAAAGAAGCAAAAGACAGCTACAAGTTACAAAGAAGAAAACGGAAAACTTACACTCTTCTGAGTATTTAGGACAGGCAGATTCACCCCAGCTACAGGGCTCTGCAGCAGCCTGCACCAGGAACACGTGGGTATGGGGTGGAGTGGGGATGATTATTCCTCCAACGTCTTTAGCTGGGGCTCCTGTTGGAGCAGCCTTCTGAAGGGAGGCTCCTTGGTCAGAGCAAGACCCATTATTTGGAAAGAGGGCATAGTTTTATCTTATAGTGGGCCTTTGTCACCATTGTAACAGTCATAGTCACTTTACTAAACTGTCAACCCTGTGACAGACCTGGCTTAAGTAGAGAATTCTCCATTCTTATCTCACATGCACCTGTGTGGGTTTCCAGCAGAAAGATCGTGTACTTAGCTTGATTGGCTCCAGTAAGTCCATTGTCTATACTACACGTGAGCTAGGGTGTTTATCCTCATCATTCCTGTGTGATTTGTCAGCTGTTGCCTCTCATACTAATTCCCCAATCAGGCTTTTTCTTTCTTATTAATTTCTCAGCCTTCTTTTCCATCATCATTGATGGATCTTTGATGTCCACACCCTTCCAAGAAGCTTCCGCCTATGAGAGCAAGCAGAGTGACTCTCTCTGATGGTACAAGTGAGAAGTTACCTTGGCTAGATTAAATTCCTTTCAGAAAAGCCACAACACACATACACACATACTTATATATATATATAATGTAATTGTATGTATTTACTCTGTGTTTATTATTGCAGATGCAGCGATTGGAAATGACATTTCTTAGCAAGCACAGACAGGGAGAAAAGTAAGGCAGATTGTGAATTTGAGAGCACTCTAAGCAATAGAGTAAGACCTTGACTCACACAGCCAAACAAAAGCCAGAAAGGAAGCTTCTCACTGAGAACAATGGCAAGCTGAGATTTTGTATATATTTCTATCAAATTGACTTTAGGTATAAATCTCACTGCTGCTTTGCAGATGAACATGTGTATTGAAATTCAGAAGATGACTGTTTTTCATTCCAGGTCTCCTTAATGGATCAATTAAAAATAATTAACATAACAGCAATTTTTGCTGCTTCCTTCCTTGAATGTTACTTTCAGTCTTGGTTCTCTGCTGCATCCTCTCTTTTCCTCTTTTTATCTCATCCTGTTATAATTTACTAATGGATCTTTTCAAATTTTCCTGCTGATAACGGTCTTATTCCTGGACAATTCTGAGACGTGCAGAGTAACATACATAGCCCAGAAGGATCAAACTTAATTCAGGCCCAAACCTGTTATGGGCACTGGTCATAGTAGTGTCCGAGTTCCTCCTCTGGGATGTCATGAGCTCCCCATGGTCCAGAAGTGGCCTCTTTGGTCCCACAGGTATTCTGTTTTACACCATCTCTAGTCTGTGTCTTGCTTTCTAGGTTTGAGGCCTTAAATTTACAGGAAAAAAAGAACATTCAAAGTGTCAGTTCTTACAGTGGTGTTACAGTGATGGAGCGGACACTTGATTTTTCACAGACAAGAGAACATCAATCTACCAGTCAAATAATTCAACCAGACCTGGCATGCCCATTTTGAGAACTAGTCCACTGTGCAGGGCTCTGGACACCTCCAAGTGCTTTCTCCCACTATTTTGAGATGATATGAATCTTTAAAGAACATCCCCCACTTGTTTCCCTGGCAATTTTTGAAGCTATTTATAATATAATGTACATAGTTTCCTGAGGCTCAGTCATATAATTGGCCAATGAATAAACGTTATGGTTTATGGGGTGATATGTAAACTAGGATTCCAGTATGGAGTCTGGCTTGGGGGTGGAACTGGCTAGCACACATAAGGTCTTGAGTTTGACTCCCAGTATTGGAATAACAAGAAAGGGAGAGGGGGTAAGGAAGGAAGGAGGGAGAAAGAGCAGGCAAAGAGCAGCCTCTGAGGTGGAATGACTAAGTAGATTTTCCTGTTTTTCCTCTTGCTGTGAGACTCAGTGAGTCACTAGATGTCACACCACAAAATCCTCAGCAGCCATGGGAGAGCTGTGAATGCCATCTTCCCCAGAGACCCTGGAAACATTGAGTAAACTACTCATGTTGAAGGCAGGAAGGAGACTAGCATCCATAAGCAGAATTTAGAAGCTTGCTCTGATTTCTGTCCATTATGTTAGCCTCAAGTTGTAACCAGACACTGTTTCCAACTGTGGCCAAGGAGTGGATTCATTGATGACACAGTTCACTGTCAGCTTTCTTGTTTCCTAAAGGAAACAAGCCATTTCAATACCCAGGAGACTGACACATTTAGGAAGCAAGTCAGGCCCAATTGTTTGATACAGGAAAGTTTCATGTTGTTACAGAACATGGTGTTCGTTAATGACTACAACCTATTCTGTTATTCTCCCATCACTAGTGTGGCGATGGGATAAGGAGTCCTGTGCTCTCTCCCTCCTGTCTCTGTAGCCCAGGTATTTCTTTTCTTTTTCACTGAAATTTCTGGAACAGGACAGAGTTAATGGCTTGTGTCCCTCTATGAAACATACATGGTGATGCTTAGGAACCTTTGAAAAGGTCTTGGGCTTTTCTAATTTCGGGTGGCTGTCATGGCTGCCTTGTGGTTTGACTGGTATGCTGGCACCTGCCTCACACTATTAGCCACCAGGAATACTAGCAATACCCAGATATTGTCATCTCACTTATAGGAAGGGCAAATAAGATTGTCAAATGCACCTGATATTTAATTTCCTTAGATCTTTAAAATGTCACAGAAAATACAGCTTTCCTGGTTCCCTTGTGATTCTTGACATGCATTCAAATAATTACAACACTAATAGATGCTTTTAAATGTGTATTCAACATGGAGCTATTGACTACATGGGGAAAAAAAAAACTTAGAGATAATTTAAAGAACACATATTTGACTGTTAAGTTCGAATTTTAGGGTTAAAAATGACATTTAAAACAAAATCCTTACCATGTTTTGCAGTAATATCTAACAATTGAAGTAAAATTATGTTAATTTGTAAATATTCAAATAATATCAATGAGTTGATTAGATAAATAAAGAATAGACATTGTTTTATAAAAGTCTTAATTATGGTTTTGCACTATCCAACCCTGCCTGTTTGCTCATCAGGTTCAATAAAGTACTAGAAGTTTATTAATTGAGTAGGTCAATTGGTCCATTGGTCAAAATTCTGGTTTTAAAGAGATGTCTCCATTATCCTTGGTCATTTGGACACTTGGTCAACAGCTGGTGGAATTGTTTGTGGATGCTTAGGAGGTATGTCTCTGTTGGAGGATGTACATCACTAAGGATGAGCTTTGAAGGTTCAAAGCCTTGTGCCACTCCCTGTGTGTTCTCTGCTTTCTGCTTGTTTTGAGTTCTCAGGAGTCCCTGCCATCATGCTTGCTTCTTGTAGCCATGTCTCCCCACTATGATTGACTGTTAAACATTAGAAGCTGTAAACAAACCTAATCCTATCATTTCTTCTATAAGTTGCCTTGGTCATGGTGTTTTATCATAGCAATATAAAAGCAGCTAATACAATAAATTTTCTAGTTCTAGAGTCTTCTCCATGTTGTACTAGCCAAGCACCTTTTGATATTTTTTTATCCAACAGGATATGCCCACAGGGAGATGCTGTGATGTTCTATGATAGAATGAGCATGTTTCACCATTAATATCACACAAAACAATCACATAGTCACTTGTGGTCACAGCTGTAAGGTCCATCCTGATGTTTGTCACCTAGCTTCTCCCTTCCTTCCTTCCTTCCTTCCTTCCTTCCTTCCTTCCTTCCTTCCTTCCTTCCTTCCTTCCTTCCTTCCTTCCTCCCTTCTTCTCTCTCTCTCTCTCTCTCTCTCTCTCTTTCTTTCTTTCTTTCTCTTTCTTTCATTCTTTCTTTCTTCCATTCTTCCTTTCTTTTTTTTCTGGTAACAACAAATATCATATGTGACACAGAAGAGATAAGCTTGTGATAGAATTGAAGTTGACGCTTATGTGCCATATAAATAAATACACTATAAATACACTATAAATTTCATTATATTTAATTGTGTGTGTGTGTGTGTGTGTGTGTGTATGCACATGCATGAGTGTCTGTCCATATACACATACCCTGATACATATGTGGAAATCAAAGAACAATTTGCAGGAATTAATTTTCTCTTATCATGTGGGTGTGAGTGGTGGTAAGCACCACTAGGCCATCTAGCCAGCCAAATAGTATATAATTATTTAGGCATTGCTTCTTCTGTCTGCTCAAAACATATTCCTCCACACATTGCTCTGTAATGAGTTTGTACATAATTTTAAACAATGTATCCAAGATTACTCAAAATAATGTCTAGTGTTTGTGTGTGAGTGACCTGTCTTTGCAACTGAACTGTCAGCCATGTTTGTACTTATTATCTTGCTTACGATGGGAAGGACAAAGACCTGAAAAGCCTTCAGTATGTAACAAAAAATAAATGAAAACCTTAGTCTGGCATGAGTCCTCAGAAGGCAGTTTTATGTGCAGAATAAATGTGAGGACTGAAGCCTGAGGAGACTCAGCAGACAATCTGGTGATATGCAATGGCCAGTAGCTGAGATCTCAGTGGAGAATTGTCTGTAGGGTTGTCAGTGTGTTGCTGGGCACAGCTATGTTTTGCAAGCTACAGCAGAGTCAAGAAGGGTGAGCGTACCTCAGTGTGTAGGACTTTAAGAGAAGCATTCTCGGATCAGGCATTTGTCCTAAGCTGTTGCATTCTTTACTTTTCCTGTTGCTTTAATAAATTACCCCAAGAAAAACTATTTAAAGAAGAGAAGCCACATTTTTGCTTACAGTTCCAGGGCAGAGTCCAGCCTGGTAGGGAAGTCATGTACATTGAAATAGTGAATGAATGAGTGAATGATTATATCACTGGGCCAGGAGACGAGGGCACAGCACTGTGTGAAATAAGAAATTTCCTCTGGGAACACAGTTTTGCAAGCAAGCAAGCTAAACTGTGCATACCAGTCATGTTATAACACGGATCCAAGGAAGTCTACCATGGACCAAAGATGTGCTTATGGCAGATGAGACCATTTCTAAAGTCAGATTTTATCTCATTTTGACTTCTATCATGTGTGTGTGTGTGTGTGTGTGTGTGTGTGTGTGTACGTTGTATACATATGTGTATGTTTATTTGTTAAGGTCAAAATGATATAAAAATCTGACATTTTATATATTCCTATACATTCCTAGATGTTAGCCATATTGCTTTCTTTTAAGAATGCCTGTGTTTTCATGGTCAAAAACATCTCTATATGTTTACCTACTTTGGCTTTTAAAAATATCTTTGTGGCTTTACTAATAATGCACAGAAGTAGGGATAGAGCATCATGCAAGGGTATTTGCCTAGTGTCAGGAAGGGCTTGGCTTTGATCCTCAACACTACAAAAAACATTAAGTCATGAGATTACACTATTTAGCCAAACCTTTATGAAACATATCCACAGACTCATGGTCCCTGTTTGATTTAGGAAACTGAAAATTGGAATTGTTTTTAAGAATTTAATTTTCTGAATTAAAAAAGAAAATCATAGCTGAATCCTGTCTTGGTCTTTGGTTTATGAGGGAGACTCAGGCTTTCTTGGAGGATGCATTAGAAATTTTTATCTGGGCAAGGTATATGTTTAAGTCAACCTCATGTTAATCTTTTATCCAAAAGCATGTTCAGAGCATACTTCTGTGCTAGGTAGCAAGAAGGATTTGTGTTATTTCACTGTATTTGTTCAGTGATGTTATATATTTCAATGTCTTATTTTAAAAATTCTTCTAGGATATTTTTATAGTGGTTGTAGTCCTAGACCATCAGCGTACCTCAGGCTGGGCATTTTCATATTGTCTTCTCTCTCTCTCTCTCTCTCTCTCTCTCTCTCTCTCTCTCTCTCTGTGTGTGTGTGTGTGTGTGTGTGTGTGTGTGTATGCACTGTCTGTCTGTCTGCCTGCCTGCCTGCCTCCCTTTCCCTCTCTCTCCAGTGAATAGAACTGAGCAAGGGACCAGGGCTGAGGATAGAAGAGGGACAAAGCAGAAGGCAGACAGACCCAAAAGCTCATACTGCCCTGGCATCCCTCTGGGTCACAAGAGCACATCCCTATTTTCATTCTTGGCATAGAATCCATTCCCCAATTCAAACATGCCTGTGTAGTCCTTGTCAAAGCCTGTTCTCTCATTTGTTTTGTTTTCTTAATTTGCTGTACTGATTCTGAGGGAAAGAATCCTAGTGGAGGGCTCATGCACAGGAGTGAGAGGACGAGTTCGCACCTTCTCTTCACACTCTGAAAAAAATGAGAAACTGCAGGTGGAAGAGAGTGAAGCATCAGAGCAGAGCTCTGGCCTTATCTCTTCACCCTGTTACCATGACGACGGAATCTGCCAATCTGATAATTGCTTTCCTGACCAGGTAACCTCACACTTGGCTGCTGGGCTGGCAGACCTCCATCCAGCTAAGGAAGCAAGGTCCAGTCAGGCCACAGTTCACCCATCCACAGCTCCACTCTTGGGGAATGGAGACTATTAGCATCAACTGTTTTCTAACTTTTTTTTTTCCTTTTCTATTTTTTTTTTTTTTTAGTTAGAGTTTCACTTAGCTCAGGCTGTTCTTAAATTCTTCATGTAGCCAAAGATGACCTAGAACTCTCTATCCTTGTATTTTCACTTCCCAAGAGCTGGAATTGGGCAGATGCACTATCACACCTAGCCCATGCTTTCCACTGCAACCACACGCTTGCATTAATACATTTTTGCCAGCCAGCAGTTCTGGTGCAGACCTGTCAGATATAATTCAGGACAGAGGAAAACTATAAGAATATTCAGAACTATAAAAATATTAAGTCTGAGAGAAAACCTTGATCAATAGTCCCACTTTTACATTTTAATGATGAGGGAGCTCATATGCATGCTGTTAAATGGCTCATCTAGACCACAGGCCTGAGGCTGGACAATTGTCATTCTCGAACCTATAAAGATTGTCAAGTGCTTCACTCTTCCTCCAGGTGTAGCAGGGTTTATAAAGTAAGTTTGTCACTGGGCCATTTTGAATATCCTTGAGTCTCTGTTTCTACAATTGAGAACGTGCTCCTAACATGAATGCCACATTTTCTTATTTGCTAATTGTCCTCCTAATGTTCTCATTTCTGATTTGTTTATTTCTTTTTAATTTTTCTGAAAATTTTATATATCATTTGCATCTTGTCAATATGTATCTCTTACTTCATTTCCCCCCACACATATATCATATCTTCCATCTGACTTCTACACTCATGTCTTTTGGACTTGTTCCTTTTAGCTCTCTAAATTCAATTGTCTTCTTATACTCTTATGAGTGGTGTCATCCACAGGAGCATAAGCAACTTACCAATGGCAGCTGCCTAAAGGAAAATAATGACTCCCCTTTTGTCATCAGCCATCAACCACCATTAGCTCTTCAGCAGGGACAGGGCATCAGGAGATTCCACCCCCTCCGTACTAGAAGTTTCAGATCTCCTGATCTTACAGAGGTCTTGTGTGGGTAACTATAAGTGCTGAGAGTTCATGTGTGTAATGGTCATGTCAGACGCCTGCCATCCCAGCTATCCCCAGGCATGATCTCACACTTAATAGTAACACACTGAAGAATCCCATTATGCAAAAAGTGAACATTACTCCCTGGTGGAATGAAGAAAGAGGATTATGGGAGGAAATAGTACCTTCCTGAATGTTAAACATTCCGTGGCAAATGGAGCAGGGGCTTGCAGGCAGCCCCTATTACTCAAATCTAGGCTCGTACGTGCCAAGTGTGAGAGTTGTATAACTTTTTAAAACTTTTTATTTTTCTCTTGAACATGCTTCCATGTCCACAACTGAATTCTGAGCTGACCCAAGTTGAAACTTCCACCACTGGATAGTGACACCATATTAGCTGTCTTCGCTAAATGACACCACACTAGGAAGCTATGGTTAATGGGGCACTGGAGGGAATTTCCTCACTATTGGTTTTAGACAAAATACTAATTTCACGGTTTTTTAAAAATATTTTAGCATAAAATATAACATAATAAAGTTGTAGGAATTTTCTATAATAAATATACTGTAAATGCGAAGTTAATCAAGTAACTTGAATTTATTTTCTTCTCAAATGGTATACAACAGGTCTTCATTGACTGAGCTTAGTGTGAGTCTTAGATTTACTTTATCACAACTTTGAAAAGCAATTTTAAGAATGAAATTAATGAAGAAAGTTACCCCCTTTGCACGTCTCAGTAAAACTACCTTTTGTGGGTTTTCTCTTTTGCCTAGAACTTTCAAATAGGTTCTGTCCACTGTGTCTTAAGACTGAATTTGCCCCTAAAACTTGAATCAATAAACATAACTTTGTAGATTTTGCTAATTCAATTTCTGTGATTTTTTTTTCTTATTATACAAGCAGTATAAGTTATTTGTAACCTTGAAACTTTAGCCAAGGTCCAGGGCAGGCACTTTATACCTGTAATGTTTAAGTTTGGTTCTTGAGACCTTCTGTAGGGAAAGAACTCATTATTAACCCCAAATCATAGATAGGCAATTCCTACATTGGGGACAAATCACAATGAACATGTGAAAATTCCAACATTTGCATTCAAATTGTCTGACAGGAGATGCTTTCGTTGTGTCTCTTTGCTATTTTACCTTATATGTGTTTTTAAGACATTTAATATGCTTAAAAAGCACAACGAATAACAAACAAAAATATAATGAAAATAGGAAGGGAATCTCCGAAAATGGACCACACACTTGGACTGTATTGTTTCTTATCTGTAGGGTTCCCAGGCTAGCTCTCCTGTCTCAGGCACTTCCCATGTGTGTACATTCAGAGTATCTACATGTTTCAGTCTAGGGAAAATGGAGGTATTTGTAGACATGGTTAAAGGTGAGAGCTAGGTGCATGGCCATGTAGTAGATCTATAACCTGCAGACCTGGTAGTGCATGCCTTCGATTCAGCAGTTCTCAACCTTCCTAATGCTGCAACACTTTAATGCAGTCCTTCATGTTGTGGTGACCCCTAGCCATAAAACTACTTCTTTACATAACTCTTATCTTTCTACTGTTATGAATTGTTATATAAATATCTAATAGGCAACTTCCTAGGGGCCATAATCCACAAGTTGAGAAGAGCAGCTTAGTCCAATCACTTGGAGACAGAGGCTGGTGGATCCATGAGCTGAAAGCCAGTCTGGTCTGATTAGGGAGTTTCAGGTCAGTCAAGGATACAAAGTGAGACTGTCTCAAAAATGTCTCAAAAAGAAATGATCTGTGACCACTATTTTCTGGAACTTCATCTAACACTGACCATAAGTAATGTAATTTCCCAGCCTCTATCTGAAAGCCCACGGTAAGAGTCAATCTTCATGTCTCCAATTTCCCTCTCCTCTTACAACTATGTTGATCTTCTGACATCTTTTAGAGACCTTCAGGATAGGGATAAGGATTCTCTTAAGCCTATTGTTCACTTCGTGGAGTCCAGGTGGCTGGTGCAAACCATGAGGCAGGTTCACTGTGTTTATTCCAAGCTCCCTGAGGTTGCTCCCAGCTCTAGCAAGAGTTCTAGAGGAGCCCAGTCGCTTGGAGCTCTCTGCATCTGGATGTTCCCAACCTAGCTCTGAAGAAAAAAAATGTAGGCTTCAGGGCTCAGCCACAGAGCTCCAGGCTGTTCTTTCTTTACTTGCTTAAATATGTTCTTTACTATGTTATAATAAGTACAAATATTTTTGGCTAGCTTTTTCTTTTATATATATATATATATATATATATATATATATATATATATATATATATGTGTGTGTGTGTGTGTGTGTATATATATAATATCCATATATCTATATTTATATCTATATATAAATCCTTTATATTAGGATATATAAATCCTATATATTAGGATAGATAGATATAGATAGATATAGATATAGATATAGATATAGATATAGATATAGATATAGATATAGATATAGATATAGATATAGATATAGATATAGATATAGATATAGATATATTCTGTCCACTGTGTGGACAGAACACACTCAAGCTAAAAACTGTAAGATATCTTAATGGAGTACATGAGACATTAAAACAAGATCATTCCCTTCCACACATCATATAGTCCATCTGCTGAGTAGGTGTACCTAGAAGACACCCTTTATCGTTTAATCTGGGCCACATGAATCACTCGTTTTGATGTACCACTAGAAAGCGAAAGTGGCTTTGATTTGTATTTCTTCAAATACACTTATTCTCCTGGGTGGGTGAAGAGAATCCTTCATTGCATCTTGGAGTTAAGTGGCTTTGAGGTGACATCGTCTTCTTATTCCCTTGTGACTGTGTTTAGTTCACATGGATTATAATGAAGTGCCTTTAATCTCTGGTCTCAACTCTTCAATGAGTCGTAAAATGTGTGTTCCATGGTTTTCCTAATTATTGATCCCGCACCCTTTGTTATAGCTCCGAAAACTTCAATGTCCCTGCTTTTATCTCGAGAGCTGTCATTTTCTCCCGCCACCCTTTCATCTTTTATTCCTTCAGAGTCCCGCCTAAGATACGCCTCTAGTCTCTGTTTGATTGATGTGAGCGTTAATTCTGTGTTTTGCCAACTTCTAATGATGTTCTGATTCTCTCTTTTGCAGTTATTGTATTGTGACTTTTAAATTCCCAGTCTCTCAATTTTAATAAATACCCTTCGCAGTTTCACACATCTGAGAACACATTTTAATAAGTTTCTGGGCTCTGCTAGGGATTCTGCCTGCTTCCACGGCAGGGGCTTGGGCTTGGCTCTTGGGTCTCTCTGCTGTGGCCACCTCCCATGTGGCAGTGATGTTAAACTTCCACCACCATGATCCTTAAATCATTCTTTCCCTGCTGAGCTAGGTAATCTCTACTGTTGTTCTGTAAATATTCTGCTTCCCTGACAGGATTACTGGCTGTTTTACAGATTTTGTTGAAAATACCTAGTTTTTGGTATGGATTGCTCTAGTCCACATGGGAAACAGAAAAAACATGGAAATAAAGATGGGGGTGTGGAAATAAGGCAGGAGAACCTTGCTGCTGTGGAGTGACTTCCTACAAGAGGGACAGGCAAGATGGTTTTCTGGACACTAGCTCCCACACACACTTCTCTGGGTCCCTGGAAACCCTAGTAGGAACCAGTTTTCCTCATGTCGCAGAGGACAGATAGCCTGAGATGTTGCACTCACCTCTTCTAGCAAGGAAAAACACAACATGGTTGGATTCTTCTCAACAGCTTTATTGCAGGAACACCTTGATATTACGGGAACTCAGGGAACCCAGGGAGGACTGCTTATATACACCCTAGCACTGGGGAGGGCTATATGTCCTCCTGGGATTGGTCAGTCTGCCGGCACTTTAATTTGTATGCACCCACTGGGGGGGGGGGAGTGAGGGGGGGGTTGGCGCCAGATTCGGGCTAGTGCCTGCGCAGTTGTTTATGGACTGGCGCCATCTTTTAGGCGCCGGCTGCCTACACTCAGAGAGGAGCCATGCTCTCCCACATAAAGAAGCACCCAGGCCTGGTTTCTCTCTCAGTTGCTCCTCTTTTGGTTTGTTTTGCTTTGCTTTTCATAGCAAAGGCTAGTAGGGTATAGCTCCACCTGGAGTGGTGCTACAGTCTCTTCTCACAGCTCATAGGATGTGGAGGGAGCACATCTAGTTCTATGAGGAAATTCCAAGCTGTCTTCCAAGGACACTACCCCATTTTGCAGGCTGGGAACAATATGGGCATGCCTGAGTTTATATAGGCACATCAGATGGGGCATTCCTCCCAACCCTATGACAGACACACTTAGATAACATTTTATCATTCATTTATTATCCAGTTATCTTATGTTGCCTTATTATGAGCTCAAGAAAATGCATCAAGAACTGTTGATAGTTACCATTTTGTAAAAAAAATCGAAACTTCTGCAAATGTGTAAGGCTTTGATATTGACAACAGTGATAATAATTGCCAGCAGTTGATTGTTGGACTTCCTTGAGAAAATTCACACTTGGGGCAGCTTCCTTCCAATAAACAAGTTGGTATTGGATGAGTCAGATGGCAGAAAGCCTTAGGTTCCCAGAGCCCCTTGCTGTGTGTTCTAAGACCTTACCCTAATTCTCAGGTGGAGGGCAAACCTATAGTTCTTCTTTAGGCATTCATGCATTATTTTTCACTATCTTTTTCATGAAAATGTCTGAAATTGTTTTTAAAAATTATAACATTTTTCTCTGCTTAATTTTTCCCAACAGGGTGATTTCTAACACAAGCATGTTACTTAGGAAAACAAAGGGACTTTGAGGTTAGAGAGATGGCTCAGCAGTTATAAGCATTTGCTGATCTACAGGACATGGGTTTTGTTCTCAGCACACACACAGAGGCTCACCACCATCTTAAACTCTTGTTTCTGGGATCCAGTGACTTCTTCTGATCTCCATAGGCACCAGTCGTTACACACACACACACACACACACACACACACATGCATGCACACACAGGAGTACATACACACTCACCCATAGGCAAAACATTTATATACATAAAATAAAAACAACCAAAAAAATTTTTTTTTGTTTTTCAAGACAGGGTTTCTCTGTGTAGCCCTGGCTGTCCTGGAACTCACTCTGTAGACCAGGCTGGCCTCAAACTCAGAAATCTGCCTGTTTCTGCCAGTGCTGGGATAAAAAGCATGTGCCACCACTGCCTGACAACCAAATATTTTTTCATAAAAGAAAAGAAATGTACTTGAAATATGACATGAAAATAGAAAGTAAAATTAAAGCAGCACAGCACCCTTGCATGTGACACTCTCCTCTGCCATGCTTGAAAGACTGAATTCTGCCTGGGACTTTTATTAGACTCACTTGAAAACCAGAGGCAAAATTCCCCAAGTTATCTTTCCCAGTTAAGGTTTCTCATCTTTTCCCACCTTAGTACTTATAGCCTAGGAAAAGATAAACATCTTTTATCCTTTAAAAAGGTCACAGCAGGGCTGGTGAGATTGCTCAGTGGGTAAGAGCACCCGACTGCTCTTCCGAAGGTCCAGAGTTCAAATCCCAGCAACCACATGGTGGCTCACAACCATCTGTAATGAGATCTGACTCCCTCTTCTGGTGTGTCTGAAGACAGCTACAGTGTACTTACATATAATAAATAAATAAATCTAAAAAACAAAAAAGTCACAGCATACTTGAAGAGGAACGTGAACCATCCTATGTCACGTACAGGTGTGTTTTCTTTTGGTCACTCATGAAAGTTACCAAATGAAACCTCTTTCCAGAGATTCACATTCTCCCCTCTAAATCCCCTTCCTCTCCCCTCAGTCGTTACCTACTTCACCCTCATCCCTCTTTCTCCTCTTCTTACCCCCATCTTCCCTCAGGTTCCTCTCATTCCCAAATCTTCCAGACAACATCTGTTGACCAAGTTAATAGTGTTTGAACTCAATTTGGAGAGCTTCTCTCTCAATTTGAATTATTCACTAAATACAGTGAAATGAAGCAAAATGTATTTTGAGATTAATAAGTAACTTTAATTTTTTTGGTAAATACATGATTGATATTTCCACAATGATCTGATCAAAAAGCCAAAGTCTATAATTACTGCTCACTACAGAATGCTCCCATATGCCCTGATGGGAGAGAATGGGTCACCTATTTGTCTATTGTCTATTGTGTTTTTTTTTAAATAAAGACTTCTTTTAGTGTTTTAGACAGTATATTCGGATGAAATTCAATGGCACTTTTGCGGGGTTTTTTGTTTGTTTGTTTTGTTTTGTTTTGCCTTGATTTGGCATTCTTTCTTCTAATTGATCTTTTGCTTGTTTTGACTTTTTTGTATGTATCTATATCATTTTTAAAAACTATATATTTTCCTCTTTCTGTCAAGTGAGGCAGTAGAGCTCAAAGCTGTACTTAAACAGCCAGTCAATAGACATATGTAAAGATAATGTACTTGTTCATAAATCACCACCTTTCACATCATTGTCAAAATCTAATGATTGATGCAGAACAAAGACTAGGGAGAGAGATACACATGAGTAAGCTCAAAACTTGCCCCTACTGTTCAAGTGATGCTGTGTGCCTGAGACTCAGCAGTATTTTGAGGACTGTTAGGAATTTTGATGAACTACTATCCTTATTTCTATTCCTTATGGTTATTTACCAATAACCTGTCCATATCATAACTATATCCAGGGTGTTTTTTCTAGTTCTGCTCATAACTTACTGAGGTGACTTCAGCTCTCAAAACATAATAAGCTTGAAGTTCTGATTTGCACTGTGTTTGCTAGCTCCTCATCTGTCATCTGGCTTACAAGGAACAATTCCATAAAAGACAAGAAAGATGCTACACACATTGTACTTGGAAGCCACAGTCATACACATCTCCATAAATTTGCAAGATGATCACTATATTACACTAGTAAGTATGACATCCTTTATTTATGGAAATAGGCATATTTTTAAACTAAATAAGCACAAATAAAACTACTGAGCATGAAGACACAGAATAAAGAATTATCCCAGGGGCCCTAGCATGGGGCACAGGAGAGATGCCAGATTTTTTTTTCTGACAATGAAGTACTCTCTTCAATTTGAAAATCTACCTTTTGTAAGAAATTTCTTAGAACACTGATAGGTAATTGAAAGATTAATCAGACAATATAAGAAAAATAAGATCCTAGTCCAGCCAGTTAGAAGCCTGTGTGCCCCCTTCAGGAAGCAGAGAAACTGCAGGATCTCAGCTTCTCCATGATGCTATATCTTGGAGAGTTCTTCATCTTCTACAGTTGCTTGGGTCTCATCTTCAGCTGTGTTCCTTGTCCACCTCTCTGAGGAGTGCACTGTTGGATGTGCCCAATGACTCATGGTAGCTTTACCAAGCCTTGAAAGTGATTACCATCAGGATCCAATCAGGTCATTATAAGAACTATGGGGGAATCATGGGAAACGCAAGCCTAGAATGTAACTGACCCTCTGGCTTCATTATTTCATTACTCTGTGGCCCTATTCACCTGTAGTCACAAGAGAGGAAGAGAGACTCTAGATGCTCCCCTCAGTCCTCATTTTAATATGAAAAATTCACAGAAGGTTGTGACATCTGTCAACCTCTCACTCGTTTCAGTACAAATAATGTGTTCATACAAACAGCATGATTTGCATTACTAGATTTTAAATAAATTATAATAGCTATGCCATTAATTTTAATAAGTGATTATAATATATACTATGTATCCCTTATCAGTATTGTTAGGAAAAAGCAGCCATTTAAAGAGCATTTAACCTGTGCATGGTACATTGGGTCTTAGGAACACTGGCCTCCCTCCCAGCATTGCTTACTTTTAAAAAATTAAATATCTACCAGTCAGGCATTTGATTTCTTCTTCCAAGGCACACTCACTTATAAATAGATACCAGTAAAATGTGCTTCTGACAAAGTAATTCATTTTTCCCTCTTTTGTCTGCCTTCCTTTCAGCTTATTTCAATGTATCACTCCCTCAGTCATCCATATGTCTTTCTATACTATCATCTGTCCAATTAATTATCTATCATCCATCATCTAGTCATCAACCCATACTTTAATCACATACCTATTATATCTACCCACCCATTTATCTAATACCCACTATCCTCCCATTCTTCTATTTGTTTAGTTTTTATCACTTATTCATCCATTTCTCCACCCATCCATTAATCTATAATCTGGCTATCTACCCACCAACCTATTAATCACCTACCATCCATCATCGATGTACCCTTCTATCAATCTACTTATTTATCTTCAATCCCTATGTTCCTCTATCTATCCACTTACCTACCTACTATCCAGACATCTACGTATTGATTTACTTATTCCACTATGTATCTGTCATCCATCCATTCTTTTGTTAAACTACTTATCTGTATACATACAAGCATGCTTCTATCCATTTACTTATTTATTCATCCAGCCATCCATTCATTCATTCTTTTATATCTATCTATCTATCTATCTATCTATCTATCTATCTATCTATCTATCCTTCCATACTTATATGCATTATCTTAACTATCTGTCCATTCACTGATCTATCATACATACATACATCTACCTGTCTATCCAGTTATCTAATTGATATATCATATGTTTTCTGTCACTTGTCATCACTAATAACTTACCTATTGATTATCTATTATACATCATCTGTGTGTTGCATCTGCCTATCTATATTTCTAATTATTTATGTATCACCTATGATAATATATTGACATATTTTTGTATACCTGGACATACAAGTTCTGGTCTAACTTCCTGACAGCTTTGATCATCTTTCCCATTGATCACAATATTGATCAACAAAGGGAGTAATTTTTGCTGGCCTGTTTGTATCAGGAGATTTAACTCATTGAAATCTATAGTCCTAAAGTGCCCACTTTAAGTCAGTAAGCACATCTTATGGTCGATAGAGATAGGAGTTCACATGCCTATAGTCTGTTGGTGGGTCGAACAAAAACATGTCTAATATTTAGCATAATATTAATAATCACATCAAGTGTGATATTATATATATATATATATACATATGTTCTATATATGGTATTCTTTAATTATTATATGTGTTATATATGTGGGCCAGTTTTTCTTTTATTATATACAAGCTCAAATTAACTCAAGGTTGAGTTTCTTTATTAAATGATGGTTTTAGCACAGAGGAATGTATCTTTTGGTTTTCTTCTGTCATCCACCTACCTGCCCATGTTCCTGTTCATGCATATATACCTCTATCTAACTCTATATATCTATCCATTTATTCTTCCATTCATCCATCCAATTATCTACTAGAGGTCTGGTTGAGAACTTGCCCAGTGTGAGTAAAGACTTGAGTGCCATTCACTGAAATAGAAAAGGGAAAAAGGAGGAAACTTCAAGACTCTGCACAGTTAAATGTAGGATTGGATCATTTGTTTCTTGGTCTCAGAAGAAATCTCTTATGTTATTGGGAATAATAAAATAAGATCAACACAAACATTTTAAGAGATTCATTGTAGGGTATCTTTAAATCATGCCTCATTAACTACAACAGTCTTTCTTCTGCTTATATTGGCTTATTCTTGGTTAATCTAAGCATCTGGGTTGCCATGCTACATATTTGAAAGACATCCGACTTGAAGTGAGCTCATATGAATTTCATTTTAGAGCTCACAGTAATTTGGATCAAAAAGAACACTTTAATTACACAAAATTCCGAAATGGAAGTCAACCAAACCTTGACTACTCGTGTAGTGACTAGAAGCAGCTTGGGGATTGTTTGGTATCCATGAGCATTCTCAAGCCAAATTGAAGCCTGAAAGTATATACCAATGTGCATTGCCACAGAATGTCTGTATTTTGCCTAGTAACTGTGTCTCCCCTTTGGATTTAGGTCATCAAGCTTGCTTTTGAAGAGTTTGAGTTGGAACGAGGGTACGACACCCTGACAGTCGGGGATGCTGGGAAGGTGGGGGACACCAGATCCGTCTTGTATGTGTGAGTATGCCATTTCAGTGTTCTTCTCAATGTGCAGTTATGTGGGCAGGTGTTGGTTGGCTTGCATTGATAAGTGCCCTCCCTCAATACACCCGGGGTGATCACTCTGATTTGCATGAGGACTAACTGAAGATCACATTTTACCAGTATGGACTCTTTTCACTAAAATGTTTTAAGAGTATGTTTATGGCAAAAATAAAATTAAAGCAAGAGGGCAAAGGACAGAAATCAGCAAGCATGCTATCCTCAACTGAGGTCACCCTGTAGCTCCTCTCTTCCTTCCCCAGTGAAAACAGGTGTTTTCCAGGTAGAGTTATTTTCTGGGATAATGCCACTTGCTTGCTGGAAACTGACATGCTCTATAAAACTACCCAGTAAAAGAAGGAGAGATTGCAGAAAAACTGGCCCTGAGTTCCAGCAGGCTCGGAGAAGGCTGCAGGAACTCTGCTGTAGGCCTCTTCATGTACCTGCAGCTGGAATCTTTCTAACCTGCAGCAATGGGCATTGAGCTCTACTTCAGGTGTGTTCAGGTCTGAGTTCTTGTCAGTTTTCATCAGATATGTTTTTTCTCAAAATAGAATGTGCGATGTAGGAATGTCCATCTGTGTAGATCATGAGCTGAGAGGAAAAAAACTTGCATTGTCTTCTCAGATGGCTTCAGGCAGGAGCTTTGGAAATCACTGGTGGAGAAACATCTTTCACTCATGGCATGATGCTAAAGGACTTCCTTCTCTTTCCCCAATTTGTGTGTATGGTGCTATTGGTTTCTTTTTATCCAGCGGAACTAGGCCCATAAACTGCACAATTTAATAAATGTCTATACAGCTAGAGCAGCCATTCAGAACAAAAGCTGTGGCACTTCGTGTTGGGTTTTATACTTTCAATATCAAATATGTTTTACACACCTATCTACCACCGAAAATGACAAATGCATGACAGTTAGAATCAGAAAAGCAATTAGCTTTATTGGCAGTACCAGAGAATAGGAATCAACCTATTTGTCCATCAACAGATAAATGATAATAAAAATCTGTGGTTACATAATGGAATAGTATTCAGCTTTAAAGACAATGTAATGACAAAATCTGCAGGAAAATGGAAAATCTTAGAATGTACAAAATCAAGCAAAGTCATACACTTTCAGGTTATTAAAAACCCAATATAATGTTCCTCATAATATATTGGATCTAGCCAGTAATGTGTGTATATGTAAACAAATGTACACAAGAGAATAACAGAACATGTAGAAAAGAGAAAAAGAAAGGCTAAATTTTAGAGAGTGAGAAAGAACTGAGGCTGAATGTGCATAATGAATATGAGTTATTATTATGTATTATTACCTATGAGTTATCATTATATATTGATTGCATATGAGTTATGATTATAAATTGGTTACATATTTATAACAGTTGCCAAACTGTCAGATGAAAATTTGCTTTTCCTCTTTTTCTTTTTACTTTCTTTTTTTTTGTCTTTAAAAGCAGAGTTCTCCACTGATAAGTGGATATTAGCCCAGAAACATAGAATACTCAAGATACAATTTGCAAAACACAAGAAAATCAAGAAGAGGGAAGACCAATGGGTGGATACTTCATTCCTCCTTAAAATAGGGAACAAAATACCCATGAAAGGAGTTACAGAGACAAAGTTTGGAGCTCAGATGAAAGGATGGACTATCCAGAGACTACCCCACCCTGGGATCCATCCCATAACCAACCAACAAACCCAGACACTATTGCATATGCCAGCAAGATTTTGCTGAAGAGACCCTGGTATAGCTGCCTTGTGTGAGGCTATTCCAGTGCCTGGCAAATACAGAAGTAGATGCTTACAGTCATCTATAAGATGGAACATAGGGCCCCCAATGGAGAAGGTAGAGAAAGCACCCAAGGAGCTGAAGGGGTCTGCAACCCTATAGGTGGAACAACAATATGAACTAACCAGTACCCCCAGAGCTCATGTCTCTAGCTGCATATGTAGCAGAAGATGACCTAGTTGGCCATAACTGGGAAGAGAGGCCCCTTGGTATTTCAAACTTTATATGCCCCAGTACAGGATAACGCCAGGGCCAAGAAGTGGGAGTGGGTAGGTAGGGAAGCAAGGTGCGGGGGGGTATGGGTAGCTTTTGGGATAGCATTTGAAATGTATATAAAAAAATCTAAAAAATAAAAGCAGAGTTCTCTAGGGTAACACTAGGCATCTGTATTGTGGCATGCTTCCAACTGGCCTCAAGAACAGTGGCAATCCTACAGTGTATGACATTATCTGCAAACCATTTGTATTGTGTATAGACATGGGCTCATAATCGAAGATGGAGTTTCTGCCTTGATAACACTTCCTGCCTCTGTGACCCTAAGGGCAGCCATTTGAGCTCTGTGTCTCCCTGCCTGAATACTAAACACACACACACACACGTACACACACATGGAATGGCTTTACTGTCACCATAACAACTGATTCTTAAAAAAGGAAGCCACTAATATACATGAGAGTGATTTTTAAATAAATGCAAAAGTTAAAATATTTAAGGGAATGCCATAGAACATCCCATGGGCTGCTATTATGGATCTAAGCTCATACTCTCATTTTTAAAGGCTTTTTGTTGGTAAGTGAGCAATGGCAAACTGTGTGTTACAATGACATAAGTGTTATTAGGACCTCTTCATAATAGCTCAGATCTATAAGTGAAAATCTAAATGGCTGACTGAATCAAATTGAGGTGTCCTCTGGGAAGCATAAGGTAACAGGAGCAAAGCGCATTTAATCAGCTGAAGCAGAGGAAGAAGAGCCTTGGAGACTCTTTCTTAGTGTCTAGCCCCATCTTAAAGGGTGGGGAGATGCTGGGGACTCTTCTGGTTCCTGTAATAAGCAGGTAAATCCAGGTAACCTACCAACAACCCAATTTGAGTAGTATGCCTTAGGTTATGATTCTTAGTGTAGGCTTTATAATCTATTTGGGCAAATGACAGATGCACTGAGACTCAGTAAATAGTGGTCAGGCTATAGATTCATGCAACTTCCTGATGTGGATTTCAGACCATACAGGCTCCAGCTTCTCATATACTGAGATGATACTGAGTGCACTGGAGCCGGTATTTCACTGCTCCTTCTCTCGGGTGAGCTGTGGGTTCTACTCAGAACTTGGAAAGTATTTAGGAAAGGAAACAACCTAACAAGGAGACAGCACCCCCAAAATGTGGTTTTTTACATTCCGGATTTCTGTTCATGGATTTTATTTTCTCAAACTTTGTAACACAAAACAAAATCCTTAAGGGTTCAGGACTTCATCTGTCACCCCAGTCGTCCCCAAAGAAGGATGGATTTTCTCAGGGTATTTGTATAGCATGGCAAACTCAAAAGAAAATCAAATAACTAACTTAACAGATCTCTGCTGAGCTCTTTCTGAGAATATATATTGACAATTTCCTCAAAATTAAATTGAAAACTGGCAAGGGGAGATATTGCTTTACCTGGCCTCACTCTAACTGGCGGCAACAGAATTGTGTTACTTGGGTGTCCTCAGGACTGCAAGACAGGAGGTAGATTTTTAAACGTCCACCCCTCTATGGGGATGAAGAAAACTGTGTGCAAGTAGCAGCCTCCATACAGGTAGATATATGGATTAGATAATAAGGAAATGAGTTGATCCTCAGAGAATCATCATCCTGTCTTCAACCAGCTTCCAGATACAGCTCCTGCCTTGGTGTGCTGTGATTGACATCTCCCTAGTAGCCTGAGATGAAAGGATTCTTTCTCTTTGTATTCAAAGAAAATCAGGGATATGGATCAAGACCAGAAGGCACAAGGCCAGGGTCAGTGCCTAGCATCCCTTAAAAAAAAAAGGAAGTGAGAAGCGGGGGAAGGAAAAAAATGCACAGAGTCCATGTCTGCCAATCAGGTATCATTGATATGAGCATGAAGAGTCTCCCTTCCTCATGGAGGGCATAGGCAAGTTCTGTTAGGAAAAAGGACAGAAATTTGTCAATTTAAATGTTGCCTATTCACTTTTCATAATTATAAATTATAGTTAAAATCCCAAGGCATTTAGCATGTAGGCACTGTGGCCTGTAGCCCACAGGATCCAAACCTCAGCATATGAGTTCCAAGACAATAGCTGCCAAAGAGCTGAAGTTCTACCAGGACACTTTGATGTGGTACAGGAGGTCTGCCCTGAACTATAGGCTGGCCCATCATTATCTTTTCTTTCTCTGCCTCTTGTCTCTAAGGAAAAAAAAAATCCCATGTATAAGAACGTGACTTGACAGTGATTCCCTTACTGCAATAATTACAAGTGAGTATCTCTATAAATATCAACCCTTAATAGCAATAAGACAGCTTCCAGTTGTGTCTTATAGGAAAGATTTCCTGGTGGGTACCCTTATTAGTTGGTCTTAGCCTTAAATTCAGGCGATGTCAAGAAATCTTCTACATACCTAAAACAATCACATGGTTTGGTTTCAGATGTTACTGACATCTAAGTATATTTTGACTGCATCTGTCAAAAGAGTAGAGGATGTTGGGCAACCTCAGCCCCCTAAAACCTATGCTATGCTTACACATTATTGCCTGGTTCGTGTGTGTGTATGTGTGTGCACGTGTGTGCATGCATGTGTGTGTTTGTGTGTATGTGTGTGTGTGCATGAACCATGGAGGCCAGGTTGGTGTTATTTTCGTCTATTGCTCTCCACTTAGTTTTTGATATAGGGTCCCTCACTAAGCTCAGAGCTTAGGTGGCTGTTGAGCTCCAGGGATCTACTTGTCTCCCCTTCCAACTGCACTGTCTTACAGGTGTGTATTGTCATTTCTGGCTGCTTTAATGTGGGTGCCACAAATCCCATCTCAGTTTCTCTCTTTCTCCACTCCTTCCTGGACATTAACCCCTGACAGTCACTGACCATCTCTAAAATGTTGTCACTAAATGACGGTTCTAGGATCATACTCTGTGTGGTGGGCTCTGCATCCTTCCCCCTGATGCTATGTGCTTCTGCTGTAGACATCACTCACTAGCAAATGGCTGGGGTGTTTCATGTTTTGATGGCTATAAAAGACATGATGAATGTTTCTTTAAGGAGTGTTGTGTGAACATAAACTTTTGTTTCTCTTCAAAAAGTATCTATGGATGTGATTTCTGGGCTGTGTGCTACTCACTAGCTCAGTGTTCTGAGACACAGCAGCCTGTTTACCAGAATGGCTCTGCCAGAGGGCATGGTGTGTTCAACATCTCAGTTTCTACACTTCTATCTGCTTTTGGAACACCTTTCTTTTGTTCTGCTTACTGGGTGCGTGGTCATGTCTCTGCGGTATTTAATTTCTGTGGGTTTGTATATGACTATGTTGATCATCTTGGACTTCTTCAACCTCTATGCTTCCTCTTTTGCAGAGCACCTACAATACCTTTGTCATATTTTCTAATTGGATTATATATTTTACTTGAGATTTCTTTGTGTATTCAGGATATGAGTCCTTTTTAAATAGAAGCCCTCATCCCTCTCACCCATCCTTTCTTCTTCTGTGTTGCTCATGAATTGTCGCAGCATAAAGGTTTGGTATTGAGAAGGCCAGTGAGTGGACAAGAAGCCCTGCTGCTTTGGGGTAAAATCTATGGACTCTTTCCCTAGATCTGGCCTGGTAGTTCACCAAATGTGACTCTCTCAATGAAGAGAGCTTTACATTATATCTTGAAGTCGGTTTTCAAATCTAAGTTCATCTTTGTAGGATGTGTATGCAAGAGCTCGAGTCTGCCTTGGCTTCTGTATGTCAGATTTGCTCTTTATTTGAAAAGACTCCCTGTCTTCCTGTTGATGATTCTGTCTGGTGCCTTTGTCAGAAACCTGACGGTTATGTTATTATGACTCTGTTCTTGGGTTTTTCATTCTTTCTCCTCCACCCATGTATCTAGTTCTCCGTGAGAACCATAAAGGAGAGGTTACTTTTCTATTGCAGTGGTGAAATAGCTTCACCAAAGTGACTTAAGCAAGGAAGGACTTAATTTAGTTTAGGGTTCTAGAGGTGTATAATCCTCATGAGAGGGAGGACATGGCATGACATCAGGTGAAGCAAGCTGGCTGGTGACATTTCATCTGCATACAGTAAGCAAAAAGTACGAACAGTACAAAAGTACAAAATAGAATGAGATTATAAATCCCCAGAGCCTACATCCCAGGGAAGTATTCCTTCCAGTAAGGTTGTATCTCCTTAGGGTTTATAACCTTTCCAAACAGTACCACCAACCGGGAAACAAGTGTTTACACAATGAACCTATGGGGAATATGTCTCATTTCAAACCACCATAAGGTATTTAGCAAGCTCAGGCATTAATTTCATTGTTGTTAAGATTCTTTTTCTCCAAAAATATTTTGCTGTTGGAGGCAGGACTCTTCCTTATAGGCTTGAGAGCAGCTAGGTACAATGTACAAAATCTGGAATTGAGGTAGACACTTGAAACCAAGTGGTGTGCTGCCTATGTACAGAATCCCAGTCCCTGAGCATGGAAGTCCCTCACGTGTTTTGCGGTTAGCTGATGACTGCGTATATTCCCTTCCTAACATATTCACTTAGCAGATTACACATACCATCATGCATGTGTCCAGGAAGTAAATTCTGGTCTATAGTCTAATTCTTCCCTTATAATCCTGTTGCATTCATTTCCCCAGTATTTAGTTGAAGATGTCTGGACCTAGATTGATATGTGTTGAGTAGACTTTATCCTCCCTCCATTCCTTTGTCTTCACTGGGGCTTGTGTTTGATCCACCCTTGCTTCTTTATGAAATGAGCTGCAATGCCTGCACTCATGCTGCCATTTGCAGGAAGAGTTAACAAACCAATGTTAGGATTCTGGCATAAAATGTGCAGTTCTCTAGAGAAGCCACCTGGGGTTGGGGGCTTTAGCGAGAGAACATTCTCCTTTAAAAGCTGATTCTCTAATGGCTAGGAGGTTGTTCAGATGGCCACTGCATCCTAGCTGAGTTTAAGGATTTCAGAGATCTCATGGGACTTGGGATACTCATAAGTCTGTTGTGTTTATGTGCTCAAATCTCTCTGCAGTAATTCGCATTGCTTTGGCAGTGTTGGTGGAATATGTGAATATCCCTACCTCTTTATCCCTGATGCTGGTCACACTCTGTCCCACTTCTGCCAATTTACATAGGATTGAGGGGTAAAACCCATTTTGGTAAGGAGCATCTCTGTTTCATCTGCTTCTGTTGGTTCTGTCACCATTCTGCTGGCCTCTGCTGACACCCAGCTCACCTGCTTACTTTGTTACCTCTGATCATTGATAATCAACTTTTGTATGTTTGGAGATTTTCTCCACCACATTGTATTAATGACTTCCAGTTGGATTCCATCTTGCTCACAGGACACATTCTATAAGATTTCTGCCCTTGCATAGCCAAGTTCTCCTAAATAGTCCACACAGCCTCAAACCTACATCAATCCTTGAGTTCAGAAAGCACCACCATGTTCAGCTTCTTACCACTTGAAGTTGGGGTTATCATTAAACTGAGGCTATGCCACATTGCAATTTGCCTACTATTCATATATTAAGATTTATTTGTTTTATTTATATGAATACCCTGTAGCTATCTTCAGACACACCAGAAGAGAGCACCGAATCCAATGACAGATGGTTGTGAGTCACCATGTGGTTGCTGGGAATTGAACTGAAGACCTCTGAAATACCAATCAGTGTTCTTAACGGCTGTGCCATCTCTCCAGCCCCGATGGTCTATATTTTTACTTTCTGCTTTTTGTAGCAAATTTCTAAAACTTATTGGTATAAAAGAGCAGATATCTAAATTCTCTTAGTTCTAGAAATTGAAACCTCACTAACCTCCTAGGTTCCTTTATCTGTCCACCAGATTGACAGACCAGTATTTTAGATAACGAGCTGGTTTATAATGTTTGGTTTAATTATTAAACATGGCTCATAGAACTCATGATGTGGAGATGAGGCCATGTTATATATGACCATATTTCCACTACATTCCCTGTTCTTATTCAACCTGGAAGATCCCAGCCACTTCATTCTTTCTAAAAATTTTTCCTAAAATTCCTAGGGCAAGTAGGGTAGGTAGGCTACCTACCTTTAATTTGTAGTGGTAAGCCTTGGCCTGAAATTTTTCCTTTTTTTTTTAAATAGGATTCCCTATGTTGTGAAGAATGGGCTAGAATATAGCACCTGTGGTTGGCAGTTTAGTGGTGGGCTGGCCTACGAGGTCCCAGGTGGAAATTCTTATCATTCACATCATAAGTCCTTTCTTTTCCTCAAAGTTTTTCCTTTCTTTTGTTTTCAAAAATAAATTATATTCGTCTTCTAGTGGATTTGCCATTACTGAGTTCATGTCAGTTCTGGGATTTATAGTTTATGTTTCTTACCAAATCTGATAAATTTCACATCAAAAGTTACTTGTTATAATACTCTGTCAACTTCTTTTTCTTTGCCCCAGACCATACTTTGTCACCTCTGCCTCTGTGCAAGGTGCTTTGTTCTCAGTCTCCTTAACTTTGCTAGTGGCCCCTCCCTCTAAATTATACTCAGTGAGCAATATTTACTCTGTTTTGTTATGCATTTTCAGATGCAGTTTTCATCCAGAGTCTATTGTAAATGGCTTGTATTTTATTCCTAAGATTTCTTCTCTTTTCATATTTGCAGAGAATTTGTAATCATCATATATTGTTTCATTAAAGTGTGTGTGCTTTGAAACCTTGGGGCCCGGCTCCCAACTCTGAGTCATTTCAGCAGTTGGAGGATCATATCTGCCCATTCAGGTTGTGATTTTCTGATGTTCTTGTTTCAAGGTTGCATCCTGGAGAGCTTTTCTGTCTTGTTATAATGTGCAGAGCATCGGTTAAGTCCTTCATTTTAACAGGTCTACCTTATGCATCAGCACTGGGCTTGGCCTCTCATTGTGGCTGATGCTCTGATGATTTTAATGTACATTTTGCTGTTCCTGCCTGTCCATGCTTGGAAGATGCCACAGTGGTGTTTTTTCAGGGAATGAACCAAATGCTGTAAATGACCCAATGGGGTAGAGAACTGGAAGTCTTTGGGATTTCCCTGATAGTGCTTGAACCTTCACCTTTGCCCGATTCTGATGGAGGAGGTGTCAGGCTTACTTCTGCAGATAGATTATTCCCTGGCCAGGCTGGCTCTGAGAACATCTAACTTGCTTGTTCTTCCTGATACAAATGTAGCCTTGAGGACTAGAGACATGGAAAGTGCCTGCTTTGAAAGAGTGAATACCAAAGTTAGAGCTTGAGTACTCCTATAGAAAAGTCAGGTATGATGATAGGTCCTTTTGCACTGGTGCTGGGGAATTGAAAACAGGTTGATCAGTAAGGTTTGCTTCCTAGAGAGTCTACTTGAACTTGCAAGATCAATGCCAGTGAGAGACTCTGCCTCAAAAATAAAGGAGATTGACTCCTGGGGCACAACACTTGTGATTGACCACTAGACTTCACACACACACACACACACACACACACACACACACACACAGAGAGAGAGAGAGAGAGAGAGATAGAGAGAGAGAGAGAGAGAGAGAGAGAGAGAGAGAGAGTGAGGCAATAAGGATGATCATCAAAACCAGAGGACTGATCACCCGCATCCCGTGGCCTGGCTGTGCTGAGTAGGAAACGTGAGAAACTGGCATCCACTGGGGCCTTTATCAACTTTTTTATCCCTTTGAACTGTGAGATTGAGAGGTGTGAATTCGATATTTTTAGATTGTTTATGTGATCATTGTTTTGGGGGTTAGTGAATTGAAAGAAAATATGGCAAATGATTGATGTAACTCATATCCCTTTCCATGCCATCTGACTTGAGCAGACCCCAGCCCAGTGATCTGTCTGTCACACTTGTGCTAGAAGCTCATGTCAATCAAAGTAGCAAGTAAACTCCAGCATTACAAGACTGGCTCTGGGGAACATCGGGACTCTAAAGTACACACAGACACACACACACACACAGACAGACACAGACACACACACACACACAATCATTCTGCATTATAGCATTGCATATGACATATTCTCTTAAACCCACTCTCTTGTTTAATTTACAGAGTCAGCTTGATTTCCATATTAGAGTCTCATTCCTTCTCGCGCACCCAGCCCATGTAGTGGTACCTGTCACATGTAACCAATAATACTGAGTTGGAGAACCCCATGCTCATAGCAGGTAGACTGAGTTATAGCTTACTTCTTTTCCTGACAATGATGAGAATCTAATCCACATCCATATATATGAATGTGAATAGAGACTCCCAGAAGTTCTCCTACTTCATTTGCTGAACAACTAAATATTCTCCTGCCCCAGATGACTCTGTGCCTGTATATGATACCAGGCCTTCATACCAGAATGTCCCTGAGTGTACTGATATTTTTCTTCATCTCTGTGTTGACCACTTTGTCTGTGGATAAAATAGAACATACCTTGTATTTATTACTGGGAACTTGCACCTGATACTGCATAGACCCAACGCATGCCAATGTCCCCACAAATAGATGCATGCTAACCTCTCAAAGAGTTGATAATCCAGACATGGATGAAGAACTGTAAGGACTGCTAAGTGGTTCAGATATGGGTCACTTTTTATCTTGGAGGCAGCACTTCCTTCTCCAATGACCCAATTTATAATTAAGGTTGACATATTAAAGGTTAGCTCCATTTTCCCTCTAGGAACACGCTGGAGCAAAGCAGGTGTGATATAAAGCAGGTGCTACATGACATCAATTTCATGTCTTGACAGTTGTGTGACATGATTGGATCTTTATTTTCTCCCAACTTTGAGGAATTTAAAACTAGTATAGAGTAGAACAGGAATAATGTGTGCCTGAAGCCATAATATTAACACAGGTTCAGGCCTATGTCACCCCCATCTGAGTCAAGGTCAAGAGGCGTTACTTTACTATCCAGACACTACTGTGTGTGTGCTTCTGTTCCTCTCCCATCACTTGCCTGATTCACCATGATCCTTTCTCTACTCATCATGGTACTTTTTTGGGGGGAGGGGTTGTTTTTGTTTTTGTTTATGAAACTGTGACATGAATGAAAATACATTCTGGATTGCTTTTGAGAGTTCAAGTCAGGTAAAAAGCTGGTATAACACTTCTCAAATAGAAGGAAGTGAGCAGAGCAGGTTCCTGAAAAAAAGAAGAGCCTTGGACTGCGGCATCAGCTGTAGCAGTAATTTCATTACTGTCCAGAGATGAACCTTGGAGAAATAAACGGCTGCATGAACTTCTTGACTCCTTTCGCTACGACTGTCAAACATCAGGACAAATATAAATATGCCCCAGCAAAGAAGTGGGATCCAGGTGGGAGGGTTGCTGTTTATCACCAAAAAGAACAGCTACTGAGTAACTGGGAAGCACTGAGAATCTGGCAGCTTCAGGAGTCGACCTTAGCTTGCAGGTGATGTGTAATTAGAATGATTTTATTCTTAACTTGGATGAAGATGCAGGAACAACTACCATTGGTTTAGTGAAAACTGTAACTGTCTTTAAAAATGGTTAAAATTCTATCTTCTGGTTCGTGTTCAAGTAAAGCTAACACCTGACTCCTTTTCAGTTTCAAGTTAGTGTGAAAGTATATGAATGAGTGAATGAATGAATGAATGATTCCTATCTTAAACCCCCAAGCAGTTGCAAGTGCTCAAGAAGGCTGTGGGCTTGTTTTATTCTCTCTCTCTCTCTCTCTCTCTCTCTCTCTCTCTCTCTCTCTCTCTCTCTCTCTCTGTGTGTGTGTGTGTGTGTGTGTGTGTGTAAGTGTGTAAGTCCTATCAAATTAAATTAAGTTTAGAAATCTCAAAGAGATACTCAAGGTTGACATTTCCAACATTGACATTTCCTTTTGTTATAAACTGTGTTAAATACTTTAAGCTTGGAAACATTAACAACTTTACATTATTGAAATTTTCAACAAGTTTAAAAAGTTAATTAACATGAATCTAATTAGTTTAAAAAGAATTAATTGTGACAAAGTATGATTACAACCCTTTTTCGTATGCATGCCAATCAAATCATTTGGAGGCTTAAAATAAACTCTAAAATGGGACTGGCTACAGGAACAGGATTTGACATTTGATTGAGTGAGCTGTGTGAGCAAGTACAGCCATTATGCTTGCCTAGTCAATTTTGAGTGAATTCAGAGTAAGACTGGATTAAAATAAAGCACAGTGAGCAAACAAAAGAAGTTCAAACCTGCACCTCAGGGTGTGCCTGAAGTAGTAGTTACCTTGGAAGTGTGCCTCTTTACAATAGGTGAGGAATTTCTATATGATAATAGGTTTTAACAACTTAAACTCCTGGGAAGGAAGTAACCAGAGAAGGGGCCAAGTCAGGAGACCCCAGTGGTCTGCTAAGAAGTGGTCTATGTTCAGGCCAAGCCATAGCCATGGAGGCAAGGTAGAGTCTGGGAGGTCGACACTGTCAGAAATCCTTCAGGGCATTGTCCTCCTCAGATGGAAGATTCCTGCTGGCAAGGAGAATTCAGGAGATTCAGAAGCAAGAGCTTCTGGCTCTCCTCACTACCAATGTTTCTCCCTATTCAAGTAAGGAAGGAAGTGTCTACTCAGAGCAGGGAATGAGGAATGAGCAGGAATACTTGAAGAATGCGGATACTATAGGCCATGACTAGAGGAAACCAGAGAAAAGTGACATAGACCTCAGCCCAGGAAAGAGCAATGGCTGGGCTGAGACCCATCAGCTGTTAGAGGGCTTGCTGTGCCAATGAGAACACTGATGGTCAGGTACTCCTAACCCACAGAAATGCTGGGCTGGTTCATGGCCTGTCTGTAATTCTAGCCTTGGAAGGCAGAGAGAGGGGAATCCCCAGAGCAAGCTGACTGGTGAGACTAGCCATATTGTTAAGTGCTGGGTTTGATTGAGGTCTCTGCAACAAAGAACGAAGTAGAAGTTTAATTCTCAATGGCAAATCTTAGGCCTCCACATGCACATATACAGTTGGGTATATGTGCCTAAAACATGTAGTCATGGATATACACATATGCACATACCACACACATATATACATGAAAGGAAGGGACAAAAAATCGTTGTCATTTTACACTCATTCTGGGATGTTGTCAAATGGGGAAGCCTTGGGGTTTCCAGGGACAGTAGAGAAGACCAGTACCAGGTGTCTGGGCTGGTAAAGACACAAGGCACCCTGCAGCAATTGTCTCTAGGAAGTCTGGGAGTCAACTCAATTGGGATCGAAGTGAACAATATTGTATGTTCTTGGAGCTCATGCATTCCTTTAAAGCATAACAAGGTGGGCACAAGGTAGAGCAACTGTTTCCCTGTCTGCCTGCAAAACATTACTCTTAACTCTCACTGAGAACATCAACAAATCCTGGGGAGAAAGCAAAAAAAAAGAAAAGATTTTCTACGGCATGGGAGGGAGGGTCTGTTTTGTTGATAAAATCAGGGAGCTATGAGAAATCTTATATCATATAATATCCATATGGAAACTCAGACTTCTCATGGGAAAGATATAGTAACTGTAGGCAGGTGAACATATAGTGATCTCAAAGGAAAAGAGGTTTGATGACAGCAAAGAATTGCTATGGACACAGATCAGAAAAGCAGACTGTCCACGAACTGAAGAGTTATTTGAGTACCAGCTCTGATCAATCACGTGTGGCCAGCCTGTGAACCCTGGCTGTTCATGCAAGCTTCTGGATACAACAACAGTGTGCTTGCTTTCTTCTTTCTGCTCATGTGCAAAGCAATGCCTTTAAAATTAGATATGATTGTCCTGCCACATACTCATAGTCTTGGGAATTACTACACAAGGAATGAAAGCAGAAAGCAAATGAAGATAAACTAACCAAGTGGAAAGGGAGTATCTAGAGCTCCCAGCCCCCCAAACACAGCAGCTTGGACGCTGGTTAAGAATAGCTGCAGATGTACGATGATGATTTGCATGAAGACCCCATGAAGCACAATAGGAAATATAGGGCAGGTGTGAGTTTTCAAAGACCAACATTACAGGAATGTGTATGAGAAATATCCTCTCGATCTGCAAACTTCTCCCCTAGGGACAATTTCTGATTGGTTAGGACTACTTGTTCAATTAGAAATCCTTTGCTCAGTAAAAATTAAGGAGACAAATAATGTCTCTAGGGCCTGGAGAAATGGCTCAGTGGTTAAGAGCACTGACTGCTCTTCCAGAGGTCTTGTGTTCAATCCCAGTACCCACATGGTGGCTCACTACCATCTGTAATGGGATCTGATGCCCTCTTCTGGTGTGTCTAAAGATAGGTACAGTGTACCCATATAAATAAAATATAAATAAATCTTTAAACAAAAGAATGTTTCTAAATTTTCAAGAGAGAGAGAGAGAAAGAAAGAGAGAGAGAGACTCAACAAGTGCATTAAAAGGGTTACAGGACCTGAAACAGGTATAAAGGAAACAAGACAAGGCCTTGTGCACTATTAGTGACTAGCCACAGGTATATGTAAAGCCCTTGTGAGCTCACTATATAAATTGCAGCAGAGCTAATATACACACTGGCTCCATGAAATCCCCATCGGTGAAACCAAGAACCTGTGTGCTCAGACACTGCTGGTGGGTGGAAAAAGAGAATGCTCACTCTGTAATCTTGCAGAGAGAAACCATAATTGTAGACACAGAAATAAAAAAAAAATACAAATTGCATGCTTGAGAATTCATATTAAATCACATGAAGAGTTATGCTGTGGGAAATCCTGCACATCACAGTTACATCAGCTTTAAGGATCAGCTGCCAAGCAGCTGAGCATGTTAGCAGAACATGATGTCCCCACACCATGGAGTCTCCCTCAGCAATGGGAAGAGAGGGACTGTTGGTATATAAATCATGTGATTAATCTCTGGGGAAGTGAGCCAAGTGCAGAAAGCTAATTCAAAAACAGACAATTGGTGGTCTCTCGTTTATGTGATAGCATAATGGATGAATTTAGAGCTAGAGACAGACTTGTGCTTGCCAGTGAGGAGCCCCAAGACAGTGTGAAGAGGCTTTGAAGAGGAACTGTAGGGAATCTCACTGTATTTACTACAGCCTTGGTTCCCAAGTCTACATGTGTGTAGTAAAGAGCTAAAACACACACACACACACACACACACACACACACGCAGAGAGAGAAAGAAAGAGAGAGAGAGAGAGAGAGAGAGAGAGAGAGAGAGAGAGAGAGAGAGAGAGAGCACTTTAATAAGAGGTAGGTCATCTATCCAGGCTGAGACAATACTTTATAAATCTGTAAAATACAAGCATTGGAAGAGATGAGAAAGAATGCATGTGGGCTCTTTATGTTATTTCTGACAACTTTATTAACATATTACTTTATTAGGAAAAAATTAAAAACACTAGCATTAATCACCTTCTCTCTGTATATACACACAAATGAATTCTAGGTAGAATTCATTACAGCAAGGAGCTCACGAGCACCTTTCCCTCAGGTCTATTTAGCAAAGTACTTTACAAAGTCTTATTTCACTTACATGAGGCTTAGAAAGGCAGATACAGCTGTAGATGTGTTGGCAAAGCAAGAGGGAGAACCAGAGCAAAGAGGGGCCAGGAGGCAGATTCCCTTGGGGAACTTGTAGGCTGGCTCTCTTTCTAAGGAGTCTTAGAGCTAGGATCTGTAATCCATGCACTGTTTGGCTGATTACAGTTCAACAAAATGCATGCACAGAAAAGCAAACAAATCTCTCTTGCAATCAAACAAGCAAACACAAAAGAGCAATCTTCCAACAAAGACAAATCTTCAGACATACGTGTGCAGCAAGCATACATCGCTCACCAGAACTCACTCGTTTTCCAACCTGAGTGTAACACAGCCAGAGCTACTTGGCATGTAATGACCGCCGTTCATCTTCCTTTGAAGACGCAGGTTTTCGAGGCCGTCTGCAATGAGAATGTTGGGTTGATAGACGGATGCTGTGATTGATGGTGCAAATCATGTGTTCACATTCCCGAAACCACTTTGCTGAAAGCAAAGCTTCCCATTTGATTAGGGACATTTGTTTTGGTTGAATTGATTTCCTTCCTGTACTTTTCCTGTTTCTACATGCTATTCTGTCGGCATGTTGAGTTCAGTCAATGGATTTGGTGTTTCTTTTCACTGGCTGACAGCGCAGGGGATGTGACCAGTTTGTCAATGCACAATGAATGCTTGGAGGGAACTGCTTTGAAGTTTGACCTGGATGTTCAGTGAACTCTGCTGTGTCTATTTCAACCACACACACTGTTCTTTTCAATATCATTATAATGCGTGATTACCCTTTAATACATCTTTAAAGAGAGTTTGTATGAAAGGTACATAATTCTAGACTAGATGACTAAATGGAATAATGAATGTGTAGGGTTTCTCACCTTGGAGAAGTTTGCCTTTGATGGTATCACACTATAAACTAGGGGGCCACCTGGGTTCATCTCCTGTCACATAGCACAGCTGGCTCTCTTTGTTTCTTTGGGTTTGTATGGATTTATCCCTATGCATCTTGTACTTGGGGAGCCTCTGATTTCCAGCAAATGGGATGGACTTTTTTTCAGTGAACTTCTTTATTTTATGTATATGATTGTTTTTCCTGTGTGTGTATGTGTACACCACACATGTGCCATGCCATTGGAGGTCAGACAAGGCCATCAGGTCCTCTGGAATTGGAGTTACAGATGGTTATGAGACACCATGTTTGTACTGGAAACTGAACATGGTCCTATATAAGAGCAATAAGTGCTCTTACTCACCAAGCAATAGCTCCAGTCACCTCAAGCTAGTTTTTAATGAAAAAAAAATTACAATGATTGAATCACTACAAAATAAATGCTAGTGATGATAACTATTTATATAAATATTTATATAAATATTTATATAAATGACAAGCTGTTACAGAGTTCTGAGAGCCTGGTGTGTGTGTGTGTGTGTGTGTGTGTGTGTGTGTGGTTTGATTGTTCAAGCAGTAAGACCCTCCTCTCAAGTAAAGTCCTTTGTAAAAGTCTGACCCTTTCCCTTGTGTGCAGGCTCACAGGCTCCAGTGTTCCTGACCTCATCGTGAGCATGAGCAATCAGATGTGGCTTCACCTGCAGTCAGATGACAGCATCGGCTCACCAGGGTTTAAAGCTGTGTACCAAGGTAAGCCTGAATCACCTTAATAATGATTCAATGGAAGATTTTAAAGTGGGCTGAGACCATTCTATACATGACAGAGGTCAATGAACAAAACAGGTTGGAACATGCTTCATAATGAGGCTAGTGCTCTGTTACTGGTTTGGAGTTCTATCTAAATGGCCTGTCTCTGGGACAAGAATACATGGGGCATGCCATTATCATGGCAAAATAACAAGAAATATGAATTTCAGCTATGGAGTGTGGGGTGGAGATCTCGTGGCAACATCATAGTGATCATTATTCCTCAAACTTTTCCTTACTCTCTGA